>NC_058132.1:412818007-413102331 GCF_016433145.1 Gracilinanus agilis | reverse complement strand
AGTGAATATTATAATAGTGAATAGAGTTCACTACAGAGAATTATACATAACATTTCTCTACATAGGAATACAGATAATTAGATCTCACTGAGGCCCTTAAAAAGGCAAATTTAAAAATTATAAGTTTTCTTTCTTTCCCCTCTGTATCTTATTTACCTTTTCATGTTTCTCTCGATTTTTGTGGTTGGATATCAAACTTTCCATTTAGCCCTGGTCTTTTCTGTGCAAATACCTGGACTTCTTCAATTTTGTTGAATGCCCATACTTTCCCCTGGAAATATATAGTCAATTTTGATGGGTAGTTGATCTGTGGTTGCAGGCCCAGCTCTCTTGCCTTTCTGAATATTGTATTCCAAGCCTTGCAATCTTTTAGTGTGGAGGCTGCCAGATCCTGTGTGATCCTGATTGGTGCTCCTTGATATTTGAATTGTTTCTTTCTGGCTTCTTGTAAGATTTTTTCTTTTGCTTGGAAACTCTTGAACTTGGCAATTATATTTCTGGGTGTTTTCTTTTCTTGATCAAATGTTGCAGGTGTTCTATGAATCCTTTCAATGTCTATATTGCCCTCTTGTTGTAGGACTTCAGGGCAATTTTGCTGAATTATTTCTGTTAGTATGGAGTCCAGGTTTCTATTAATTTCTGATTTTTCTGGAAGACCAATTATTCTATCTATTCTATCTTCTAGACCGGTTTTCTTGGTCTGTCACTCTCTCATTGAGATATTTCATGTTTCCTTCTATTTTTTCAGTCTTTTGACTTTGTTTTATTTGTTCTTGTTGTCTTGAGAGATCATTAGCTTCCAATTGCTCAATTCTAGCCTTTAGGGATTGGTTTTCGGCTATAATCTTTCAGTTTTCGGCTATAATCTTCTGGTATTCCTTTTCAATCTGGTCATTTCTGTTGTTCAATTTACTTATCAGTTCATTTGGTTTCTGAGCCTCGCTTTCCAATTGCAAGATTCTACCTTTTAAACTGTTATTTTCTTGCCAGATCTCTTCCATTTTCCTCAAAATCTCAGTTTTGAACTCTTCCATATCTTGTGAGGAGTTTTCCTTATTTGAGGAGGGTCCGCATTCTTGTTTGTTCTCCTCCTCTGTTTGCTCGGTTGTCTGGATTTTCTCTGTGTAAAAGTTGTCGAGTGTTAAAGACTTCTTTTTCTTGTTGTTAATCTTTCTCTTCTGAGCTTCCTGAGACTGGGTAGCCATCATTAGCCCAGCAGCTTCTCAGGTTTATCCTTGCACTCAGGGTCTGTCCGCGGTCTATTGGCTCCTGAGGTCTGTCTGGTTTTTTCCAAGGTCAAGCCCCCTGGTGGAACCCCTTGCTTGATCCTCTGCTGGAGGTTTCTTTACAAGTCTCAGGGCGCTGCTTCCACAGTCGTATGCCTGTCTGCACTGGTTCCCCACTCAGGTTTTCAGAGCTTTAGCTCCTGGCTGTTTCTGCCTCCACCCACGCCTCTACCTGTGCCTGCACTCTCAGCCTGCGCTCTGCGCCCTGCGTCCGCTCTTGGCGTCCTGCTCCCGCGCTCAAATTCCTTGTGCGCTCGCTTGCTTCCTGGGGTCCCAAATCCCGCCGCTCTCAGGAACAGGCCCCGGAGCCGCCAATGACTCAATGGGTGCCCCGAACTTGCTCCACCTCTTCCTAGCTGGCCTGGGCGCTATAGGTGTTATGTGTGGAGGGGGTGGGGGTGGGGTGGTTGCTAGGCCCACGATTTAGTGAGAGCTGTTTCACCTCTTTATAGCATGGAGATGCCTCGATTCCACGTACCTTCCACGCTGTGCCCTGTTGTGGGGTTCCTCCGTTCGTCTGGACTTGTTTTTATGTCCCCTTGAGGAGTTTTGTGTGTTTCAGTCAGGAGAGGTTAAAAGCTGCTTCTTACTCTGCCGCCATCTTAACCTGGAACCCAATGATTCAGTTTTGAAAGTGTTTCTTTGTTGAATTCTCTTAGAAATTTTGCCATCTCTATCTGTAGTATGGGGATTTATGATCTGTTGAACTGTGAAAGGTAATGAGATTATGATGCCTAATACTAGCCACCAGTTCATGTCCTAGTGAGCATTTAGTAGGTGCTAAATTTCTGCTGCTTTCAGTATTGCACTCTTTACAACACTTATTTAAATAACATGAACTGATCACTAAATCCAGGCTCCTTAAAGATAGCTCTTCAGTAATTTCTAGTTCCAATTATGTTTTCTTGAATTTTCCCCCCAAACATCTCTTTCTATAATCATATTCTCATGACAACTTTTTGTCTTTATCTTTGTCAATGTAGTGTTGGCTGAGTTCATGTAGGTTTAACTCATAGAAATCCTTTTGCTTCTGCCTTTGAATATTTATAGTTTAATAGACTTTATCTGGAGACAAATGATTTTTAGTTACATTAGAGAAATTCAATGACATGTACTTGTTATAATACTTTACTCTTTCTTGGTGCAGTAATATCTACTTGTTCAGAAATATTGTTAGGTTTTTTACTTTTTTACCATGTGTTTTGAGAATGTTTATCATTCCTCTTCTTTGTTAAATTTTTTTAGACAATGAAAATTCTCTCTTTTCTCCTCCCTGCTTCCTTAAAACATGTATGATCAAGCAAAACAAATCTCCATGTTAAACTGTCATCTCAAAAAATATAAGAATAAGGGGGCAGCCAGGTGGCTAAGTGGATTGAGAGTCAGGCCTAGAGATGAAAGGTCCTGAGTTCAAATTTGGCTTCAAATTCTTCTTCCTAGACACTTCCTAGCTGTGTGACCCTGGCAAGTCCCTTATCCCCCATTGCCTAGCCCTTACTGCTCTTCTGGCTTACAACCGATATTGGTTTTAAGATAGAAAGAATGTAAGAGTTTAGAAAAATGAATATATGAATTTGCCTTCTGAGGCCTTCATGTCTGTTAGAAGGTGGGTAGTATTTTCAACATGAAGTCTTTAGAGTTGAAGTTGGTCATTTCCTTCATTAGAGTTCCTAAAACTTTCGAAGTTGTTTTTCTTTAAAATATTGTTATATTGTATAAATTGTTCTCCTAATTCTGCTTACTTCATTCTTATTCATTTTATACAAATCTCAGGTTTCTCTGAAATCACCACCTTCACTTTTTTTTTTTGCAGCACAAAAATATTCTATTATATTCACATACTTTGATTTATTCAGCCAATCCTCATTTGTTGGGCATTTAGGTATGGTGCAACTGATAGGGTGCTAGGCCTGGAATAAGGAAGAACTGAGTTCAGATTTGACCTCAGACATGTGCTAGCTATGGGGGCAACTCACTTAGCCTCTGCTAACTCAGGTTTTTTAACCATAATAATAGCACTCACTTCCTAGAATTATTATGAAGGACAGATGAGATAATATTTGTAAAATCTTTCCTTCCACCCTTCCATCTTTCTTCTCTTTCTTTACTTCCTTCCTCCCTCTCCCTCTTTCCCCCTCCCTTCCACTTTTTCTCTTCCTTCTTTCCTCTTCCCCCTTCTTCGTCCCTCTATTTCTATGTTTTTTTGTTATCATTTAGTCATTTCAGACTACCTCATTTGGGGTTTTCTTGGCAAAGATACTAAAGTGGTTTGCCATTTCCTTCCCCCAGTTCATTTTATAGTTGAGGAACTGAAGCAAGCAGGGTTAAGTGACTTGCCTGTAGTCACATAGCTAGTAAGTGTCAGAGGCTAGATTTTAACTAAGAAAAATGAGTCTTCCTGACTTCAGGCTTGGCACTCAATCTGTTGCACCACCCCTTCCAATTCTCTGCTGCCACACACATACACAAAAAGAGTTGCTATTAGTATTTTTGTAGCTATGTATAGGATCTTTTCCTTTTTCCTTCATTTTCTTGGAGGTATGGACCTAGACATGATAAGGCTGGATCAAATAGTTCAAAAACATCTGGTACAGAGTTCAAAATTGCTTTCCAGAAATTTAGTTCATTGGTTGGACCAGTTTACAGTATCAGTGTGCCTATTTTCCCACAGCCCCACCAAGATTCATCCTTTTCCTTTTTTTGACAACTTTGCATATCTGATGAGTTTTAAGTAAAACCTCAGTGTTTTCTTGATTTGTATTTCTTGAATTACTTGTGATTTTTGCATATTGCTTTTTTAAATTTAGAGCAATTTTTTACATTTTGCTCTTTATATCTTGGAAGTAATTAGGTGGTTCAGTGAATAGAGTCCTGGCCCTGGAGTGATAAAGACCTGAATTCAAATTCTACCTCAGATACGCACCAGCTATGTGGCTAGTCACTTGGGCAAGTTGCACAATGGCAAACTACTCCAGTATCTTTGCCTAGAAAACCTCATCTGGATTCATGAAGAGTCAGAAATGACTGAACAATGGACCAACATTTGTAGGTTGTACTTCTTCCTGTGGAAACTGCTTGTTCAAGTCTTTTATCATTGATCAATTGAGGAATGGTTTTTATTTCTATAAAATTGAATCCCTATATATCTTAGAAATAAGACCTTTATCAGAGAAACTTCCTTCAAAGATTCCCCTTTCCCTTTAACTGCTTTTCTTCTCATTTTAGCTGCATTGATTTTGTTTTTGCATTCACAGTTATGGTTGTGTATTATTCTATCCCAGTGATTTCCAAAGTTGGCACCACCGCCCTGTGGTGGGTGCTGTAGTGATCCAGTGGGGTGGTGATGGTCACAGATGCATTTATCTTTCCTATTAATTGCTATTAAAATTAAAAAAAATTAATTTCCAGGGGTGCTAAGTAATATTTTTTTCTGGAAAGGGGGCGGTAGGCCAAAAAAGTTTGGCAACCACTGCTCTATCCAATACTCATGCTTTTTTCCTTTTTCTCTTTGTATCCTGCCATCTCTTTATAAAGAAAGAGAAAGATCAGAGAACTATACTCAGCACCAGTGCTCTAGGTTTGATGTGATTTTCTTCTGTCTCCCTTCATTTCTTCTCTGTCTTCTCTTTCCCTACCCTAGTGCCCAATCACAGTTTCTTATCCTTTCTTTTCTTTTAACCCCATCTATAAGATTGATCCTACTTTGATAGGGCCTGCTTTTCCTCTCTTTCTTATTCCTCTTTTCCCCCCTTTATCTCCTATTGAGTGAAATATAATTCTGTACTCTATGTGTGTTATGTGTCTTCTTCCTTCCTTTTACCAGTTCAAATGAATGAAACTTGCACCTTCTGTTCACTCTTCCTCTTTGTTTATATACTTTTCTACCTCCATTTTAACCTTCCTTCATTCTAATTATGTAAGATAATTTCCTCTGTCTTTCCTGTCTCCCTTTCCTTTCTAGTGTATTCTTCTTTCACTTTATCCTTCTTTTAAGATCATCAAAACATATCTTGTCCCAGCTCCTTTGCATAATTAGACTCTCCTTATGATCCTTGATGATGGAAGAGTTATGAGGAAACACATCTATCATCATCATCTCTTTTAAGATGTGAACTTCTAAATGATCACCCTAGTGCAAATATCAGTAATATGGAACTAGGTCTTGATCAATGACACATGTAAAACCCAGTGGAATTTTGTGTTGGCTAGGGGAGGGAGGTGGGAGGAGGGGAGGGAAAGAACAAATCATCTAACCATGGAAAAATTCTTTTAATTAATCAATAAAATAAAATTTAAAAAGATGTGAACCATTTATCCTAATTTACTCCCTTCTGACTGCTTGTTCATGTTATCTTTTTATGTTTCTCTTGACTTTTGAGTTTGTATTTCAAAATTTATGCATAGTTCTAGATTTTTCATCTGGAGTTCTTGGAATTTCTTTCATTTAAGGATTATTATTTTTTCCAGCATGATAATGCTAAATATTGCTGATTCTATTATTCTTATTTGTAAGTCTATATCTTTTGCCTTGTGGAATATTGTGTTCCAAACTCTCCACCCTCTTATATTTTACAGTTTTTTGACTTCTAAATCTTGTGTGATAATGAACATTCCTAGAAATCTTTTTTTCTGTTAGCTTGAAGTATTTTTTTCTTTAATTTTGAAACTCTATATTTTGGCTATAATGTTCTTAGGATTTTCATTTGATATTTTATTTAAGGAGATGATTGGTATATTCTTTCTATTTTGATTTACTCTCTAATTCTAAGAGGTCTGGGTAGTTTTCTTTTAAGATTTCTTCAAATATGATTTCTAGGCTCTTGTCCCCCTTCCCATCACTATGTTTCAGTCATCTGAAACTCTCAAATTATTTATTTTTACTCTATTTTTCAGGATAGTTTTTTAAATTATGAGATTAACTTTTTTCAAATTTCTGGTTTTGCTTTAATAAATCTTGTTGTTTTATGAAATGATTAGCTTCTTTTTGACGCATTTGAATTTTCAGGGAGTTTGTTGCTTGGGCAAGGGCTTATATCCAACTATTAATTGCCTTTCTGATTCTTTACCCCATAGTTCTCATTTCTTTTCCTATATTTCTTATAGCATTCTCATTTCATTTATAAAAACATTTTAACTGAAAAAAAAAACCTCTTGCTTCATTATTTCCATGATTTATAGTTTAACTTATTCCCAAGCTATTTTCCTTTGAAGTTCATTGTTGTCTTCTACATTTCTGTCTTGAGTCCCACATCACCATTAATAGCTCTTTGTCAGGAGATTATAGTTATATTTATTATTGTTGTTCATAATTGCAGTCTACTTTCTGACTTTTGATTTAGTATTAGTTCTGGGTTCTGTATGTTTCTGGAGGAAAGATCTGTCATAGTCTTGTTGCTGTTTTCCTTAAGGTATTGAGTGTCATTTTATCTTAGGGTCTTACGGACATCTCAAACTGGATACTTACAAACTTTCAGCACTCACAAAGTGAAAAAAGTTTGACTTCTTCCCTCTTGGTCTGACCTGACTTAGTTGCTGGCTTCATTTTAGGGGTCTGAGCAGTTCACCTGTGAACTATTATTACTCTTTAGTTGGAGTTCCTGTAGCTTATTGTTGGATTCAACTACTATATTAAGCTCCCCTCCAGTCTGAGATTCCTGCCCTGCTTATTCAACTATAGCAGGGGTCGGCAACATATAGCTCTTGAGCCATATCTGGCTCTTTTGAGGGCCAGGTATGGCTCTTTCTGCAGGAGCCATAAAGTCAATTTTTTTTCAGGCGCTGTTACAGGAGTGCACACTGTGAGCACTTTATGGCTCTCACGAAATTACATTTTAAAAAAGTGGCGTTTATGGCTCTCATGGCCAGAAATGTTGCCGACCCCTGAACTATAGGCTTCACACTGGTTTGGAGGCTGGAACTGAGGAACTACTCATCTTCTGGGATCAGAGCCACATGGTTATTACCTGCTTCTAAAACTTACTCTTTGCTTAGTACACAATGAAGTGCAAACTTCCAGTGCTTTCCAAAGGGCTCTGACCTAGAGCAAGGGTTAACACTCCTCAGGCTGGACTTCTGTCCCTAGATACAAGTTGCTTTAGTCTGCCCTGGATTTGTATCTTTGGACTAATAAGTGAGGGGTAGGGTTCCCCATCAGCACCTGTTACTGTATCCTGCTCAAGATCAGTTCCCTCTATGTAGATCTGAGACTTGTCTCAGGGCATAGCTTCAGTCCTCCCTCAATCCCAGTGCTTCATGCAGGTTTTCATGGCAAAACCTATTGTCTGCAGACCTTATATGTCGGTCTCCTTTTACTGACCAGGATTTGAAAAATGCCTTAGTAAAATTTTTTTCTTGGATTTCACAGTCAAGACTTGCTCTAGAGCATTTTCTAGATCTTTGTTGAGGGAGTGTGTGTGTGTGTGTGTGTGTGTGTGTGTGTGTGTGTGTGTGTGTGTGTGTGTGTAAGTAACTCAGCTGTGCTCCTTGCTTTTCAGCTGTCTGCATTTGAAAATGCTTCACTTTTTCAACAGGGATTTGGATAAAGGCATTATATAATATTGTTATCAAATTTGCCAATGACACAGAGGTGGGAGTTATATCTACCACATACTAGTGTGGCAGAGTCAAGGACAAAAATAGATGTTGGCAGACTGGAAGTTTAGGTTGAACCTAATAAAATGAAATTTAATGCTGATAAATGTAAAGTCAAGAAATTGACTTCAGAAGTAGAAGATGGGGTAGGCAAGAATTGCCTGAAAGATTTAGGAGTTTTATTTGATTGGAAGATCAATAAATACATCAGCATTATGATGTGGCAGTCAAAAAAGCTATGGGTCTTAGGTTGCATTAAAAGAGGCAAAACTTCCATGAATAAAGAAAGAGTCCAACTGTATTTTACTTTGCTCAGTTTGTGTTTAGTTATAGGCAGCACATTTTAGGATGGACATTAACAAGCTAGAAAGCATGTAGAAGAAGGCAACCAAAATGTCAAAGGGTCTTGAGTCACTGCCATATATAGACTGGTTGAAGGAACTATGGATGTTTTGCCTGGAGAATAGAAATCTCAGAAAAGGCATGAAAGCTTTGTTTAAGTACTCGAAAAGATGTCCTGTGGAAGAGTTATTACATTTGTGCAGTTTCATCTCAAAGGGCAGAACTCAGAGCTATGCTTGGTAGTGTAAAGAGGCAAATTTAGCCTTAAAGTAAAGAAAAACTTCCTTTTAATTGGGGCTATCTAGTGGAATAGACTACCTTAAGAGATGATAGTTTTCCTCTCATTGGAGGCTCTTTAAAAAAAGGCTAAATAACTGCTTGGGTATGTTGTAAGTAAACATTCTTTTTTGGGGTATAGTTTAGATTGGATTTACCATAGGAGTTCCTTCCAACTGAAATTCTGTGATTTTGTGACATTGTTGAGGTAGGGGTTTGGAGCCACCATATTGATTGAATTGACTGGTCAGTTAATTTTCTTTCTTCCCTCCATTTACTCACCAATGAGACTGATAGATTTTTAGGTTCAGGACTATCTCAGAAGACCTTCAGATTATTAGTTTACTTTGTGGTAGAATAATAGTCTGTACTCTGCTTTTACCTAAAGTCTGTCAGACCCACTATTTATTCATGTACAAGCACTCTGCTTAGAGAGAGAGACATTTTTGACTGACAGTTTCCTCCTGCTAATACCAAAACCTTGACTCAGGCAGTTTCTACCTCATATTTTTTTGTTGCTGTGAAACAAAAGATGAAGAAATTCTTTCAGTAAAATAAAGCAAATACTCTCAGTTAAGAGTTTTGATTTACCTAGCAGTAGTAATGTTATGGAGGGCACACCCTTTAGGGTAAAAGATTGTCTTCTAGGAAAACTGTGACAGCCCCCTCCTTTTTTTTTTTGTTTGGTTAATAGTAAACAATAGTCACTTTATCTCTCCTCCTTCAATTTTCTTTTTTATTTCAACTTAATAACTACACAAAAATTTTAAGTATATAATGTAGCATATGTTCTCATATGACTATCCCAATTCCTAACACACTGATAAATTGAGTCCCCAAAATGTGACTCCTACATCCTCTCAGTGTTGCTAACAGTTTCCTAAGCTGGTTTGTTTCCCACCATGATTATTAGCTGTTATCCATTAGTCAGTCAGATTTAATTAGCTTCCAGGTAGAGTATCTACTATGGTGGTATAGTTGGAACAAAACAACTTCCCTCCAAGTTTTGTGACATCCTCTCCCATCAATATATAGAATCCAGGGGAAAGTGGACCTAGCTCACATGTGGTAAACAGTTAACTCAGAATTCCTGAAAGTACTTTTGTGGATGGAATCCTCAGGATATAGTACTCAGATTTAGAATTATTTTTTGGAAGGCAGTGGAGGTGGAGAGGATTAGGCTATTTGTAGAACCTTGATTCTCTGTTTAGTTTGTTCTTGGTTCCTAATGAAGTCACCATGATGACACTGATTGGAAATACAGAATCCTCTAGATTAGCGTTGACAAACCTTTTAGTGATTGCTTGCCCAAACTGCACCTTTAAGCTATCTTTGAGTCCCTGGCATTACCCCAGAGAGTGGAGGGAGGAAGTGCTTACATTGGGTTGCTGGACAGAGGGGCAGGGCATGCAAAAAAATGTCCTCAGGCACAGTGGAGAGGGGGAATGGAGCAGCCCCCTCTGTGCCACCAGGACACACGTACCAAATCTTCCCCTACATGGCTCTAGAGTCCAAACCCTATGATGTTCACGAGATACTCTGGCCAAGGTAGAGGAGAGAATGGTGAGGCCAAAGAGGAGCTTCTGCTCCTAAACAGTTCCTTCTCAGGGGGTTGACTTAAATGGTACCTCCTGGTGCACTGCTCCCTTGAATCTCTGTGCAATATATCACAGTTGATCCAGAAAATTTTTATAGTAAAGTCTTTGATAGAGATATGTTCTCACTTGGATAAGGAACAAGGGCTTAGTATTATATCACTTTAAGTGGGAAAGAGTAATTAATTGTCTAGGCTGACTTGTGCCATTTGACAAAGATGTTTTGTTTTTGTTAAAGAGGGACACAGTTATTTATTTTATAACCTAAGAAGCAACAGGAAAAGAAAAGCACATTTGGGATCTATGAACCTCTCCCTGACTCAGTTTCCTGTCTGACAAGACGTTATTAGGAGATAATAAATAGGCAGCACATCTGGAGTTATATGGAGGTGGAGCTTTTCTTGGCAGATATTCAAGAGCTAGACCTTCATGGCCTGTCCATTGATGCCAGGACAGCTGTACAGAACAAAATGGCATATGCAGGTAGCTTCAGATGGTCCATCATTCAACTACCTAATAGGGTGGCTATAAGGTAAATAATATTCTCATTGGCAATGCTTTTGTGTTTTAGGTGTCATCTTAAACACCGTATACATGTGTTCATAATTTGCCCTAGCTGGGCTCCCAACTGGCCCAGAGCAGATATTATTGATGATGTTGCCATAGAGATTGGACATTAGCATGCATTAAACTACTGGGACCCAGATACTGCTTTGTGGTATTTTCCATGATCATTCTCTAGAGAAAGTGATGTTTGAATAGCCTGAAGCAACCTCTTTATAACACTTGAGGAAAGAACCATCTTCCAGTTCTTGATGCCTCAGCATGGCAGTCACTTTCTTTCACCCAGTTTCTTGAGCCAGCTGGAAAACAAACTAAGTGATATCCAGGGACTTAGCCTTGGTGAGGACCTTCAAGCTCTCCACCACACCTGAAACACTGCCATGGTTCAGGCTACTATGCTCTTCCTCTGTGTTCTCCCTAACTATAAGATTGTTGTGTCTTTGTGGTAAATCACCATGCCTGGCAGACTTTTACAGAGGATATTGGCATGGAGATCTAGGCTGGTGAGAATGCTGTTATCAGACTTATAGGATGTTGGCAGATTGTGGTTGGTTTTGATGTTTCCATTCAAAGCTCTGCATGGTTATGGGAAAATCTAGGTAGCTCAACGAATTGAGAGCCAGGCCTAGAGAAAAGAGGTCCTGGGTTCAAATCTAGCCTCAGACATTTCTAGCTGTGTGATCCTGGGTAAGTCACTTAATCTCTGTTGCCTAGCTCTTATCACTCTTCTGTCTTGGAACTAATACACAGTATTGATTCTAAGACAAAGGGTAAGGGTTAAAAAAAAAGTTATATGGTTACATTGCATGGCCATGATGGCATTGCAGGTGTCTTCCTTGTCACCACTATGGCTCACCTGAACCTCTTCAAATTTCAAAGGCAAACAGGCATGTCTGAACACAGACTTGACATGCAGCATCTGCTCAGGTCTGATACCATCTCTAGGAATCATGATCACAATGTGTCAGCCTCTATACTCAGCAGAGGTCCCAAAAGGTGGCAAATGACCCTCACAGTGCTGTGACTTGCCACCTTAGTTGTTATAGTTGAAAATGAATCCTAGTGCATCTATTCTTGCAGGTACAGGCTGCTGTCCCATTGAGAACTCTGAGTGTTGGTTAATGTCCTAGATAAGCCTTTCTTTATTTGGTTCATGTTTAACCAAGGCACATATCCTCTCTCAATTAAAAAAAAATTTTTTTAACCAAAGAACATTTCCTCTGTTAATCTAATCATTTCTCCATTTTCACTGGAGAAGTCATTATCACTTCTTCATTCTGGCTAGTTGGAGAGAAGGAAAAGGATTAAGTATATACTCTATCTTATGGTCCACAGTTGTGGGGGTTAAGATTGCCAGATGTAAGAGGGAAAAGGGGGTTTTTGGTTGGGTATAGTAATATTTAAAGATGTGGTTGCCAAGGAACCGAATAAATACCAATTCCTAAAATGATTTTAGTAATTTATTTACAAAATATAGGAGAGAGTGGAAGTAGAGAGATGAGAAGAGGGTAGAATAAGAGATCTAACTCAACAAATTAGATTTGTATTCAAGTCTGGGCTTTCCTCTGGCAGGGCTCCAGAGGCCCAGCCAGAGAGCCTAAAGTCAATTAACAAGGGGTTTAGGCACTAGGGCTTCTCCCAATCAAGGGAGCCCCCAGAGGCTAAGGTAGTCAGCCTTCTTCACTCACCACGTAGTTCTAAGGAAAAGATTTAAGAACAGTTTCACTAAGGTCTCTGAGTCCCAGGTTCAGCGCTTCTCCAGGTCCAAGTCACAAACAAGAAGACCTCCTTCAGATCCAAGACACGAATAAGAAGAGAGCCAAAAAGGCTGAGCCCTGGAAGTTTCTCTTAATTTATCCAGGCCATTTCTTTCTTCACTTCCTGTGCCTTCTTCTTAGTTTCCTGTCCAAATATAATAGATGCTTTTCTTAGGACTGCCCAGGAGGCAGTCAGTAAAGTCTGATTTGTCACTCACTTGAGCACACATGGGTCATAGACCTAACTTGTGCAGTTGATTACACTTTTGGTGATTAGATTTGAGAATGGGCAAGGTAGATTTAATCTCATTATCACAGGGACACTGTTAAAGCATGAATTCCTAATTTTTATACCACAAAGGAGACTTTCATCCTATATACTTCAACAATATTCTTTTCTTTCTTTTTTGATATTATTATCATTAATCCTACTTTTTTTTTTCCAAATTCTCCTTTCTTTTTTCTTTTTTTTTAAACTCCTCTTTTCAACAAGAAACTAATAAGCTTCTTTTCAATTTCTAAAGTTTTATTTGAATTATAGTTTCACCTTACAGAGACAATAGGGCAGGGGTTGGCAACCTTTTTGGTGGTGAGAGCCATAAACACCACATTTTTAAAAATGTAATTTCGTGAGAGCCGTACAGTGCTCACAGTGCGCACTCCTGTAACAGTGCGCGCTCCTGTAACAGGGCCTGAAAAAAATTGACTTTATGGCTCCTGCAGAAAGAGCCATATCTGGCCCTCAAAAGATCCAGATATGGCTCAAGAGCCTGCAATAGGGCTAAGTACACAGGTGCTTAAAGTGTTTATTTTGTACATATTTTGTTTTTTACTTATAGAATGAACGAAAAAGTTTTTTATTCGGGGTTTTCTGTACACTAGAATGCTCTCCAGGCTGCACTCTTAACTCTACCCCTGGACTTTCTGAACAGTGTCTCCTCCCTCTTCTGGATCCTGCCCTTTCTCGATCTTTCAGCTTCTTCATGTTAGAATGTAAGCTTCTTGAGGGCGGGGACTGATACTAATAAACCTTAAAAAAAAGTTTTTGTCTTCCCTGAGAAGGCAGATTTTAACTAAAAAATAAACAATAAAGAAGTTAAGGTAGTAAATAAAATCTTAGATAAGCTAGTCATTATAAATACCTGGAGAGAATTAGACAGGAATAGAAAGGGATATACTTTTTTTCTCAGTGGCACATGGTACTTTTATTTAAAAAAATGATCATATATTAAGACAAACATTTTATGGTTAAATGCAGAAAAGCAATATATTTTTCAAATTTAGTTTTTTCAATATTCTATTCAAGCCTTTTACTTATTTATTTTTCTGCTTGTATTTTAATCTGCTTCTCATTTAAAGGCACTGTACTGTGAACTCCAAACTAACTTCTGTTAATTTGTATAGATAGAATGAAAGAAAAATGGTTTGTGTTTAGTAACAAAAAACATTGAACATGTTTAAGTTCAATAAAAGTTCTGAATTCAAACATGAAATATACAAGGGGAAATTTGGGGACATGGTTGAGTTTTTTAAGTCAAATTCTCCAAATTAATTTATAAAACCTGTACAAAAATTCTCCAGTTGGTATATTTGGTAAACTTGCCATGTGATAGGGTGATAGTTTATTGTTACCAATTAATGTTTTATAAAATCTTTGGAAATGGCTCTCAATTATCTCATCATTATCGTGTGTGTGTGTGTGTGTGTGTGTGTGTGTGTGTGTATAATTTTAAACCCTTATGTTCTATATTAGATTCTAAGTCTTGATTCCAAGCAGAAGAATGATAAGGGCTATGTAATTGGGGTTAAGTGACTTGCTCAGGGTCACAGAACTAGGAAGTGGCTGAGGTCAGATTTGAACTCAGGACCACCCATCTCCAGGCATGGCTTTCTATCCACTGAGCCACCTAGATGTCCCTCTTCTGTATATTTTGGATAGTTTTAATTCCTCTTGATGACCAAAATCATTTGAGGTATCAAAAAGAGTCATGAAAAAAAAAAAACACTGGGATTCTTTGTAACCCTTTTCTTGTTCTCTTCCCTTTTATTTCTTTATTTGTTTATTTATTTAGTCATTCTTTCATTTATTTATTTTAGAGTTTTTGCTATGAAATGAAAAATGAAAATCCAGCTTCCTATTTCCCAATCAGATATGATCTTTGATCTTTGTTATTTCAAGTTAGTTAAAAGTTGCTCTTAAGTCCTTGGGCTTACGAAATGGATAGGTAACATATTGTATTATCTTTTCACATGATAGTAAAAATCTCCATGCAGATGAAATATAAATCAAAATTGCCTAATACAATATAAATATATTTAGGCATATGTATACATACAAGGTATCCCCAAAGTCTTAGAGTAGCTTTAACCTTAATAGGTATAATAGAGAATTAGAATGGAGAGTTCTGAAAACTTAAGTATTGTCATCTTACTAGTAACTGTCTGGAAGAACTGTCCACTCAAGGAGTTAAATGAAAGCAATATGTTAAAGTTAAATCTAGAGTTTACTGCCATTGAGACTTTTTAAACCTTTTTGCCCTGAATAAGTGATCTAGGACCAAGTGAGTTCTGACTAGATCTTATATGAGGCTGAAGACATTAGAATTATTAGTTAGTTAATAAACATTTATTAAGCTCTTACTTATGTGTTGGGCACTCTGCTTTACTGAGTATTGTGGAAACAAAGGCATAAGATAATCGTGACCCTTGAAAAGCTCAAAATATAACGGGAGAGATAGAATATAAATAACTGTGTACAAACAAGGTATACACAGGATAATATTAACAGAGAGAAGGGACTAGAATTAAGAGGAATTGGGAAAAAATTTTTTTTGCAGAAAGTGGTATTTTAGCTGGGATTTGAAGAAAGCCAGGGAATTCAGGTAGCTGAGATGAAGAAGAAAAGAGTTCCAGGCATGGAGGTCAGCCAGTAAGGAGGCCAGTATCAAGGGTACTAGTGTCACATTGGATAGTGTGCTGGAGAAGAAGGGATAGAATGGAATTACTTGTTTCTGTAGAAAGCCTGGCCTTTATTTATTTGTTTGTTTGTTTGTTTGTTTGTTTATTTATTTATTAAGCTTTTGTTTTGAATATTTCCCCATAGTTACATATTTCATGTTCTTTCCCTCTCTCCCAAACTCTCTCCCCCTCCCCCCCACCAATCGCCCTTAGCCAACGGGCAATTCCACTGGGTTTTACATGTATCATTGATCAAGATCTAATTCCATATTATAGATAGTTGGACTAGAGTTATCATTTAGTGTCTACATTCCCAATAATATCCCCATCAGTTCATGTGTTCAAACAGTTGTTTTTCTTCTGATTTTACCTCCCACAGTTCTTCCTCTGAATGTGGCTAGTTTTCTTTCTCATAAGTCCCTCAGCCTTGCTCTGGATCCTTGCATTGCTGCTAGTAGAGGAGTCCGTTATGTTTCTGTGTACAATGTTCTCCTGGTTCTGCTCCTTTCACTTTGCATCAATTCCTGGAAGTATTCCAGTTCACATGGAATTCCTCCAGTTTATTATTCCTTTGAGCACCAACAGATACCACAATTTGTCCAGCCATTCCCTAATCGAAGGACATTCTCTCATTTTCCAATTTTTTGCCACCACAAAGAGCGCAGCTATAAATATTTTTGTATAGGTCTTTTTCCTTGTTATCTCTTTGGGGTATAAAACAAGCAGTGATATGGCTGGATCAAAAGGCTTTTAAAGCCCTTTGAGCATAGTTCCAAATTGCCATCCAGAATGGTTGGATCAATTCACAACTCTACCAGCAGTGCATTAATGTTCCAATTTTGCCACATTTGACATAATGTCACAATTTCTCTCCAAGACTAAAGACAGAAATTAAGAAAAAGGCTGCCTGGTCTCTGAATCTGTTTCTAGACACGTCAAGGTTAATAATGGACAAAATTTAGACAAAACCTCCTCCAGTGGGGGCCATTCGTCCCTGAGAAAGTATTCCTAGACTTAGCTTTCGATAATGGGCCAGCCAAAATTCAGCCTTGGCCTTGTTCTATTCTGAAGTCAAATGAGATTTTTTGTGTTTTTATATGACATAATTTGTAACTTTTGCGCATCTGTGAAGTTTTGGGGGAGAGATTCTTTTGTGTGAAATGAGTCTTGAAATATATATATATTATCATATATATAATATATAATATATATAAATATATATAATAAACTCCATGCTCCTGGAGACAGAGCTGGAAGCAGGAGATCTTCTGTGTCCCTACTTCTTATTAAACAAGCCGTCCTTATCAGAGATGATAAATAGATCTTGAGAAAAGATAATGAATTCTGTTTTGGATGTGCTTAGTTTGAGCTTTCTATGAGACATTTATTTTAAGTTATCTAAGATGCAAAGATGCCAGATTAGAAGTTACAGGAAAAATTAGGACTAATATATGAATCTAGGAATCATCCATGTAAAAATGATAATTAAATCTATGAATGTTGATAAGGTCACTAGGCAAGATAGTGTAAAGGGAGAAGAGGATAGGGCCCAGTACAGAACTTTAGGGGATGCCCAGGGTAAAAAGGTATGGTCTGGAAGAAGATCCAGCAAGAGAGATTGAGAAAGAGTAGTTAGACAAAGAAGAACTAGAAAGTATCAGTGGCATTAAAAGCTAGAAGAAAATCAGTAGTGTAAAGGGTTATAGAAAAATCAAGAAGGATAAGGATTGAGAAGAAACCATTAGATTTGACAATTTTGAGACCTTTAGTAACTTTAGACAGAAGTTTCAGTTGAATGAAGAGATTGGAAGCCAAACGGCAGACAGTTTAGGAAAGACTGAGAGTAGAGAAAGAGGAGGCAGTGAGTGCATTATGAAGGAGTTTAGTTGAGTGGGCAAGGGCAAATGTAGGATAATATCTAGTATGCATATTGTGTATGTATGCATATATAAAATAATATCTATGTTGATTGAGTTATTAGGGCTTTTTTTTTTTTTAAGGAAACTGGTACTTGTCCATCACCAGTTAAAACGAAAGCTCCAACTATAATCTCCCAGAAAGTAAGACTTGTACCTATCCTTTTGAGGCCCAGTGACTTTCACAAAAGAAGGTGCTTAATAAATATTTGCTGTTTTGAACTGAACCTGGGGCAAGTACAGCTCTTCTGGGAGATCAGTAATATGTAACATGTAGTACTTGAACAATAATTTTAGTTTGGAAGCACTTTGGTAAAACTAAAGATATTATCATATTGGGCAAAAATCCAAAAGATACATAGGATCCTGCAGTTTCTTGTTGTGACAGAGGTATTATGATTTAAAATATATTTTTCATTAAAATTCTATTTCTGTGCCTCAAATTACTTTTTTTCTCAATTCTCTAAAGCTAAGCATAATGAACTCAATTTCTGATTGTTCCTACAAAGTTACTTGGACTTTAGATATGGGACTGATGACTGATATCATGTCTGTTGCTTAGGAACAAGTCTAAGTTTGCAGAAACTCATCTTTCAAATTAGCCACAAGTGACAAAATTCTCAACTACAGCATCATCCAAAGACCATATATGAAGGAGTAGTGGAGTTGCAGTTTTTTTCAGTGGAGGACTACTTGTGCTAACAAAATCACAAATCTTTGAAATCCTGAGATTTCTCTGAGTAAAAGTTTAAATGCCAAAAATATGGCCTAAAAGTGGCTCCCCTAACTCAAGACTTTTGTCATTTTACCCATGCTTTCTCAGTTATAAGGCAGTTACCATTCAACCAACAAGCACTACCATGCACAAGTCAATGTGATGATTGCTCTAGGGAAGTGATGGTGAACCTTTTAGAGACTGAGTGCTCAAACTGCAACCCTCACACTGCATGTGAACCTCCCACCTTACTCTAGGCAGGAGAGGGAGAAAGCATTCCTATTGGGCTGCTGGGCAGAGTTGTCTCATGTGAGAAATGTCCTCAGTTGCACATGGAGAGAGGAAGGGGAGCCGCCCCCTTTGGCACGTGTGTGCCATAGGTTTGCCAGCATAGCTGTAGGGGAATGAGACAAGTACACAAATAACCAAAATATGAAGGAGACTGTGAGTGTAAGATAGAAATACTAATGAGAAATAGAAAGGGCTGTAAGGGGAGTATCAGGACACTTTTACAAAGAAGTTCTCACTTGAGCCAAGACTTGAAAGGTGGGTAGAAATTTGACAAATGTATATAAGAGCATACTTTCTAGGAGGCAAAAACAGGAAGAATAATGAACTGAAGGAAGGAAATTATGGAACATGTTAAGACTGGCAAGTAGTAGTTTGCATGAGATGTACTATATAATGTACAGAGAATTGGTTGGAAAGGTACTGTGGTCTGCCTTACTGTATAGTCTTAAGTAACAGAATAAAGAGCCATGAAAAAAATTGAACGAGGAGTTGGTATGATGTGCGTTGTGTTTTAGAACACATCATCTGGATCAAGATTACAAAGTATACAAAGGAGTAATGGCAAGTGTGACCCCTGTTCTCACCCTAATTCTGAGACCAGCACTATGCCACCTTGTTGCTGTCATGCATCTGGTTTCTGTCCCTCTCCCTATAATGTAGCAGATAATCTTTGAGAGTGGTTAGGGACAGGGAATAGACATGATTTGATTGGTATAGAGAACTTCCTGCTGAAGAAACTCCTACTAGTGCAAGAATGCATTTTTTCTAAAACGTGTAGTTTTAGAGAATTGCCTAGACAATTGAGAAGTTTCTTGGTGACACTTGCCCAGGTTCACATAACTGGTATATGTCAGAGGTGGGACATTTGAAATCAAGTTCTGACTTGAAGGATAAATCTCTCCTCAATATATCAGGCTGCTTTTGAGAATAGTTATGGCTGAAAAATTCATTACCAACCTAATGATGAAATTTCCTTGAATTATGTTGCTTTGGTCCTTAGGCAGCAAAACGACAGAATCTGAGATGCCCTCAGAGGACATCTAGTCCAAATCACACCTGTAACAATGTCTCTGACAAGCCAACATTTAGCCTTCATTCGAAGATCTGTAGTGAGGAGACAAAGCAAATGTAGTGAAATAACTGGATGCAATGGAGCCTTGTGGCTATTTCCCATAACTACTCCCCAAAAAGACTATGAAGAGGCCTAGAGTGAGTGGTGATCAGGTAATCTAAGAAGAAACCACAGTGCTCATTTTTCTAGCACTGGTTGACAAAGGAGATAATAAGAGTCCTAATGAGCACTATAGAGGGTGAGCCATTCAGAATCTTCTAGCATGCAGATTGGACTAAGACTTGTGGGCACACACTGAGACAGGGAGCACAGACCAAGGGCAAACCCATACCTCCTCTTAACCACATACTAGGGTCCTGAATCCCAGGTAAACTGAAGGTAGAGCCTGGCTTTGCCTGTAGCAGATAATAGAAATAAGAAGAATCCTACAACTGCATTGTTTTGAGTCAAAAACTTTCTATTGCAGACTGGGGCTGGGCACTGGGACCTGCATCTGTGTCCTTAGGCAAGGAGTTCAGATCAGGGCAGAGTCAAAGAAGGATTGAGGCTGAGGTCTACAGTTGTATTCCAAGGGAATGTAAATCAGGAGAAAGACTGTAAAATGGAGAAAGAATGTAAATCAGAAAGAAAGATCTAAAGTAGGTTCTTAGATTTAGTTTACATAATTAGGCTGGGGCTTGTAGTTGAGTAACTAGAACAGGGAACATAGACACCTAGGGGCAAGTCTGAAGTTCTTTCCTCCTGAATCTGTAGTACCTTTCAGCTGACTGATAAGAGCTGGAACCAATGGTTATCTGGTCCCAACAAAAGACAAGTTTGCAGTGGTATTACCTAGACCGAAACCAGAATTGGTAGCCAGCAAACCTTATATCTGTAGGGAAGCAATCAAAACATGCGCTAGAATAGACCATTTAGGAAATTCTTAACATTTTCTGCTCCCTGGCCTAATCTATGATTGAGATCCATATACAGAGAAGGCATTGTCAGTCCCCTGGATTATTCGTATCAGGATCACATCAGACAAGAACTCAGAAGTATTAGAACCTGGCTCCAATATAGAGTCCTTATTCTAGAAGTAAGATTGGAAGAAAGAGTAAATTTTAGAAAATCACCACCATAGATAATTATGGAGCCAAAGATGCTAGACAAAAACCCAGAAGAAGAGACTAACTGTAACATCTACAGGCAGTGACTCAAATGAAAATATTCATTGGCAACAAAGACAACTAAAATTCCTGGGAGAAATAAAAAAATCATATTATCAATGAAATATGAATGATAGAAATTTAAAAAATCATATTATCAATGAAATATGAATGATAGAAGTAAAAACAAAACCGAATGAAAGTGCTATAGGAAAGATTGGAAGAAGAATTAGCACTTTGGTAAAAGAGATGCAAAATTAAATGATAGACTCCCTGAAAATTAGTATGAACTGAATAAAGAAGTTTTTTTTTTTTATCCTGGGACTCCATTCTAGGAGCATAGGGCCACAACCAGTAGGCAATGGGTCACACAGTCGCTCAGGGTCACCCAGCTGGGAAGTGTCTGAGCCCGGATTTGAACCTAGGACCTTTTGTCTCTAGGCCTGGCTCTCAATCCATTGAGCTAGCCCAGCTGCCCCTACTTTAGGTTGCAGTTTCTTTAGCAGATGTAGTTTTTACAGGGTGGGGTTGCTAGCCCCACGCCCAACCCTCCTCCTTTGTCATCCAGGCTAGGGACCGTCCTTGGCCCAGGAGTGGTAAGGGTGGGCAATAGGGGTCAAGTGACTTGCCCAAGGTCACACAGCTGGAAGTGTCCGAGGCTGGACTTGAACCTAGGACCTCCGTCTCTAGGCCTGGCTCTCAATCCACTGAGCCACCCAGCTGCCCCCAATAAAGAAGTTAATGACCATGAAATAAAAATATGAAAAGAAAATCAAAAGACTTAAGAAATAAGAGAAAATGTAAAGTGTCTCCTATCAAAAAACAACTATACTAGAAAACATGTCAAGAAGAAAAAAATTATTGGACTGCTTGAAAGTCAAACCAAACAAATCTAGATATCATATTTCAAGAACTCATTAATGAAAATTACTCATATATATTAGAAGCATATGGCAAAGAGTAGAAAAAATCCACAAGTAATTTTATGAAAGAACCCCAACACAACTCTCAGGAATGTCAGAATTAAAATCCAGAACTTCTTGGTCAAAGAAAAAATATTGCAAAGATTGTGTTCCCTCCACTCCTCCCTCCCCTAAAAGAGCTCAAGTGCTGAGGAACTCTAGTCAGCAATATACAAATATATATATAAAGCCCTGGGGCAACTCAGTGGTCCAGAATTTACTATGCATCAAGCGAATCCCCTAAAGTAGGAGGTTGCCTGCTACCTGATAAAGCAAAAATAAGCATTCAAAAACTAAAAAGGTGGAAACAAGATAACTGTATAAAGATTATAGAACAATATCTCTATTGGATATGGGCATATAAATATTAAATAAAATACTAGCAAAGAGGGTAAAAAAACAAGGTAAAAGCATTTAAATTATGACAGGGTTGGATTCATTAAAGGAATTCAGGAGATTGTATTAATAACAAAAACAACACAAATCACTTGATTATATCAGTAGCTGTTCAGAAATATTTTTTCAAAATCTAATTTTTTGTTTAAAGAATAAAGAATGTGGAAGGGTCAGGCAGCAAACCTAACTTCCACTCCTGGTTCAAGTACTTCTTGGGTTTAGAATCATGGCACAAATACATACATATAGTCAATCTTCAACTTTTGTGTGTTGTATATATTATATGTATATATATGTGCATATTACTATATATGCTTTTATTATAATGTATTATTCCTATATACTACCCTTAGAAAACTCCATGAAAGTAAAAAAATACAAATATTGATACATTGAAGCTACAGGAAATAAGGGGTTAGGCTTCCCCTCACCACCAAAAACTGTAAGCTTATGTTAGAGACTATTGAAAATATACTTTAGTGCATAAAGTTCTGTAATAACAAAACATTAATTATGATAATATGCAATTTCCCCAATATAGTAGCCATGACATAACCCATAAAATGCAGAGGAGAGGAGACGCAGTGACAGATTGGACAGGGAGGAGAAGAGGCTCGGATGTCAGAAGAACCCAAGGGTTAAAAAAAAAAGGGAAAAAGGCAACCTGCCATTTCTAATTTCCCTTTTGGCTCTATGTTTGAACTGCTCCCCATGAAAAACACATACATTGGGATGATTCCCCAGACTCCATTGAGGACTTGCTCTACTGAGCCTGGCCCAGCATGCTAGCAGGGGACCTGGCAAGAGGATGGGGTGACTACCATTTCATTTACCCACAAACTAAGCTATTTCACTATTTTGAATTCCCTCACTGCACTTGAGAGGTTACATTAGCACTTTCTGGAGTAGATTCACAGTTTTATGAATACTTTCCTCCTTTTTGCAGATTTAACGAATAGTTGGTTCATTAACATCAAACTTGTGGGGGACAGCAGCTGCAGACATTTGTGGGCAGCAGACATTTGTGGGCAGCAGACATTCTGGCACGAAGTTTATCTAACACCTTTATTTTCTCACTAAACTGCATCATTGAATTTGCATACTTGGGCTTAGAGCCCAAAGGACTTGCACTATTTTTGGGGGGCATAATTGCAGCACAAAGCTTGAGTTTTAAAGGCAAACAATGAAAATATACAATGAATACATAGGAGCTCTTTACCGTAGCAGACCATTGGGCTTAGTAAGATACCAAACTAACTCCATAAAGCTGTGAGCAACACATCTCTCATTTTTTTAGTGTGCCAAGTTGAGAATAAGCACTGTTGCCAATGTAAAAGTAAAAGTGAGGTTACTCATAAAATCAGGCAAATGCTTAAAGTCATGAAAATTAAACCCTTGAATATTGAGAATTGACTGTCTATATATAGTTCAAAATATATTTGAATTTAAAATTTAGAATAAATTGAAAATCTTATAGATTAAAAAATGAAGGGCTAGAAATAAAAACCTGCTATATGTTAGTTGAATCCCAAAGGAGTTACAATCATGATTTCAGATATGATTGAAAATACATGCAATTAAGAGAGAAAAGTAGGATAAGTGTATTTTTATTAAAATATAATAGCTAACAAAATAATTTTAATACTTAATATATAATAAAATAATAATAGTAATAACTAAATTCTTAAAGGAAAAACTAAAATGAAAAAAGACCTAGATGTTGAGATCGACAAATCCAACAACTAGATAAAGTGGAAGGAAATTACATACTTGAAAAATATTAGGAAAACTAGATTTGACTGATCTAAGGGGATTTCTGTATAGAGAATATGGATATTTCTCATATTCCTATAGAAGATATATAGAAATTAATCTTGTGCTATGACACAAAGTACTCATAAATGAATGAATCAGCCAATATTTATTAGATATTTAATATGTGCAAAGCAATATGGTAAGTGCTCAGAACATAAAGTAGCAAAGTGAGATAGTCCTTTCTCCTGGGGAGCTCACATTCTTTTTATTGTTGTTGTTATTATTATTTTTCTTTATTCAAATATATTTTATTTCCCAATTACCTGAAATAACAATTTTCAACATGCATTTTCCAAAATTTTAAGATCCATATTGTTTCTCTTCCTCCTTCCCCTCTCCCCTCTCAGAGATGCTAACTAATTTGATCTGGGTTATACATGTATTATTATGCAAAGCATACCTCCATATTGGTCATTGTTTAAGAGAATACTCATCTAAAGCCAAAACCCCAAAGAAAACCATAGATAAACTAATGTGAAAAAAATGGCATACTTTGATCTGCATCTGACTCCAACAGTTTTTCCTCTGGAGGTGGAAAGCATTCTTTGCCATAAATCCCTCATAATTGTCCCAGATCATTGTATTGATGAGAGTGGCTAAGTCTTTCACAGTTGATCATTATACAACATTGCTGTTACTGTGTACAGTGTTCTGCTTCTGCTTATTTTCCTCTGGATGGGAGCTCATACATATTAACAGAGTTTAACTATAGGATGGATAGGCAGGCTGTGATCCTTCAAAAGGACAGTTTATTTATTTATGATAAAGGTGAAGTTAGGCTGACATACATTTTCTTTAGTATCTTTTTGATGGAAAGTTGTTATCTCTTTTTTTAAACTAAATTTTATTTTCTTCAATGAAAAAAAAATTCACCTTCTCTTCCTTCCACCTCCTAACTCCCTCAGATAAAAAAGAAGAGCAAAATCCTTTTAACAAATATGTATAGTCAAGCAAAAATGAATGACCACATTGGTTATGTTTCAGTTTGTCCCTTAAGGCTGTTAAATCTGTCAGTAGATATGATAGCATGTTTTGTCACGAGTCTTCTGGAATCATGTTTGTCATTGTATTGATCAGAATTCTTAAGTTTTCAGAATTGTTTATCTTTATAACGTTACTGTGTAAATTGCTCTCCTAGTTCTATTCACTTTACTCTGCAAGAGTTCGTAAGATTCTCCCTGTTGTCTTTAAGCTATCTCCTTCATCATTTCTTACAGCACAATAGTTTCCCATTGCATTCTTATACCATAATTTGTAAAGCTCATCTTTAATTGATGGACTACCCCTTCATCCCCACCAGCTTAACTTCCAGTTCTTGCCACCAAATATATTTTTTTGTTTGTTTGAGTCCTTTTTCTCTTTCTGTGATTTCTTTATCTAGTAGTGATCACAGGGTCAAAGGATATACATTGTTTAATACCTTTTGGGCCATAATTCCCAATTGCTTTCCAGAATGATGGGACAAATACTAGTTTTGAACTATTGTTTTTAGTTCTAGGAAATTATTAACCAATCAACAAGCTTTTATTCTCTATTTTGTGCTATGTATAGTATTAGAAACTGGGGATAAAAAAAATTAAGTAGTCCCTACCCTCAAGAAGTTTATATTCTGGGGCAGAGAGGTGACCAGTAAATTGAGAGCCAGGATTAGATAGGAGGTCCTAGGTTCAAATATGGCCTCAGACATTTCCTAGATGTGTGAATCTGAGCAAGTCACTTAACCCACATTGCCTAGTCCTTATGACTCTTCTATCTTGAAACCAATACACAGGATTGATTCTAAGATATAAGGTAAGCATTAAAAAAAAAAAAGGTCTACATTCTATTGGTGGAAGCATTTCCAAATATAAATATATAAAATAAATACAAGATAAAATTATGAGAAGAGGAGGCAAAGCAGCTGGGAAGATCAAAGGAAATTTCATGTACAAGGGGCACCTGAACTGATTCTTAAAGGAAATTACATACATATAAAGTTCCCCTGGTTCTGCTCACTTCACTTTGTATCACTTCATATGTCTTTCCAGGCTTTTTTTTTTGTGACATGTTGTTCATCATTTCTTAAGACACAATAGTATTCTATTACAATGAGATACCAGAACCGAGGAAGCCTTTACATTTCATAAATTTTCAACCTTGACATTATTTTCCAATTTTCATTTTCTTACTCTACATATCCAATTAATTGCAAAATTTGAGAGGCAGCATGGTAGTGGAAAGAGCATTTGCATTGGAGTCAGTTGATAGGTTCAAATCCCATCTGCAATGCCTATTGTGTATGTGACCTTGGACAAATAATTTAACCTCAGTTAAACGTAAATCTGTAAAATGAGGAGGTTGGATGAGATGGCCTCTGAGATCTCTTCTTGTTCTCTAGCTGTAATCCTTGCTTTTTCTTCTTCTGCAGTATCTCTCACATCCCACTCCCTTTTCACTCTCATTTGGCCACCACTTTAGTTCAGTCCCTCATCATCTCTCACCTGGGCTATTAAAATACCTTTTAAATTATTTTCTCCACTTCAAGTCCCTCCCCATTCTAATACATACTTTGTATAGCTGCCAAACTGATTTTCCTTAAGCACAAGTCTAACTCTTCCCCTTTTTTTACTCAATGAACTTCACTAGCTTCATGTTGACTTGATTGTCTCTGTTCCCTTTGAAACCAAGTCTTAACTTACCTTTCCAGTCACTGTGTATATCAGTCTTCTTCCTGCAACATATGGTGCTATCAAACTGGCTTTCTTGTTCTTTCTCATATGTAACATTCCATCTTTCAACTCCATGACTTTGTACTTGCTGTATGCTATGTATAGAATGAATTCCCCTCTCACCTCTGCCTTGTAGAGTTCCCAATTCCTTCAAGCCTGAGTTGAAGCTCCACTTTCTATATGTTGCTTTTCCTTTTTCCCAATTGCTAGTACCTTCTTTCCCTAGATTAGCTTATATTTATTCTGTATATACTTATGTATGCAGTAGGTGGTGTTAGTTAACAAGGCAAAGCTAAGCTGCCAGTAAGCTGGGGAAGGAGAAAACTATTTCAACCCTGTAGAGGTGACTTTCTTTCAGCTCTCTTTTCCCTGGGGAAAGGCAAGAAGAAACCTTCTTTTCAGACCCTGTCCACTAAGAATGACAGCTGTCAATTTGAAAATAAAAATAAGTTTCATTCATGCATGATTCCCTCACAACCTGCCACTCTCTTACCAACTTATGTTTGATTTTTAGGAGTATCTGAATCCTGTATTAATATATCAGTCTTCTAGGCTGCATAAACATTCTCCTCTCCTGCCTTTGTAGCTCTAAGCTCACAGATAAGCTACTATGGATCAACTTTTCATCTCCAGAGAATAAAGAATACTTTCTCCCTTCTTGACTCTCTACTTGAAAGCTTTAAATAACATACATATGTCTTAGTATTTCGTTTGGCCAATAGAATTTTATGGTAGGCAAATGAAATCTAAATTGAAAGCAGTTGATACAGAATTAAAAGCCAGAGTGGCTGGCCAACTGGAAGAGCCCCATACCCCACAAATGGCTTTGCTAGGAAGAAGTCTTTTCCATTTCCTACCTCACTCACCCTTAATCATTTTCTATGGCCATCTTTCACAACCTTAGAAACATAGATTCCTGTTGCTACCACTCTGGATCCCATTGTAACTTAGCTCAGACTTGTTCTAGATTTTCTTTCTTATTTTTAAAAAAAGTTTTAGAATTTTATTGATATGTTTTGTTTTTACATTACAAACATTGGCAGATTATTCCTGCTTCATGCAAGGTCTCTTAAAACAAAGCAGTACAGTTAAGTAAAATTTGTAATACTGTGGCCTCATTTGAAAGTGCACACAACCTTTCACATCTATCACATCGCCCAACTCAATTTTTTTTTATCAGAAATCTCTTTTCTTTCTCTCCCACTTTCTACCCCATTGGGAAAAAAGAAAAAGAAACATTGTTTGTAACAAATATGCATAGTCAATCACGACCAACTCCCTTAATAGCTGTATACAAAAAAAATGTGCCATTCTACACTGTAAATCCATCACTTTTCCATAATAGCATATTTCATCATTGGTCCTCTGGAATCATGAGTGATTATTATAGTGAACACAGTTTTTATAACTTTCAAAGTAATTTGATTTTATATTGTTGTTATTGCACAAATTTTTATTTATTTATTTATTATTGCACAAAATTTTATTTTGGTCCTCATTTTATTCTTTATTAGTTTATAAAATTCCTCAAAACTGTTCATTTTTGTGATATTATATAGTATACGTTTTTCTGATGGTTGTTTTCTTTATTGACTAGTTCATACAAATCTTTCTGCGTTTTTATCTCTCTTTTTTTAAAATAATTTTTACTTTTTAGAAAAGTTATCATGGTTACATGATTCATGTTCTTACTTTCCCCTTCACCCCAAGACCTTCCCTGCCCCCATAGCTGATGCACATTTCCACTAGTTTTAACATGTGTCATAGATCAAGATTTGTTTCCAAATTGTTGACAGTTTCGAATCTACATCCCCAATCATGTCTGCCTCAACCAATGTGTTCAAGCAGTTGCTTTTCTTCTGTGTTTCCTCTCCTGTGGTTCTTCCTCTGAATGTGGGTAGCGTTCTTTTCCATAAGTCCCTCAGAATTGTTATGGATCATTGTATTGCTACTAGTACAGAAGTCCATTACATTCTATTTTACCACAGTGTATTGGTTTCTGTGTACAATGTTCTTCTGGCTCTGCTCCTTTCACTCTGCATCAATTCCTGGAGGTCTTTCTGTGTCTTTAAAAACATCTATTTCCTTATTTCTTAAAGCATAGCGATACTCCATTACATTCATACAGTTTATTCAGCCATTTCTCAATTGATGGACATTCCATTCTTTGCCACCCAAAAAGAGCTGATATAAATATTTTTTTGTATATAAAGAATCTTTTCCTTTTTCTTTGGTCTATAGATATAATGCTTGCAGTGGTCTATATATATATGTATATATATATATACATATATATATGATATAATGCTTGCAGTGGTGTAGCTGGGTCAAAGGACACACTAGTAACATTTTGTATATAATTCCAAATTGCTTTCCAAATGACACCTATATTAAATTAATAAAAAAGCTCCAAATGGATTGCATCATAAACAAATTTGGAAAACATGGGGGGAAAATTTTTCATCAGATCTATGAATAGGAGAAAATGCCAAACAAGGAATAGAGAGGAACACAGAAGATAAAATGGATAATTCTGATTATATAAATTAAAATTTTTTTCTATAAACAAACTTAATAAAGCTAAAACTAAAAGAAAAACATGTGGGGAAAAACTTTACAGCAAATTTCTCTGATGAAGTCTCATTTCTAAGATATATAAAGAATAGGTTAAAATTTATAAGAAAGTCATTTCCCAATTGATAAATGGTCTAAGATTATGAATAGAGAGTTCTTGGAGAAGAAACCAGGTTATCAGTGGCCATATGGAAAAAAACGCATCAAGTTACTACTAAATTTAAAAAGTGCAAATTAAAGCAGTTTTTAGAATCTACCTCATACCCATCAGATTAGCAAACATGACAAAAAAGAAAAATGATAAAATCCTTTGGAAGAGCTTTGCGGAAAAAAAAGCACAGATTTCTTTTAGATTATGTTGTAGCTTATCTCTCAGCATAGTACTTGCTCTTTTTTTGACTATTAAGTCCCTTATTCTTTCTGCCTTGATTTTTGAGCCTCTTTTTCTTGATTGGGAAATAAAAGTCATCTCTCCTTCTAGTCTCCCTCTTTCCCAAAAGGTGGTAGGCTACACTTAGGTTCATATATGTTGTATCCCCTGATAAGTAAGTATTAAGCTACTTGAATAAAGTGGCTGTTTTCTTTTGGATTTTGTATCTCTGTAAGCCTAGCATAATACCTTACATGTAGTAGATGTTCTAAAAACTTCTGTTTATTGAATGACATTCTTTTCTTTAAAAATCCTAGTGGAGATCTACTGTTGCTCATACTCAACCCAAGTTAGGAACTTATAGATCTCAGACTAAGGGACATCAATCATGTTTTTCCTTGGATCAGACCACTTTGGGATCATTGAGAGCTTGCAAATCTCTAGCCTCTACTGTCTCTGAGATCTTGGAATAAAAGACCCCCTAAGAAACAAGCAAATGGGACCTCTCCAGTCCTTTCTGCCAGAAATGTTCAGATCCCAAATCAGAATCAAATTTGAAGTTAGAAGTAAGAAGAATGAGCACCCCCCCAAAAAAATCCCATCATAAAAAGCTATTATGGTGATGATGCTTAAGTCGCAAACATGGAAGAGAATGACTCCAAAACATCTGCAAGAAAAGCTTAAAAGAAAAATATAGCATTATTTCAAATTTAACTGGAATTCTTGGAAGACATGAAAAAATTTTAAAAGTTAAAAAACATTTGTAAATGAAATTGAATTGCTAAAGGAAAAATTGGAAAAGAAATGGTTCTCATAGTTCTTATAGAAGGAAGAATTTGAAAAGGAATTTTAATAGCTTGATGGGACACAGGCAACAAACTTTCTAAAAATTTGAATGTACCAAATAGAAGCCTATGAAACACCAAAAAATATTCAAATAAAGTAAAAAAAAAAAGACTGAAAAAGTAGAAGAGAATGGAAGGTATCACTTATTAAAAATAATTGACATAGAAAAGAGATTGGGGAGAAAAAAATTAAAGAATCATTGGCTGGGACAGCTTGGGTGGCTCAATGGATAGAGAACCAGGCTTGGTGATAGGAGGTCTTGGGTTCAAATACGACCCCAGACACTTCCTACCTGTGTGGCAATGGGCAAGTCACTTAACTCCTGTTGCTTAGACTTTATTGCTCTTCTCCCTTGCAAACTGATACTTATTATTCATTCTAAGACAGAAGGTAAGGATTTTAAAAGAATAAAAATCATTGGACCATCTGAATGCCATGACTAAAAAATATGCCTAGATACCATATTTCAAGATGTCTTAAGATAAAATTGAAATAGAATCCACTTGTCACCTCCTCAAAGACACTCCCAAATTAAAACTCCTATGAACATTATAGTGAAAATCCAGAACTTCCCGGTCAAAGAAAAAATAACTACAAAGGGCTATAAAGAAAGAATTCAAGTACAGAAGAACCACAGTCAGGTCCCACATGATTTAGCAGCCACCACTATATAGGAGAAAAGAGCTAGAAATACATTATTCCAGATGGGAAAGGATATAGGCTTACAGCCAAGAATAACTTACTCACTAAAACTGAGCATAATCCTCTGGGGAAAATAATAAATCTTTAATGAAATAGAGGACTTCCAAGCATTTCTGATAAAAAGATCTGAGCTGTATAGAAACTTTAAAATTCAAACATAGGACTTAAGAGAAATATAAAAAGATAAACATGAATGAACAATAATGAGACCAAACAGATAAAGTGCTTATGTTGAAATATGAGGAGATAATTCAAGTGTCTCTTCTCAACCCTGTTATCAGAGATCATGCAAATCAGTCTAATTACTTAAGGTCTAGACCAGGGGTCAGCAAGCTTTTTGGCTGTGAGAGCCATAAACACCACATTTTTAAAAATGTAATTTCGTGAGAGCCGTACAGTGCTCACAGTGCGCACTCCTGTAACATTGCACGCTCCTGTAACAGTGCCTGAAAAAAAATTGACTTTATGGCTCCTGCAGAAAGAGCCATATCTGACCCTCAAAAGAGCCAGATATGGCTCGAGAGCCATACGTTGCTGACCCCTGGTCTAGGGAGTGGTTGTCTGATGCCTTGATGATATTAAGGGAATAATGGAAAGATTGTGGAAAAATACATTTAGAATGAGTGGAAAGGAAAATAGACCTTTATACAAACAAGGAGAAAGGGGTGAGGGAAAGTGTCTGATGCTTCAACCTCACTCTCTTCTGAGCTAGTTAAAGGAGAGAAAAACAGGCACACACACACACAAAAATAGCTTTTTATGAAGTGTCAAGAATGGGAATCTGAGGAAATTCCCATCAGTTGGGAAATGGCTGGACAAGTGGTGGTGTATAAATGTGATGGAATATTATTGTGCTTTAAGAAATGGTGAAAGGGAGATTTTAAAGAAATCTGAGAAGATCTGTATGAACTGATGAGCAGTAAAGGGGTCAAAATCAGGAGAATTTTTACAATGATAACAGTATAACAAAGACAACCTTGAAAGAATTAGGAACTCTGATCAACCTAAGGAACAACCACAATTCCAGAGGACTCATGATGAAATATACTTACTACCCACTTTTCATCAGAGATGTGAAAGATCAAGAGTACAGAATGAAACATATATATATTTTTAACTTGGGCAGCGTGGAAATTGGTTTTGCTTGACTATACGTGTTTGTAATGGGAGAAAATCCCTATGGGGGTATGGGAAGAAAGGAAGGATCTATGGTGTTGTTTTGATCATGAAATGACTAAATGTCCTGCTCAGGAGTACACAAGTGGTTGTAAAGACCACAATACATAAAGAACTTACATCAAGAACAGGATTGACAGGAGCTTAGGTGGCTCAGTAGATAAAGTTCCAGGCCTGGAGTTGGGAGGACTTTTGTTCAAATCTGGCCTTAGACACTTTTATCTATGTGACAAGTAACTTAACCCCATTTACCCAATCTTTACCTTTCTGTTTTAGAGTTATTACTAAGATACTAAAACAAAGTAAGGCTTAAAAAAAAAAAAAAAAGAACAGAACTGACATACATTTGCATGGTTGATTTAACACAAGGACAGATAAATAATAACTTTGATGAAAAATGATAACTTTGATGATGATAAAATAGTTGATGACGTGGAAAATAAAATGTAGGGAGGTGGAGTTATGACTGATTAATATAACTACTCTGAGTGATGAATAATAATTCATTATTATATAAATGAATAAATTATAATTCCTTATTATATAAATAGGACTTAAAATCAGGGGATACAGTAAAAGAATCTATGGGACAATATTCTGTGAAATTTTTGAAATTCTTTTTAAAGAAGTCATGGCATCTTAGAGAACAGAAATAGTATACCAGCTGCCTGACAGTTTACCAAAAGAACTAGAGAGCAATTTAGATCAGATAATGAAATGGATCTTAGAGTAGATCAAAGACAATAATTGAACCTTGAGGGGAAACCACAGACTTTCAAAGCTTTCCACATAATGGCTTGCAGATTGTCTTGATATTTTCTTCCCTGTGCAATAGAAATTAAATCAACTTAAAGCAAATTTTACTATCAGAGATTCTCTTGTAGAAGTAGCAGGTGGACTGTATATAAGGTTGAGCTATGACTTAATTTTTTTCTTTAAGAAAAAACTGAAAAGTCACATGTAAAGATTTTTTAAAAAGTAAATACTTAGCACTCTCATTTAATTTGCTTTATTGGAAAAGAATAAAGTTTGAAAAATGTACGTGGGGGGGATCCCAGTGGAATTTATTCTTTACTATCAGTGTGTTATTAGAGAGGGATCAGTGAAACAAGGACATGAATAATTCAGCACAAGAAAATCTAGAAGTCTTTTATATAATTTGACTGTTGTAACCCCTTCCCCCACCCCACAACCCCAACAACAACACTAGCAGATTTATCTTACATTTATTCTTTTCTTAGACTGTTGAAATGGTTTGTGTTTTCAGAGCTGCCTTGTCTGTAGTGGTAAGAAATTGATAGCTGAGGAATGTGGGGCCAATATTATAGAATGAACATTTAAGAAGATGGGGATTGAACTTTTTTGTTTTCAGTACTTAAAACTGGAAGGGAAAATAAAAGCTAGCACAAACTAAAATATCACCTTATGTATTTACCTGTCTTGGGATATATGGCTAAAACCATGGTGGAATCTTTTTTTAAAAAATAGATTTAAAACTCTTTATTTTATCATTTTGCATGAATGAATTTAGCTGTTAATTATTCATGCTTTTTGCTAGTTATTATTATCCAGCCTTGATTTGTTTCTATAAATCACATTTAAAATAAAACATCTTTGCCTTTTAATATCAAGGAAGTGGAGAAAGGAGAGGACATATGCTGATACACTGGAATTTGCTTGATTGAAAAAGAATAAGTTCAGAAATTATTTTAATAGATTTAAAAAAAGATTCTAGCTAACAGATCTTGGCAGAAGATCATATGGTCTCAGAGCAAAATATATGCCATGGTTAGAGAATAGTAAGGTGGGGAAGGGGAAATTATTTTTCATAAAGTAACAATTCAGTCTGATATTTTGTCTAGAAATTTCTTATACTGTGCCCAACTAAATCATACTTCATTTCTTTTAGACTAGTAATTAGTCACTTTTGAATCTTCCCTAAAAGAATTCTTATTAATCAGAACAATTGCAATTGTATAAATATCTCTTGAATTTTGTGTAAATTATAGCTTTGTTGTGAGAGGCTCAAGTTTGACTAGGAAGCTAACAAAATGGCCAGGTACTTTTCCTACTCACTACAAATTATGCTTTACTGACTGTATTTGCTACTCCTTTTTTCTTCTTTATTACGTCAGGCATCAGGTGATCTGAGTGAAGCTTTTGCTTTTTGTTTTTCTTTATCACTTCCTAATTGTCATTTTAGCAATAAAATGGACTTGTTTTGTTCACAGGTGTTTTTAAAAGATCATTTTTAGCAAAATATAAACATACAGTATCTAGAAATAAGAAATTTAAGAGAACATCAAGTTATTTCTTCTCCTGAGACCAGGTCAGGTAGTTAAGCTTAATGTTAAAAGCTATATAACTTAAAAAAAACCAACAAACCTTGTTTTCTGTTTTAGAATCAATACTGTGTATTGGTTCTGAGGCAGAAGAGTGATAAGGGCTAGGCAATAGGAGTTAAATGACTTGCCCAGTGGCCCACAGTTAGCAAATGTCTGAGGCCACATTTGAACCCAGTACTTCCTGTCTCTGGGCCTGGATCTCAGTCCATTGAGCCTCCTAGCTGTCCCCTTATACAACACTCTTTAAAGAAATAAAGAAAAAATATTATCTCCTTTTATCCTCACAGCAACTTTCCTAAGCCATAGGTGAGACATGTCACCTCTAGCTATAAAAAGTCTATATCTCTAGGACCATATAGAAAATCTTTTCCTACCTTTTTTTCTCACACTTTATTTCCCTCCATTTTCTCTACAATCCAGTGAGACTAGACAGCTTTCTTTTTGCTTGCACACAACACTCCCTTTCCCATCTCTCTAGCTTTGTACTTTTCATCTCTCATTTCTGAAATGTTCTACCTCACTTTTACCTCTTAGAATCTGTGGCTTCTTTCAAACCCAGCTCAGATTTCCATTTTCTACCAGAGGCTTTTCTGGGACCCCTAGTCACTTGAACCTTGCCCTCAATGGCTACTTTTTGTCTGTATTTCTTATGAATCTATACTTATGTACATATTGTCTTTTCAATTATAATGTAAGCTCCTTGAGTATGGGGACTGATTTTGTATATTTGCTTTTATATTTTTTCTCAGAACTCAGTATAGTGCCTGGTACATCTTAAATGATTTGTTGATTCTTTGATGGATTCTCTGCCTGTGTACTTTTTCTTTGTGTTCTGCCAGAGATATTCCAGAGAGGACTGACCCAACATCTTGAAGACTTTTTTTTGGGTATTTTATATTTTGAAAGTATGAATAGTGCTATCCACCTGTGACCTATGGAATAAATCAATTCTAAATCCCTTCCAGTTAATTTGTACCACATGAGGGAGCTTTAGCCTCTTTTACTCAGTGTTATCCCTTGGATCATTTAAAAAAATTTAATGACCATTTATTGTTTCCCCTCTTTCTTCCCTCCTATGAAAAAAGAGAGAGAAAACCCCTTTTAGCAAATATGCAAGCAAAACAAATCCTCACATTAACCATGTCTGCAAATGCATGTGCCATTCTGCATTTTAAATCTATTATCTGTCAGGAATGGGGAAACATCCTTCATCAGTTCTCTGAAATCATAGCCATTTTATGGATATTAAGTTCATTAAGATAATTTTCACTGATCACAGTTTTTAAGTCTTTAAAGAATTTTTTTTATAATGTTTTTATTGTATACATTGCTCTTCTGGTTCTGCTTATTTTACTCTAAATCTGTTCATACAAATCTTTCTAGGTTTCTCTAAAACCATTCCTTTCTTCATTTTTTGTTTGTTTGTAGTGTTCTATTACATTTATATATCTTGATTTGTACAGCCATTTCTCAATTGATGGGCACCCCTTTTGTTTCTAGAATCACTGACTTTCTGATAACCACCCCTTTCCAGAGTTATGTTCTCCTGTCTCCTATCAATATAACCTTTCCTTGTAAATCAATAAGTACAATCAAACAAAACAAAATACTTTTGTGACCTCTGAAAACATAGATCCTATTCTGTACCCTTCTGGAAAGAGATGGGAGATATCATTATGTAATTGGATAATTTCCTCCCTCTCCTCAAATTTTGACTTTCCAATTCTGGGTCCAAATTATTATCCAACTGCAATTCTTGACCCATATATATACATATTGATTTGCTAACTCAATAGACTAGAAAGCTAATAATCTGGAAATTGGATGTTATATGGATTATTAAGCCAATTCTTTTGAATAATCATGAATTTTACCAAAAGGCCTTATACGTTTTTAAATTTTGATGCTATCATTACATCAACAAAACAAATGTCATTAAAATTATAGTAATGAAATCACTTAAGTGCTTTAGCTTAATCAGAAGTAGCTAATTATGTGAAACATCATTGATTTTAGAATTTTACTTTCTTAACTGGAAAAGGAGCAAAAAAAATTGCTTAATTGTTTTTTTTTTTGTCACAAAGGAAGGTTCATTCTGGAGTGAGGGCTTAGAATTTTTTTTGTTTTACCAGAAATGACTGTGATTTAAAAGCAAAAAATAATCCAATTTTTGAAAAAATGAAATAAGTAAAAACATCAATTTGATGTGGATCTTGGCAAGCCTCAACATTTTTAGTTAGCTTGACATTTCTTAGATACCTCTGTTAAAGCACCTTACAGCATAAAACCCCTTCCATTTTCATGATATCTAAATGCAAGTGGCATAAATTTAAATATCAAGACTCCAAGCACAATTTTAAGAGATCTCCCATTTCTTAGGCATCCAAGTTCTTCAGGAAGTTCATAGAGAACGTACTAAAAAACTTATTGATTCACAGAAGGTGGAGTAGGGAGACTTAATATAAGAATTGTGACTCTGTCCCCAGAAGTTCTACATGTATATATGCTATCATCAAGTTTCACCCACATCATATCAGTGGTAGAAAACAGTCTTTAAGCTCTACGTTCATCTGTTTTTTTTAAATCAAGGCCATTGTCTTATATTAAGTTCTTTAATTGTTGGTGACTCTCTTCATCCTTCCTTTTCTTGCCTCTTTTTCTTTTTTTTTACATTCCAAGTTTTCATCTTTAACATTTTATTTTCCCTAATTATATGTAAAAACAATTTTTAGGACTTAATTTTTAATATTTTGAGTTCCAAATTCTCTTCCTCTCTGCCTCCCTCTCTACTCAAGGAGTGTCCTAAGATGAAAAGCAGTTTGATATAGGTTATATGCCATGATGAAAAACATTTCCATATATTAGTCACGTTGTGAAAAAAAACAATTAAAAAATAACAAAAATAAAGTTTTAACAAATATGCTTCAGTCTGCATTCAGACTCCATCTCTTCTTTATCATTCAATAGCATTTTTCATTTTAAGCCCTTCAGAGTTATCTTGGGTCACTGTTTCTGATCTAGAAATAAAAAGTGACACCATAAACAAATTAGGGGAACATGGAAAAGTTTACCTGTCAGACTTATGAATAAGGGAAGAATTTATGACCAAACAAGAAATAGAGAACATTATGAAAAATGAAATGGATTATTATGATTATATTAAATTTAAAAGTTTTCGTACAAACAAAACCAATGCAACCAAGGTAAGAAGAGAAACAACAAATCTGGGGAAAAATTTATAGCAAGTGTCTCTGACAAAAATTTCATTTCTCAAATATATAGAGAACTGAGTCAAATTTATAAGAATACAAAGTATTCCCCAATTGAAAAATGGTCAAAGGATGTGAACAGGCAGTTTTCAGAGGAAGTAATTAAAACTATCCTAGTCATATAAAGAAAATCACTATTCACTATTGCTTCAAATCACTATTGGTTAGAGGAATGCAAATTAAAACAACTCTAAGATACCACCACACATTTATCAGCTTGGCTAACATGACTAAAAAGGAAAATGATAAATGTTAGAGGGCATATAGGAAAATTGGGACACTAATACACTGTTGATGGAACTGTGTGAACTGAAACAACCATTCTGGAGAGCATTAAAGTATCAGGCTGAAAGGGCCACAAAATTATGCATACCCTTTGACCCAGCAATACCACTACTGGGTTTGTATCACAAAAAGATCAGAGATAAGGGGAAAGTACCTACTTGTACCAAAATATTAGCAGCTGTTTTTGTAGTGGCATAGAATTGGAAATTGTGGAATTGTCCATTGCTTGGGGAATGGATGAACAATTTGTCATATAAAAGGTTATAATGCAATGTTATTGTACCATAAGAAACAGTGAACAAGATAAGTTCAGAAAAACCTGGAAAGACATATGAATTGATGCAAAGTGAAGTAAGCAGAACCAGGAGACCAATGTATCCAGTAACAGAAATATTACATGTTGATCAACCATAAAGGACTAAACCATTATCAGCAAAGCAAATTTTCAAGGTAACCACAAGAAACTCATAATGAAAATGCTATCTATAGCCAAAAAGGGAACTGTTGAAGTCTGTATGCAGATCAAAGCATACTATCTTCCACTTTATTTTCTTCACAAGATTTTTTTTGTATATGTGGTATATGTCTTCTATCATAACACAAGTAATATGGAAATATGTATTGCATGAAAACACTGCTGTAACCTATATCAGCCTATTCACTGATACCTGGGAACTCATCTGACTCTTTCTTGCTTTGAATCTATGTTGCTTGTGTGCTTCACTTTTCTCTTGTCTTCTCTCTGCTTCTGTGGAGACTGGCAGTCTTTTGTCCTATTCCAAACAGGATGGAAGAACTTGGTAGTAATTTTATCATTGTTTCTTTTGGGACATTTTTGGAACTTTTTTGGGATTTTTTGGGTTTCTAGGTGCTTCTATGTCTAAATAACATGCTACTATCTTTCTGCATTTTCCAATGCAATATAATGTTGTGCTGCAAGAAATATGAAAAGGGACAAATTTAGAGAAAATTGAGAAGACATGTATGTGGTGATATAGTGCAAAATAAATGGAGGCAGAAGAACCAGTTATATAGTGATTATAGCATTGTAAATGAAAACTGAGAAAAACTCAAGTATTCATATCAATTCAGTTGCCAGTCAAAAAACTGAGGATGGGGGGCAGCTGGGTAGCTCAGTGGATTGAGAGTCTGACCTAGAGATGGGAGGTCCTAGGTTCAAATCCGGCCTCAGACACTTCCCAGCTGTGTGACCCTGGGCAAGTCACTTGACCCCCATTGCCCACCCTTACCATTCGTCCATCTAAGAGCCAAATGCACAGAAGTTAAGGGTTTAAAAAAAAAGTCTAAAAAAAACAACTGAGGATGCCATGCAGAAACAGTCAATGTGTGGATTTTTTTTTTGTATGGCTGTGCTTATTTATTATAAGGGAGGTATCTCTGATTTAATGCAGGAAGGGACCTCACAGTTTAACCTACTCATTTAATAGTTGAGGAAATTGAGATCTTCTAAGGGAGATTTACTGACTTGCTTACAGTCACATAGGCATCAGAGATGGGATTTGAATCTATGTCCTCTGTGTTTGTAGGCAGCTTAGAGTCTCAATGGATAGAGTGCTAGGCCTGGAGTAAGGAAGACCTGATTTCAAATCCAGCCTCAGATTCTTACTAGCTGTATGACCTTAAGCAAGTCACTTAACGTTTGTTTGCCATAATTTACTGGAAAAGGAAATGGCAAACAACTCCAGCATCATTGCCAAGAAAACTGCATGAACAGCCTTGGTATGCTATGGTCCATGGCATCACAAAGAGACAGAATTGAACAACACCAATCTTTGTCTCCAGATCCAGGTCCTCTTTTCTCTGTAACAGGCTTTTTTTTTTTTTTTTGAGGGAGGGGTAAGGATTGATGGGCAAGGTGAGGAGCTTGGTAGAGCCTGAGGAGAGCTATTGTATAATATTCTTAAATGAAGTAATGAAAGAAAAGAACATCAAGAAGTCATTAAAAAAAGAGAGAGAGCTGAAGGAAGTTCAGCAGGAGACATAGTTAAGTAAAACATTGTTGTAACTGCCAGTAAAATTTTGAAATATAGAGGGAAAAAGCCCCAGCAGTAGATAAAAAAAGACTTAACTTGCCAAAATTCTCAGAAGCAAGATTTAACACACAGATACATCATAGTTAAGATCTAAAGCCTCATGGATAAAAAAATATTAGATATTGCCAGAAGAAGCAAAGGTATCACTTATCAAGAAATAATAATTAAAATCACAATACACTTGTCAAAGAGGACAGTGGTGACACAGAAGTTAGAATGCTATATAAATTTTAGAATGGATCATGAATAAGGGATTATGTACCCAGCCAAAGTCAATATGCTTTGGAGAAACAACATAAAAGATACATTTTTAAAACAACCAAGCTAAGCCTTTTGCTAACAGTATGAGAACTCTTAGAGCATTGTGCTGACTAAAGACTTCATAGAAATGAGAGAAAACCAGGAGAGGGAATTGGTTGGGGGAAGCATCACTTTCTCCCCACAACCAAGATAATCTTCATGCAAAATTCCTATCTTTAAAAGTCCAGGTTGAGGGGACCAAACTAAGCCTTTTGCTAATTGTGAGAACTCTTAGAGTATTGAGTCACTTAAACTTGGATAAATATCTGCAAAAAATAAAAATACTCAAACCTACAAAACAAATAGTAGATAATATAGACCTATCTTGAAAAAAGAAATCAGACCTGCCTTTAATGGGTTGTCTTGCTGAAGTATGCAAGTTCATAAGTGAATTCTACAAAAATTTAGAAAAGCAAATATGTTCTATAGATGCTTGTATTATTAATAGCTTACATATAATACTTTAAGGATTATAAGTTGATAAATATTCTTTATTTCATTTCAGTATGTAAAGCCTATGAAGGAGATAGTATCCCAATTTCTACAAATAAACTGAGGTTCAGAGGGGTTAAGGAATTTTCAAAAGAGTGTACAGTCTCTCCCATGAAGAATATGTGATATTGATTCCTAAACCAAGTTGAGAAAAATTATAGGTTTATATCATTAATTAATATTGTCATAAAATAGTAAATAAAATACTCATGAATAGTGTACATAGAACTAATTCAGAATAATCAATCATGATCATTAGTATTTATAAATGGAATGTAAGAATGGTTTACTGCAAGGAAACCCGATAAATATAAAAATGACTAAAAAAATAGACTGCAGGATCATATGATCAGACGTAGAGAAATTTTTCACAAAATGGATATTTATTTTGAAAACATTAAAAAGGACCTTTTCCCGTGACACAGAAAAAGTACATATGTGAAACCATGAGCCTATATTATATACTTGTAGAGAAACAAAGGAATAAACCTTGGTATAGTAAATCCTATAATGGATTTAAATATTTCTATTTGTAAATGGCTTGAGTATATACCTAGAAAACTCAAGACTGCTTTGAGCCTTAGTTTACCATTCTATATAGGAGGTCCATACAAAGACAATTTCAAAATAATTTTGACAACAAGAATTGAACAAATGGAGGCATATCTCTATCATGATTGTGCAGAACAGATATAATAAAAGTACTTTCTAAATTAAATTATAGATTTAATCCAAAACTCATACAAATGCCAATAGGTTGTTCTAATAGAATTAAAATCTTAACAAAAATTATATTTAAAAAATCCATACAGATAGGAATGTTAAAACAACTGTGAAAAAAAATAGAGAAAGGATGGGATTAGGAAAACCAGATAATAAAACTGTAGTATAAGGCAATAATTATAAATATTGGTACTGGAAAAATAGAAATATTTATCAATGGAGACTCAATATAAGGAGTTGAATGAATATAAAAGATTAGTGTGGATAAATTCACACCCTCAAAGCACCAAGAAATGGAAATACTCTTCGGTGATAACCACTGGGAAAACAACTAAATACTTTTTTTAAATGTGGGGGAGGGTATGAAGATTAGAAGCTATGTGCTGTGTTCTAATACAATCAGTTATCTATATATATATATTTTTTTAAAATTTTAAACCCTTAACTTCTGTGTATTGACTTATAGGTGGAAGATTGGGAAGGGTAGGCAATGGGGGTCAAGTGACTTGCCCAGGGTCACACAGCTGGGAAGTGTCTGAGGCCGGATTTGAACCTAGGACCTCTTGTCTCTAGGCCTGGCTCTCAATCCACTGAGCTACCCAGCTGCCCCCTATCTAAATATATTTTTAAAAATATTTTTTAAATGGAAGATAAAGGAATATTTGTCTCAGTTATGATGAAACAGGCCATTTTTTATCATTCAGAGAGAAAAGAAATTAATGGAGACAAAACTGATAGGTTTGAATAGATTAGGATAAAGGATTTTGCATAACCAGAAACAGTATATCTAAAATTTAAAGAACAGAAATTGAAATTCATTATAAATTAATGTCAGATAAAAATTGACCTCCAGAATCTTTAAAATACATATACACATATAAATAATAATATATCTTCACAGTGGAGCAATGGCCAAGGAAAAGAGATCATTAATTAAGGACAAAATTTAAATTTTAAATAAGGGCAAAAATCAATCAATCAGCAAACATTTATTAAGTGCCTGCTATGTGGCAGGCTCTGTGGTAAACACTGGGGTCACTAAAAGAGGCAAAAGACAATTCCTGTTTGCAAGGAATTAATCTAATGCCAGAGAACATGCAAACAACTTTGTAGAAACAAGTCATGTACAGAATAAATTGGAGATAATCTCAGAGTGAAGACCCTTAACTTAGAGCAATTAGGAAAGGCTTCTTGCAGAAGGTGAGACTTTAGCTGAACTTTGAAGGAATCCAGTGAAGCCAAGAAGGCAGAAGTGAAGATGGGAGAGAGTTTCAGGCATAAGGGAACAGTGAAAATGGCCAGAGTATGGAGATGAAATGTCTTCTTCAAGGAATAACAAGGAGGCCATTATCACTGGATCACAGAGGATGTGGAGAGAAAAAAGGTATAAGAAGAGTGGAAAAGTAGGAAGGAACTAGGGTCATGTAGGAAACAAAAGGAATTTATACTTGGTACTTGAGATGGTAGGGAGTCACTGAAGTTGAACGAGGGGTGGTGGGTGTCAGAGGAGAGATGACCATGTATGTGAGAGATGTCAAAGTAGAATTGACAGGATTTAGCAACTGGTTGGGTATGAGGAGGGTGAGAGAGAGCAAGAATGACTGACATCTATATTGTGAGCTTAGGATGGTGGTCCTCTTAAAATTAATAAAGAATTTATGAAAAGAGGAGAGACTCTTAGGGGGAAAGATAAAAATAATTCTGTTTTGGACACGTTGAGTTGAAGATGTCTATGAAACACCTCGTTTGAGATGTCCAATACACAGTTAAAGTTGCAAAATTCAACTTCAGAAGAACGTTTAGGACTAGACAAATAGAACTGAGAATCATCTGACCAAAAATGATAATTGAATCCATGAGAACTGATGAGATCACCAGGTGAAATAATATAGAGGGAGAAGAGGAGAAGGCCCTGTGGGACACTTATTATTAGTGACTGAAATCTGGATGAAAATCTTATATAGAAGACTGAGAAGTGGTGGTTATACAGGTAGGAGAAGAACCAAGAAAAAGCAATGTCATAAAAATGTAGGGAAAAGAGAGTCTTAAAGAGTTTTGAGGTTGAGGACAGGGAGAACAAACACTTCAACAAAATGCCCTTTGTTGTCATTGTCAGAGACAAAACAGGACTGGATAAATCATGAATCTGACCCCATGGTTATAAGTTTTTTTCATGCCATTTTCTCTTTAAAAACAAGCAGCCTATTTATGTAAAGGGAGTGATCATAGAAGTCACAGGTCAGTTTCAGGAATTCTTTAGTCAATCTGATGATATTACCAGTCCAGAGCCATTGTTTGGAAGTAACAAAGAGGCACTTTCTCTTAGAATATGAGTTTGCCCATTGGTATGGATATTGATTTAATTTCAGATACTGGAACTTCTTCCTCATAATTGGCATTCAAAGATCTGGTTAGGCCTTCCTCTTATCCATAAAAGCAACCTAATTTTTCTATCTTGTTTGTTCTTCAGGACTTTTCTTTGACCTTTTCCCCTTGTGCTTTCTTTTAGCGTATAATAAGAGGATGGGGAGATTTCTCTTTTTCTCTCCTCAGGAACAGCAGATAGCAACTCATGACTGAAACACATGGCAACTCTGTGTTTGTATTCAGCAGCAGTCATGTGCATGTCCATTTGACTTAAGAGAATAAGTAATCTCAGCTTTGAATATTGGTTCATGGGGTGATCTCAAATTTAAAAGTTCTTGAATTAAAAAAAACAGATACCAGATCTGAGAAAGTGTGAGAGAAAAAAAAAAGTCTTATGCTACGTGCTCTTTGGAGAAATGAAACAATACTTAATATGGTTCCTGTGCAGCAGATAGAATGCCTGACCTGGATTCAGGGAGACCTTAGATGCAGTCTTGCTTTAGGCTAGAGACATGAGGTCTTGGGTTCAAATATGGCCTCAGACACTTCCTAGATGTGCAACCCTGAGCAAGTCACTTAATCCCCATTGCCTAACCCTTACTGTTCTTCTGCCTTGAAGTCAATACTTAGTATTAATTCTCAGATGGAAGATTAGGGTTTGGGAAAAAAAAAAAGAAATCCTGCCTTATTTACCTACTTGTTTGTCTTCCTTGTCATGTTACTTAACCTCTCTCTGTTTCCTCATCTACAAAATGTAGATAATGATTACCCCTACCTGACATTGAGGCTTAAACAAGGAAACGTATATAAAGCACTTCACATCATGCAAATTTACAAAGATGATAAAAGATGAGGACAGTCAATAGAGAGACTACAAAGAAAGGCACACTAATGTATCTTGTGGACAAGTGGCATCCCCAAAGTGGAGAAGTAAAGGGTTCTGATAATTCTGGATTTAAATTTTGAATTATGCAAGAAAAGTTACTAAATTGCCCTATGCTTCAACCCATTAATCTCACTCCAGGGTACCTCAAGGAAGTAAAAGACAAATACCAAGGGCCAACATATATTGAACTATGCACAACAGCATCTTTGTGGTTCAAGAAACCAGAAATAACATCAAAACTTTTGGGACACTGTCAAAATAGTTCTCAGTGGAAAGTTTATTTTAGAGAACTTATATGAACAAAACAGAAAAGAGAATATCAATAAATTGAATGTAATTAAAAGTTAGAAATAAGTTAATCAGTAATTTTAAAATAAGTGTAAAAGAGGAAAACTTAGTTATTAGAAGCGAATATAGAAACTCAAAGAAAAAGACTATAAAAACAAAAGCACAATATGTATCAAAATATCCATGGCGGTATTATTTGTTCTAATACAGAATTGGGAGCAAAGTGAATGATCTCAAGTGGGAAACAGAAGAAAAAAACAATAACTGTGGTCTGTGAATGCAATAGAACATTATTGTGCTCCTTCTCAGTCTCTTTGCTGGAAAGGGAACCACAGTGCTCCCAGCCATATAGGCTCATAATCTAGGTGTCATCTTTCAATTACTCTTTCTTACTTCACTATGTCTAAGCCAATTGCCAAGGCCTTTTCATTTTACCTTTGTAATATCTTTCAAATATACTTCTCCTCTCCTCTGATGCTGCTGCTAGGCTGGTTCAGGCCCTCATCTCTTCTTGCCTGGACTATTGAAAAAGAATGCTGATTTGTCTCCTTGCCATAAATCTTCCCTTACTCCATTCAGCTGCCAAAATGATATTCCTTAAGTGAAGTTCTGGCCATGTTATCCCCTTACCCAATTAATTCCAAAGGCTCCCTATTACCTTCAAGATGAAATATAAAATCCTTTTGACATTCAAAGTCCTTAAGAACCTAGCCCTACCACATCCTTTAAGTCTTCCTACACCATACACTGCTACCGCCTCCCACACCTTCTACTCTTTGATCCAATGACATGGACCTCCTTCCTCTTTCTTGAACAGGGCACTCTCTCAGTTCCTGGTATTCTCACTGGCTATTCCCTGTGTCTGGAATACTCTTCCTCTTCAATGCTACCTTCTGGCTTCCCTGACTTTCTTTAAACCCTAGATAAAATCACAACTTCTACAGAAAGCCTTTCCCAATCCTTTTTAATTCTGGTAATTTAATTTAATTCTCTGTAAATTATTTCCTATTTATCCTATATATAATTTGTTTGTATGTTGTCTTTCCCATTAGATTGTGAACTCCTTTAAGGCAGGGACTGTCTTTCGCCTTTCTTTGTATCCCTAGCATTTAACACAGTGATTGGTACATAACAGATGCTTAATAAATTCTTATTGACTAAATACTGAAAATGAGAAATTTGAAAATATGGAAGATTTGTATGAACTACCATAAAGTGAAATAAGCAGGACCAAAAGAATAATACATGATATATAGCAGTGCTAATGAAAAGATCAATCAAAAAGATATTGAACTCTGGTATTGAAAATCTAAGGAACATTGACAAGAATAACTCCCAGCAGACAGGTGGGGACTGCTAGAACAGAATATTGTGTGCATTATCAGATACAGTTACTATATCTGACATTTGGATTTAGGGCAGGAAGGGAACTCAAAGGTCATCTAGTCTAACCCCTTCATCTTACAGATGAGGAAACTGAAGCACAGGAAAGTCAAGTGATTTGCCCTAAGTCATCCAGGTACTTACTAAGTATTAGACACATTGTTAGTGGGACAGCACCTATCCTCCCTGTATCTTGGAATGTAGCCTGGTGACTTGTGTTACAACTAAAAATGATAAAGACTGATAAAATAAGAGAAATTAATATTTTAATAGCCATGGCCTTGTTGGTGAAATATCTATGACCGCGCTTGACTATCTTTAAATTTACCGCTGGTGCCTATCCTCTTTCTCTTGTATGCCAGCCAGCTAACCAGGAAACCCAAGAGGCTTTCTCTAGGCCCTCCTCCGAATTTAAACTGCCCCATACGTGGAAATCAGAAACCCACTGGAATCATGGGAAATGTAGTCTCACAGTCCCCACGTGTCCATAGGAAATTTGTAACATACTTTTAAATGGCATCTCCCCAATTCCAAACATACACTTGGTCCAGTTGAATTTAGCATGAGGTGATCTTTTAAAAAATCTTCATACTTACATTTCAACACACTGTTATCTGCTTTTTTTTTTCTTCCAGTACAAAGGCTTTTTTCCTTCTTTCCTCTTTAATTGTTTTCCTTTGTTGCAAGAGATGATTCAATCTGGACTGTATTTGTGTGTAAGGGGGTGGATCTATGACTAATGTAAAGACAAAAAGTACCTTTTTAAAAATAATAGAAAAAGAGGATATGGGCAGCTGAGTTTGAGAACTGTTTCTAGCCCTCTTGGATGGAAACTTAAGAGTTAGGTAAAAGGTTTTTTTGTTTTGTTTTGTTTTAAATCCTTACTTTTCCCCTTTTTCCCTCTCCCCACCAAGTTTGGGTTTGAAAGGAAGTCTCAATGAATTTCCTTCCCTTTTTGTAGTTCGTTGAATACTTCCTTATTTGGGCATTTACTGTATTTTTGGTCCTTACCATTAGTTTACTGTAATTATGTGTTAGTGTATCATCTTCACTTTTTGAAGGCTATACATATTTTCTAGGACAAGGGCAAAATTCTCTAGATATAAATATAGTGTATGTGTATGCGCAAGCGTGCACATTTTGCTCATGTAAGTAATGACTATTCACATGGATTTATCTAGATGTGGCTTAGAGGGAGGTCCACCTATGATTTTCCAAGGGAGTTTCGATTCCTGCCAGCCAGAGATCAGGAAATTAGGGTCATGAAGCTGGCTATTTTGCTCTCCTCAGAGAATGCTTAACAGGGCAAAATTATATCTATCTGTCCTGCTATATATTGTTAGTTTAGAGAAAATCATATTAGGTTCAAGCTGTGTTCCTGATTGCTATCCCTTTAAGGTGGAGTGCTCCAACCTATATCCATAAGTGTGACTCTCTTCCTTTCAAAGACCACACCTAGTGAATAGCAAGTAAATCTTTTTAAGCCAATAGCAAATAGAAATCAGAAAAGACTTATAGGTTAAAATAAATCAGACAATACAAGTAGTGGATGGGCTCTTCTACTCTGAGTGACATCTTTGTTCAACTTAGTGAAGAGTCCCTAGTCTTATTCAAGGTGAAATTTCCTTAAGTCTGTTAAGCTAGGAATAGAGGCTCGAGGCACCAGATCTTCTACATGTTGGCTTCTTCTCAAAGCCCTCCTCTCCCTCTATGGACCTGTGCCAGAAGAGAACCCAGAACCCTTGTGTCCTCTTTTACAGCTGGAAGCCAGAAGATCACTCTTCTCACAAATTCTCATCAACTTCATCCTTTATTTAGGCACATCAAATAATCATTCTTCACCAATGTGGAAAGACTTACATAAATAAGCTTAAGCCTTGGATTACATAATTATTTTACATTTTCATGTAACAAAAATGTCAATATGTCAAGTATGGTGAGCTCTGGCTTCTGGACATTTGGGGAGGGGTGTGTGTGTGTGTGTGTGTGTGTGTGTGTGTGTGTGTGTGTGTGTGTGTGTAATCATAGTAGTTTAGGAAAATCTCAAAGAAACCTGCTGTTATACAAATCATATATTTCATTATGCTTAGTTCTGGGTTCTTCTCTTACTAAGATAATAGAACCTGCATACCTACTCAATCCATTTTTTTTTACAGAGTATTTATTTATTAATATTTGTTTTTAACCTGTTTACATACTTTATGCTCCTACTTTCCCCTTCACCACCCCCCCCTCCTCCCACCAATGGCCAACGCACATTTCCACTGGTTGTAACATGTGTCCTTGTTCAGGGTCTATTTCCCATTCATGTCCGCCTCAGCCCATGCATTCAAGCAATTGTTTATCTTATATGTTTCCTCTCCTGCAGTCCTTCCTCTGAATGTGGGTAGCATCTTTACCATAAATCCCTCAGAGTTGTCTTGTGTCATTGCAGTGCTGCTGGTACAGGAGCCCATTACATTCTATTTTACCACAGTATATCAGACTCTGTGTACAATGTTCTTCTGGCTCTGCTCCTTTCACTCTGCATCACTTCCTGGAAGTCTCTCCAATTTGCATGGAATTCCTCCAGTTTATTATTCCTTTTAGCACAATAGTATTCCATCACCCGCATATACCACAGTTTGTTCAGCAATTCCCCAATTGAAGGACATACCTTCATTTTCCAGTTTTTTGCCACTACAAAAAGCGCAGCTATAAATATTTTCGTACAAGTCTGTTTATCTATGATCTGTTTGGGGTACAAACCCAGCAATGGTATCAGGCAGTCTTTTATAGCCCTTTGGGCATAGTTCCAAATTGCCAGCCAGAATGGCTGGATCAGTTCACAGCTCCACCAGCAATGCATTAATGTCCCAATTTTGCCACATCCCCTCCAACATTCATTACTCTCCCCTTCTTTCATTTTAGCCAATCTGCTAGGTGTGAGGTGATACCTCAGAGTCGTTTTGATTTGCATTTCTCTAATTATTAGAGATTTAGAACACTTTCTCATGTGCTTACTGATAATTTTGATTTCTTTACCTGAAAATTGCCTATTCATGTCTCTTGCCCATTTATCAATTGGGGAATGGCTTGATTTTTTATACAATTGCTTTAACTCCTTGTATATTTGAGTAATTAGACCCCTGTCAGAGTTTTTTGTTATAAAGATTTTTTCCCAATTTGTTGTTTCCCTTCTGATTTTGACTACATTGTTTTTGTTTGTACAAAAGCCTTTTAGCTTAATATAATCAAAACCATTAAATTTACATTTGTAATTTTCTCTAACTCTTGCTTGGTTTTAAAATCTTTCCTTTCCCAGAGATCTGACAAGTACACTATTCTGTGTTCACTTAACTTATTTTAATTTCCCTCTTTATATTAAAGTCATTCACCCATTCTGAATTTATCTTGGTGTAGGGTGTGAGATGTTGATCTAAGCCTAATCTCTCCCATATAGTTTTCCAAATTTCCCAGCAGTTTTTGTCAAATAGTGGATTCATGTCCCAAAAGTTGGGCTCTTTGGGTTTATCATACACTGTCTTGCTGACATCATTAACCCCGAGTCTATTCCACTGATCCTCCCTTCTATCTCTTAGCCAGTACCATATTGATTTAATGACTGCTGCTTTATAGTGTAGTTTGATATCTGGTACTGCTAGGCCCCCTTCCTTCACATTTTTTTCATTATTTCCTTTGATATTCTTGATCTTTTGTTATTCCAGATGAAATTTGTTATAGTTTTTCCTAATTCAGTAAAAAAGATTTTTGGTAATTTGATAGGTATGGCGCTAAATAGGTAAAGTAATTTGGGTAGGATGTTCATTTATATTATGTTAGCTCGTCCTACCCATGAACAGTTAATGGCTTTCCAATTGTTGAGGTCCAGTTTTATTCGTTTGGAAAGTGTTTTGTAGTTGTTTTCGTATAATAGCTGTGTTTGTTTTGTTAGATTGATTCCCAAGTATTTTATATTGTCTAGGGTGATTTTGAATGGTGTTTCTCTTTCTACCTCTTGCTGTTCTAGTGTGTTGGAAATGTATAGAAATGCTGATGATTTATGTGCATTTATTTTGTATCCTGCAACTTTGCTAAAGTTGTTGATTATTTCTACCAGCCTCTTAGTTGATTCTCTAGGATTTTTTAAGCAGACCATCATATCATCTGCAAAGAGTGATAGCTTAGTCTCCTCATTGCCTATTTTGATACCTTCAATTTCTTTTTCTTCTCTAATTGCTATTGCTAGTGTTTCTAGTACTATGTTGAATAATAGAGGCGATAATGGGCATCCTTGTTTCACTCCTGATCTTATTGGGAAGGCTTCTAATTTATCCCCATTGCATATAATGCTTGTTGATGGTTTTAGGTATATATTGTTTATTATTTTTAGGAAGGGTCCTTCTATTCCTATACTTTTCAATATTTTCAATAGGAATGGATGCTGTATTTTGTCAAAGGCTTTTTCAGCATCTATTGAGATAATCATGTGGTTTTTGTTTGTTAGACTGTTGATATGGTCAATTATGTGGATGGTTTTCCTAATGTTGAACCATCCTTGCATTCCTGGTATAAATCCCACCTGATCATGGTGGATGACCTTCTTAATTACTTGCTGGAGTCTCTTTGCTAATATTCAATTTAAGATTTTTGCATCTATGTTCATTAGGGAGATTGGTCTATAGTTTTCTTTCTCTGTTTTTGGTCTACCTGGCTTTGAAATCAGTACCATATTTGTTTCATAAAATGAATTTGGTAGGACTCCTTCTTTGATTATCATATCAAATAATTTGTATAGTATTGGGATTAGTTGCTCTTTGAATGTCTGATAGAATTCACTTGTGAATCCATCAGGTCCTGGTGATTTTTTCTTAGGGAGTTCTTTAATGGCTTGTTCAATTTCTATTTCTGATATGGGATTATTTAGGTATTCTATTTCTTCTGCTGTTAATCTAGGCAGTTTATATTTTTGTAAATATTCATCCATATCTCCTAAATTGTTATATTTGTTGCCATATAATTGGGCAAAATAGTTCTTAATGATTGCCTTAATTTCCCCTTCATTATAGGTGAGGTCTCCCTTTTCATCTCTAATACTGTCAATTTGGTTTTCTTCTTTCCTTTTTCTTATTAGATTGACTAGTACTTTATCTATTTTATCTGTTTTTTCAAAATACCAGCTTCTAGTCTTATTTATTAATTCAATAGTTCTTTTACTTTCGATTTTATTAATTTCTCCCTTAATTTTTAGTATTTCTAATTTAGTTTTCATCTGGGGTTTTTTTATTTGCTCACTTTCTAATTTTTTGAGTTGCATGCCCAATTCATTAATCTCTGCCCTCCTTAATTTGTTAATATATGCACTCAAGGATATAAATTTCCCCCTGAGTACTGCCTTGGCTGCATCCCACAGAGTTTGGTAGGATGTCTCATCATTGTCATTTTCTTCAATGAAATTGTTGATTGTTTCTATGATTTCTTCTTTGACAATTTGGTTTTGGAGAATCATATTGTTTAATTTCCAAGTGGTTTTTGATTTGTCTGTCCAGGTGCCCTTACTGATTATTATTTTTATCGCATTATGATCTGATAAGGTTACATTTATTATATCTGCTCTTTTGCATTTGTTTGCCATGATTCTATGCCCTATTACATGGTCAATCTTTGTAAATGTACCATGTGCAGCTGAAAAAAAGGTGTATTCCTTTTTGTCCCTATTTATTTTTCTCCACATATCAATTACATCTAATTTTTCTAGGACTTCATTCATCTCTCTTACCTCTTTCTTATTTATTTTTTGGTTTGATTTATCTAGATCTGAAAGAGGAGTATTTAGATCTCCCACTATTATGGTTTTACTATCTATTTCCTTCTTTAGCTCTGCCAGTTTCTCCTTTATGAATTTGGATGCTATACCACTTGGTGCATATATATTGAGCAGTGTTATTTCCTCATTGTTTATACTACCTTTAATCAGGATGTAATGACCTTCCCTGTCTTTTTTAATCATATCTATTTTTACTTTGGCTTTGTCAGAGATCATGATAGCCACTCCTGCCTTCTTTTTCTCATTTGATGCCCAAAAGATTTTGCTCATACCCTTAACCTTGAACTTGTGTGTGTCTACCTGCCTCATATGTGTTTCTTGTAGACAACCTATGGTACGATTTTGGTTTCTGATCCACTCTGCTATTTGCTTCCGTTTTATGAGCGAGTTCATCCCGTTCACATTCAGAGTTACAGTTGTTAGTTGTGTATTCACTGACATTTTTGTATCCTCCCCTAGACCCACTCCTTCTTATTACACTATTTTCTTTTACACCAGTGGTTTGCTTTGAGCCGCTATCCCTTATCCCCTCCCTTAATTAACTTCCCTTTCTGCCCCCTCCCTTGTTGTTCCCCTCTTTTTGTTTTTTAAAGACCAAATGAATTCCCTCCCTCTTCTTCTCCCCTCCCTTTTTTGGCCTCCCCACTCCCCTGCTCCCTTTGGTTTATCCCTTCTGACTTTCTCAGTAGGGTTAGATAGAGTTTTTTTATCTGGATGGATAATAAAGCTACTCTTCCTTCACCGGGTTGATTACACTGAGAGTAAGGTTTGATTATGCTCTCTTCCTCTCCTTCTTATGGTATTATTTATCCCCTCCCCTTCCCATGCCCTCTTTGTGTGTAATAGAATATCTTATTTTTCTTATTTACTCAGATTTTTCTTGGTGTCCCTTACTATTCCCCCCCTTTTCCCACCCCCCCATGTCATCTTAGACCATTTAGTATCCTGTCCTCTCCCTGTGTAAAGGGTGTTCTATGGATCCTTTCAATGTCTATATTGCCCTCTTGTTGTAGAACTTCAGGGCAATTTTGCTGAATAATTTCTTTAAGTATGGAGTCTAAGTTTCTATTAATTTCTGCCTTTTCTGGAAGACCAATGATTCTCAAGTTGTCTCTTCTAGACCGGTTTTCTTGGTCTGTCACTCTCTCATTGAGATATTTCATGTTTCCTTCTATTTTATCAGTCTTTTGACTTTGTTTTATTTGTTCTTGTTGTCTTGAGAGATCATTGGTTTCTAAATGTTCGATTCTAGCCTTTAAGGACTGGTTTTCGGCTTTAATGTTTTGGTTTTTGGCTTTAATGTTTTGGTTTTCGGCTATAATTTTTTGGTTTTCCTTTTCAATCTGGTCATTTTTGGTCTTCAGTTGACTTGTCTCACTTTCCAAATGTGAGATTCTGCCTTTTAAACTGTTATTTTCTTGCCAGATTTCTTCCATCTTCCTCAGCATTTCATTTTTAAACTCTTCCATAGCTTGTGACCAGCTTTCATTTTTTTGGAGAGGTTTAAATTTTTGTTTTCCCTCCTCTGTTGTCTGGATTTTCTCTGTGTAGAAGTTGTCGAGTGTTCCAGAGTTTCTCTTGATAGTCTTTTTCTTCTGGACTTCCTTATTGCTGGCCATTGTTAACCCTGCCCCTTTTCCGCTTTGTCTTTGCACTCAGGGTCTGCCTGTGCCTTGCAAGCTCCGGGGGGCTCTGGTCTCCTTGTCCTCGGGGTCAGGTCTCCTGGTAGTTCCCGGTCTGCCCCTCTGCCCGAGGTTCCTTCAGCAGTCTTTGGGGCTGCTTCCACTGCCTCGCTCCGGTCCACACCGGGCCCTCACTGGAGGTCCAAGCCTGGCTGGAGATAGTTATTCAAGCCTAGGGCACTGCCTTTGCCTGCGCAGATGCTCTTAGGGCCCTGCCTTCACCCCCTGCAGAAGGTAGTGAAAGTACGTGGGCTGGAGATCTTTATTCGCACCTGAGGCGTTGCCTTCAGTGCTTGGGAAAGGCTGTGTTTTAGGGGCCTTTGTCCTGGCCCGAGGCAGTGCCTTCACCCACGTGGATGCTCTGGGAAAGTCAGTGTGAGCCCCCAGCCACCTGGGGTCCCTCATCTTGCAGCACACAGGTACAAGCCCTGGGGCTGCCAGTGATTGTCTGGTTGCCCCAGTCCTGTTTTCACACTTGTGTGTTGGAGTTGTGAGAGGTGTGCCGTGTGGGGGGGGAGGGGCTTCTTCCTCTCGTGTTTTAGTGAGAGCTGTTTCACCCCTTTATAGCATGGAAATGCCCCATTCTGCGTACCTTCAATGCTGCGCCCTGTTGTGAGGTTCCTTCGTTCTTCTGGACTCGTTTTTATTTTCCACTTGAGGAGTCCTGTATGCTTTGGTCAGGAGAGATCGAGCAGCTGCTCCTTACTCTGCCGCCATCTTAACCGGAAGTCCCTCTCAATCCATTTTTGACATGGTAATCTGTGGAAGTGTAGTGAATAGAAAATTTGCTTTGGAGTCAGAAATAGGTTTAAGTTCTATCTCTCATCCATACTAGCTATGTTACCATAGGCCAGTGATGGTGAACCTATGGCACGAGTGCCAAAGAGGGCACAGAGAGTGCTTTCTGTGGGCATGCTGGTACCTCTCCCAAATTAGAAAGACAGAGAAGTTCCTCTGTTCTTCTTCCCCTCTCCACTGCATCTGAGGACATTTTTTCACATCTCCCTTTCCTCTGCCCAGCAGCCCAATAGGAGCATACAAGGGATAAGGTGAGCAGTTCATAAAAGGCAGAGCTTGAGAAGAGTGGAGCCCTTGGGCCACTCTCCTTCCCCTCTCTGTACTTGCTGAGAATATTCCTCACTTCACCCAGCAGCCCAATGGGAACACTTCCTCCCTCCCCTGTGCAGGGTGTTTGTGCACCCAGCACTCAGTGTGGGGATAGGGTGTGGCATGGGGTCTCTGGTAGGGGTGGGCATGACACTTGGTCTGGGGGGTGGGACCCAGCACTCTGTCTCTAAAAGGTTCTCCATCACTGCCACAGGCCTATTGCATGTGCTTAATCACTTCATTTCCCAGCAATCTAAACTACTCTAGGTGACCCAAGGTTTGAGGTCAGTTAATGATTCTACATTCATGGACTTTCCATACCAAGCAGTCTCACTTTCAATTCACAGACCCAGATTAGCTTTGATCCTTTTCCCAGCCATGCATGCAAATCATTTATAGTTCTTTAATAAGTTGATTTCATCTATAGTTAGAAAAAATAGTCCTCAAAAATGCAAGGATATAGGAAGAATTAGAACTGAATCATAGATCATTTAGGCAAGTTATATTAGAGCCCAGAAAAGAAAAGTCACTTTTGTCAAACCAGTCAAATCAAAGTATTAACTGTTTAATGTGACTGATAGTTGCAAAATTCTACTTTCTAGAAAAGAGACAAATGTAAGCTGATGGATTACAGTTTTGCCTTACATACCAAATCAAAAGGAGTGCCACTTTATTCACATTGTTGAAATTTTTTTGACTTCTGTTAAAAATATCATATGAGTAGCATTTATCTATCTATCTATCTATCTATCTATCTATCTATCTATCTATCTATCTATCTATCTATCTATCTATTTTATCTATCACTAACTATTGTAGAACCACAGGAGTTGGAAACTTTGTTATACATTCTATGGAGAAAGCAGAAAGAGAGTGATTAGAAAAAATGAGTGAAGATCCTAGTAACTTTATCTTCTTTAATCATAAACCAAAATTACAACTGTTAATTCTTATGAGAATCCATATAGGTTACTTTCAGAAAGAACTAGTTGGTTCTGTGCAAGATAGTTTTGCATAGTTGCTACAAATATAGCATCTTTTGCCAAGCTTTATCAGCCCAGTGTTGTTCAATTATACTAGTTTCCTTCTTCAGATGATAGGGTTGCTGATACAATGATCATAATGTTGTAAGCATCTGCCAAAAAAGCCTTGGTTACGATGTTTGCCTACTCAGCTGGATAGAAATGTTATTTAGTAGTCATAAATAATAGGCTTTGGATCTTTTACCTTCATAGGGTCAAGGAAATATAATAATAATGACAACAACAATAATAGTAACAATATTACAACAAAATAATACAATAGTACAATATAATAGTATTTAGGTAGCACTTTAGAGTTTGCAAAGTACTTTATGTAAACTTAGAGGTGTTATTATAGAGAAGTAGAGGTTAAATGACATGCAGGGTCATCCGACTAAGGAATAGCTGTCATCAAATCTATTTAATTAGTTGTGTTCCAAATGCCTTTATTAATCCAGCGGTCATTGAGAATTGGTGTGTTTGTGTTAGCAAAGTCTGTCTGAAGATCATGTGTTCCATATCTAGATGGCTTTAGCTATGGTCCTGGTACACCTTTTTTGCAAAGGGCTTTCTTTTTTTTTTTTTTTTTAACTTGAGCAACTCTAAAAAATATTCTACTAGGGCAAAGAAGCAGTATCCACACTGATGAAATTATAGATCTTTGAAGTCTTGAATTAATTTGGATTTAATTTTCCTCACTTCTTTCTAAGAAGTAGATTTGAACTTAGCAATTATGATTTTTTACCTTTTCCTTAAGCATTCCTGGGGGTTTATGGCTTTGGATAGATCGCAGATCTATAGACAGATGTCACATGTGATTATGTTATTGCTGGCATGTTGAGGAAATGCTTAAAGAAAAACTGCAGCTGATTTTTGCATCATTCTAATTTTTTAAAATTAATTTTGCTAATTTGATGAGGTAAATCACATTTTATCTCATATGTAATTAGTAAAAATACTTAGATAAATAACAGATTCTGACCATAGAAATATGACAGGTAGAATAGGTACAGTTTAATATTCATGTAACATGTTTTTAAAATACAATAATAAAAAAGAATCAATCAACAAACATTTATTACTTACCTGCCTCCTATTTGCCAGGAACTATGCAAGTTTTTTGGGAATAGAGAGACAAAAATGAAATAGTACAGGCCCTGAAGGAGCTTGCATTCTCTTGGAGGAAACAAAGAAAGCAACAAGTAGAGCATAACTGAATAAATCCTGAATTTGAAATGTTTAAGTATCAGTATGGAAGTGATTTTTAGGTAAGAAACCATGGGACTTAAAGATTATTAAATTTAACTTAGTAGTAGTTTTCTAGGTCTTTTTCTGAACTTAATTCTGCTTTCTTTTACTTTTTCTTCTCTGGCTTGTCTCAGCTCCAATTAGGATATAAATACTTGATTATCATTTAGGTACTTTAAATTGCTCACTTATTTATTTTTTCATTTCTCCAGGTTTCTCTTATAACCTGTTTGTTTTCGAAAGATTCTACTCAGTTTTGGCCTTTTCATCAGGAATGCTTGAAAGTCCTCTATTGTATTAAAGACACACTTCCTTACTGGTAAGACTTTTCTCAGATTTTTAAAATATAAGTTTTTATTTATATGCATATATTTTAATATCATCTTAGTTTCCTCTACCATACCTCCTCATCTAGAGAGCCATATCATATAACAGTGTTTTTAAAATTAAATTAAATTTATTTAGAGTATTTTTCCATGGTTACATGATTCATGATTTTCCCCACCTCTCTTCTCTCCCTTCCTGGAGCTAACAAACAATTCCACTGGGTTATACATGTATCATTGTTCAAAACCCATTTCCATGTTATTCGTATTTGCACTAGAGTGATCTTTTAATGCCAAAACCCCAATCATATATCCCCATCGAACTACATGATCTTATGTTTTTCTTTTGCATTTCTGCTCCCACAGTTCTTTCTCTGGATGTGGATAGTGTTCTTTCTCATAAATTCCTCTGGATTGTCCTGGATCATTACATTACTGCTAGCAGAAAAGTCTATTATGTTTGTGCTACAATGTATCAGTCTCTGTATACAATGTTCTCCTGGATCTGTTCCTTTTGTTCTGCATCAATTCCTGGAAGTCTTTCCAGTTCACATGGAATTCTTCCAGTTCATCATTCCTTTCAGCACAATAGTATTCCATCACCATCAGATACCACAATTTATTCAGCCATTCCCCAATTGATGGACACCCCTCATTTTCCAATTTTTTGCCACCACAAAGAGTGTGACTACAAATATTTTTGTAGAAGGCTTTTTTCTTTATTATCTCTTTGGGGTACAAACCCAGCAATGGTATGGCTGGGTCAAAGGGCAGGCATTCTTTTATAGCCCTTTGTGCATAATTCCAAATTGCCCTCCAGAGATGGCTGGACCAATTCACAACTCCACCAGCAATATAACAGTGTTTTTTAAAGACAAAAAAAGAGAGAAAGAAAAAGAAGAGAAAAAAAATCAGAGAACTAATCAATACACTGGGAAAGTTGGAAAATAAATATAATGTATGATATTAGTGGACCTTCCATCTCTGCAAAGGATTATAGTGGGAATGTCTTCCCATATTCTTTATAAATTTGCAACATTCATATTTGATTTTTTTTACATATAGATGTGTAGCTATTCTTTCAATTCACATTGTTGTTATTGGACTATACTCAAGTTTTGCAGGATAAGTAAGTTATTCTTGGCTGATTTAATCTCCTTTATCATAGTTATAGCACAGTGTGATGCTAAATGCTATTCCTTTCTTTTTGCTTGCAGTTCTTTTTCCCTATCTTGAATCTCTGGTTTTTGCTTATAGCTTTCATAATTGTTTTCTATTTGGGTTTTTTTAGGAGGTGGTGCCTCTATTTTCCAACTGTTTTCACGAAATATGGCATCTAAGATTTTTGTGCAGTCATAGGTTTCAAGAAGTATGATGACTCTCATATAACAATAGACAAGTAGAACCATAACTGGGCCCAATAAATCTGGGCAGCTCACCCTCCTTTTCCCTAAGGCGCTTTTATCAGCTTTGGATATATACACATAGATTGAAGATAGTCCTAGGGAAATCTAGTCTATAGAGAGAGAAGTCAGACTTCTTTATCAAACTCTTAGGCTCTATAAATCTCCCACTTTGGATCCCAAGGAGAACCACTTAAATAGTATATTCAGTTCATGTCTAGGAGACATATCTCCAACCTAGAACATCACTGAACATTAAATAGACATAAGATGAAATTAAGTCAAGTCCACAAGCATTTATTAAATGCCTATTATATGCCAGATACTTGCGAAGTGCTAAGAATACAGAGACAGGCCCTGTCCTTGAGGACCTCACAGTCTAATGGGGGAGACAACATGCAAAATAACTAGGTATAAACAATATATGTATAGAATAAGTTGGAGATAGTCAATAGAGGGAAGAAACTAACATGTTTAGGGATTTAGGGAATTAGGAAAGGGATCTTGTAGAGGGCAGGATTTTAGCTGGGGCCTAAAAGAATCCAAGGAGCAACAGTGAGAAGAGAATTTCAGATATGGATGAAAGCAAAGATGCCTGGAGTCAGGAGATGGCATGCCTTGTTCAAGGAATAGCAAGTATCCCAGTGTCACTGAATCAGAAAGTATGTGTAAAGTATACTGGAAAGGATGGAGGGACCAAGTGAATTATGTAGGGCTTTAAAATCAGAGAATTATATATTTGATCCTAGAGGTATCTCTATATGGAAATGGAACTACTAATGGAACTACTGGAGTTGATTAAATAGGAAGCTGAATATGACTGGATCTGCATTTTAGGAAGTTCATTTACACAGCTGAATGGAGGATGGACTCAAATGTAGAGAGACTTGAGATTCACAGACCAACCAGCAGGTTATTAAATAGTCCAGGCATGAGGTGGTGAGGGTCTGCACTAGGATGGTGGTGGTATCAGGAGAAGAGATACGAGATATTATGAAGGTAGAAGATCTTGGTAACAGTTTGAATCGATTATGGGGCTTGAGAAAGGATGAGGAGTCAAGGATGACACATAGATTGGGCTCCTGAGTTCCTGGGTGGACGGTGGTGCCTTTGACAATAATAAGAAGGTTTTGAAGGAGGGAAGTTTTTAGAGGTAAAGAAAATGAGTTCAGTTTTGGACATTTTGTATTTAAAATGTCTATAGACCATCCAATTCCAGATGTCTAACTGGTAGTTGAAGATGGAAGCCTGTAAGTTAGGAGAAATGTGTGTGCTGAATAGATAAAAATGAGAATCTGTTTATAAGGTCTTTTGAACTGTTTTTTATTTTCTTCACACAAATTAAGTGTTTAACACAAAAACTTAAACCAATAGTAGTAATAACTTATAACTACTTTTATACTCTCTTTGGAGGTTTCAAGCTGAATTAGTACAAATGACAAATCACATGAAATGGTTCTATTATTCACACTCATAATAGTAGAAGTATGTAAAATAGGATAATTGCTTCTAGCCTAATGGAAATATGCAATAACAATTTGAATAATGTAACCACTTTACAATGGTTTTGGACTTAGTTACTCAAAGTAGCAAAACTGCTGAGTTGGCATTTCATCTCAGCTTTGCATTGTACACATACATCTCTGGGTCCATGTCTTCTGTCAAGCCAGGCTAGGTGTTGATCTTATCTTCTTGCTTGTGGTTATCTTCAAAATATCTGAAGAAGTTCCTAGAGATCATTCCCAAAGCAGAACTGCATTCTAATCTCTCAAACTCACAAAGTTGCCTTTAAGACAAGACATTGGGATCTTTATTCACCTATACTCAGGGAAGAAATAGAAGGGGAGCAGAGGAAGCAATTAATTGTTTGAGATCTAGTCACCGAATTATATTAGCCAACCCATGTGCGTAAGCCACTGTGTTCACAGTTGCCATGCTGTGGAGTTGGGAAAATTGTGTCCCCTTCCCTGTTCACAGGAAAGTTACTGGCCTCCCAATCTAGAGACTTGAAAAAGAATGGAAGCTATCCTTAAAAATTTGATTATGTTCAATGAATACAAATTGATTTCCTCTCCTCTGATTTTAAAATTGATTTCTTTTTCACCTTTCATTGGGAAAAAAAAGAAAATCAAAAGTCTATGTAACAAATATGCATAGTGAAGCAACACAAATCCCACACTGTCTTTGTCCAAAAAGTTTTTCTTATTCTGTACTCTGACTCCATCATTTTTCTATTGAGAGTATAACTCTTTACATTGGTCAGAGTTCTTAAGGTCTTCCATTTTAGAATCAATACTAAGTATAGGTTCTAAGGCAGAATAGTAAGGACTAGGCAATTGGGGTTAAGTGACTTGCCCAGGGTCACACAGCTGGGAAGTGTCTGAGGTCATATTTGAACCCAGGACCTCCCATCTCTAGGCCTGGCTCTCCATCCACTGAGTCATCCAGCTGGAGGATAGTTCTTAACTTATGAATTTGAGTTAATTCCTTTTAAATGATAGCTCTGAAATGTTGTAAAGATTTTTTCCTAGGGCTTGCCCTTCAAATTTTTACTTCATGAAATTTGTTTAGAATGTTTTAAAGCTATCACTTGTTTCATCATAAACTCTTTTCCTATCCAAAGGATGAAAAGGTAATTTCTTCCTTGTTCTTCTAATTTGTTTATAATATGACCTTATTTATATCTAGGTCATATATTCCTTGGCAGCTTACTTTGTCCTATGGAGTGAGGTGCTGGTCCAAACCATCTCAAGTCATTATTCTTTCTCTGACTACCTCTCTCTCCTACCTCAGTACAATATTTACTTGGGCTCTACATTTCCATCTTCTCTTGAAAACCTTGCCCACTTTTCCTGTTTTACCAAACCACTGGTGTACATTATACTTACCATTTGCCCCTTTGCTTCTCCTCCCTGAGCTGTTGAATACAGTAGGAGGAAGTTTCACAACTATACTGACTGTGCCTACATTACAAATTCATGTTATCCAACCAACCTATGATTGCAATAAGGCAGGTGTTTTATTATTCCCTAATTAATTTACTATCAAACTCTACCAGACACTACTCTAAATCTTCTCTTCCCTACTCATTCCTTTCCTATAACTTCTCTATCTCTGTCCCTCCCACTCACTGCCCCTCAGTCGAGGACTATCACCTTTTCCTTTCTCTTACTGAGAAAACTGAGGTTATTCAATATGAAATATGATCCATATTGTCTCCCTCCCTTCTCCCCTTCCCCCTCCTGGATCTGGCAAGAAATTCAATCTAGGTTATACATATATTATCATGAAAAACACATTTACGTATTGTTCATTTTTAAAGGTAATTAATTAATCATATAAAACTAAAACCCCATAACATATACCCGCATAAATGAAAAATCAGATGCTTTCATCTGCATTCCTACTTGAACAGTTCTTTCTCTGGAGGTGAACAGCATTCTTTGCCATAAGTCCCTTAGAATTGTCCTTGATCATTGCTGAGAGTAGCTAAGTCTTTCACAGTTTGATCATTCTACAATATTGCCATTACTGTGTACAATGTTTTCCTAGTTCTGCTTATTTCATTCTACATCAGTTCATTTAGGTCTTTCCTCAGCTTCATTCTTTATCACATGTTGCCTATTGTACAATTCAAACTAAAGGTTCTAGGGACATTTAAAACTCAAAATGTATGAAACTGAACTTAAGATCTCCCCTCCCTCACTACTTACTGCACTTCCAGATTTCCCTGTATCTGTCAGAGCCAACACTGACCTTCCAGCCTCCCAGATTCATGACCTCGGCATTATCCTTGACTACTAACCCACATATCTCAGATGCCAAATTTTGGGGGTTATCTTGTATAGCACCTATATTGCCCCATACCCTCTCTCCATTCACACAGGTACCACCTTATTTCAGATCCTTATCATCTCTTGCCCAGATTATTGCACAGCCTCATACTTAGTCTTCCTGCCTCAAGGATAAATTACTTTAAGCCTTCATTTTTAGAATTGTAAGTTACTTTGCCACACATTAATTTCCTATGCTATATAGCTCATAATCTGTCCACTGGTGTACTTTCCCTTAACGTTTGAAGCTGTTTCCTCCCTTAGATGACATCCTTTCTGTATCTGTGTCTGTCTTTAGCAGTTCACTATTATTGTACCATAAGTTTGTTTCTACTCTTCCCACAGATACTTTGTGTATTTGTGACAGAGTATACTCAGATTCTGGAGAGGGGAAGGAGAGTAGTGTTATGTAGATACCATTTTTACTATACCATTTTAGTAAATGCCTTTGCTAAGAGCTAATTGAATCTGATAGCTACTTATCAAATGGCAGCATGTCCATAGGTTTATCTCTGTACCCTCAGTCTGGTCTCCACCTTCAAGGCCCCCAGCCTAGAAATCCAAGATCAAGTGGGAGAATAGCCCAAAGTGGATTCCAAGAAAAATATTTTACAAGCCTTATTTTATCTTCACCACAACCATTTGAAGCACTCATGATAAGAAATATTATTTTATAAAGGAGGAAACCAAGAAAGTGACTTGTTCAAAGTTATATAACTAGTAGGAAGCAAAAGTTAGACTTGAACTTGTCTTTTTGCCTTTAAGAATCATATATTCTTTTCATTATATCATGCTGGCCTTTATATACTTACCAATGCGTATAGTTTTTTTTTTAACCCTTGTACTTCGGTGTATTGTCTCATAGGTGGAAAACTGGTAAGGGTGGGCAATGGGGGTCAAGTGACTTGCCCAGCATCACACAGCTGGGAAGTGGCTGAGGCCGGGTTTGAACCTAGGACCTCCTGTCTCTAGGCCTGACTCTCACTCCAATGAGCTACCCAGCTGCCCCAATGCATATAGTTTTGCATTATGAAATATTTTTATTTCATATTTACAATTTTAATAATCATTTGTTGCAGTTTTGTGATCCTGGTTCTCTCCCACACTCCAACACCATCACTTTCCCCAAGACAGCAAGTAATATGATTTAGTTTGTACATGTACTATCATGCAAAAGATATTTCCATGTTTGTCATCTTGTGAAAGAAGATATATGTTGCTTATACTAGAGAAAAATTAATGAAAGAAATAAAGTGAAGAATGATATGCTTCAAACTGCAAGACTCCACCATTTCCTTTTAAGGCAGCAATTAGTGTTTTTCATCATGAGTCCCTTGGAATTGTCTTGAATCCCTGCATTGCTGATAATAGTTAAGTCATCCATAGTTGATCATCAACTATCATTGCTGTTACTGTGTACAACATTCTTCTGGTTCTGCTCACTTCACTTTTTATCACTTCATATAAGTCTTCATGGATTTTTTTTTTGCTGATTATCCTCTTCATCATTTCTTATGGCACAATAGCATTCTATTACAATCATATACTACAACTTGTTTAGTCATTTCCCATTTGATGGACATCCATTCAGTTTCCTACCACAAAAAGAGCAGTTAACAGTATTTTTGTGCAATAATGATCATTCTACCTTGTTGCGGAGAGGTGATGAAGTAGAGAAGGGGGTTGGTAAATTATGTCCCAGGAGTCAAATCCAGCCTGCTGTGCCTGTTGCTAGCTACCTGCAAGCTAAGAATGTTTCTTGTGTTTTTAAGTACAGTGAGGTTCAGAACAAGACATTTTTAGACAAAGCCAGTGTGAGGATTTGTTTTTCTTGACTATTACAAAATATGAGTCTGATTTAATTTTGGGGGGATGGGGAAAGACTTCAGGGAAGGGACAATGTTAAAGGTATGGCAATGTTATTGAAAAAAGAAAGTAGAATATCAGTAAATCATTTTAAAAAATATACAGAAGAGAGCAGAAGGAAGTCCACATGGGAATACTCTAGGGTTAAATATAAATCCTGGAGGGCAGTGTGGGAACCAACATATGTTGTAGAATTTCATCTACATTTCTCTCTTTTTTTGTATAGGGAAGTGTTGGTGTCGTCGATGTTTGTCAAGTGCATAATAATGAAAGGAAAAAAAATTTTTAATCTATGTGAGTTGAAATTTTCTGTGTCCTCATTTCAAAAGTCAAGGGCTGGATGAGGCAATCACTAACCAGTTAAATCTAACGTTCTCTAACCATTCTCTCTCCTCCTTTCCCACTTCCCTCTTCTTCAACTTCAGATAATATTAATACTTTAGAATTCAAATGGATTATTTTACACTGACACACTGTACTTCTTTCCTACTGGGAAAGTAGTGCCTACTGGGGATGTCATGTTCTTAGAGGCAATAAGGTCTGGTAGACAGATTCTTGGATAGAGAACAAGACAAATGGGTTCTATTCTCATTTATGCCATTCTGCCTATTCACTTAATTATTAAATACCAGCAGTATGCAGAGGTTCATGTTAGATATTGTAAATAAGACTTCCTCCTTATTCCTTGGGAACTACTGAAATTAAAAAAACAAAGTGGAGATAGAAAATGATTTTTTAAAAATGAAAATTAGGAATAGGAATTTTCAACAACTGTTTTTTTATATATATATATATATATATATTTTAAACCCTTAACTTCTGTGTATTAGTTCCTTGGTGGAAGAGTGGTAAGGGTAGGCAATGGGGGTCAAGTGACCTGTCCAAGGTCACACAGCTGGGAAGTGTCTGAGGCCAGATTTGAACCTAGGACCTCCCATCTCTAGGCCTGGCTCTCAATCCACTGAGCTACCCAGCTGCCCCCAACAACTTGTACTTTTAAACTGCTTTTGAGAATCAGCAAATTTAGTTGGGTGTAGGCAATCCCTCCATTGAATGCACACTAATATAATGGCTTTTGAGAATTTCTAGGGTCAAAAAAATTCATGATTCTGTAGTCAATCTACAAACTTAGTTGGTCCTGTGATTTGACTTATGTAAAATTTTTTCTAGCTTGGGTAAGACCTGCCACAGCTTTTCCTCTCCTGTAAGAGTTTTTCAAAATTAAAGGTCACATATGTACAAAAATCTTTCTAGTACTTTTACTTCTGATAATACAAAGCTAGAAAAGAAATCCTGTCCAAAGATTAGGACATTGTTGAACAAATTATGGCATGTCACAGAATCCCAATGTTAGGAAGGGCCCCTAACGCCATCTTGATTCCTGCCTGTGTCTGACAAGAAAATCCTCCAAAACATTGACCTGAAAAGTGGTTTATCCAGATTTTGATTAAAAAACTTTGAGTGAAGAGGAACCCATTTCTTCATTAGTCCACCCATACTTTTGCAAAGTTCTGATTGTTAGGAAGTTTTTCCTTCTCTCACATCTAATTAAAAAAAAAATTATCTGTTAGGAAAAAGTTCCTAAGTATCTCTCTCCTTCCCAACCCTCTCCCCATTTGACAAAAAGATATATGCATCTATGTCTTACTTTTTTCTCTATTGGTTCTTTGGTTCTTTCTCTTGAAGTGCACATATACAAATTATTCCTTCAGACAATATTTCTGTTGTTATATATAATGTTCTTTTGGTGCTGTTCATTTCACTCTTCATAATTTCATATAGGTTTTCCCATGTTTTAAAAAAAATTAACCTCATCATTTTTTAAAACCCTCACTTTCTGTCTTAGAATCAATACTAAGTATTGGTTCCAAGGCAGAAGAGTAGTAAGGGCTAGGTAATAAAGGGATTTACCCAGGATCACAGAGCTAGGAAGTGTCTGAGGACTGATTTTTCCTGTCTCCAGGCCTGGCTCTCTAGCCACCAAGGGGCCTAGCTGCCCCTACTAATAGCAATTAAAAGCAATTTAAAAGGGATGGTATGGTGATCTGTGCTGTTCAGCCACTCCTCTTTGCCCTTCACCCTACTACTGACCTATTGTCCAAACACATTTTCTGCTCTAAATACTCTTTTTTGACTCTGGGAATTAGTATCCAAGGATCTCTGAGCCCCCAGCTAGAAACAGTACCTCAGGCAAAACAGTTTGGTCTTAGATCTATATCTCTCTTTTGAGGATTCCTCCATCTCACTCCTGCACTGCTTCTTCCTGATTCTTCCTGCCCGGTGTCCTTGAGGGTGTAAGGATATGGTTCAGTGATGAAGCTTCTTTCCTGACATATCTTAGGCCCAGCTGGCTCAAACAGCCTTAGCCTAGTCCCATTCTTTGTAGTTCCTTCTCATTCTGTGCTTCTCTCAGAGATTCCTGTGGCTTCTTTAAAAACTTGGGATGCACAGTTACTCAGAGGAAGAAAGAAATAGGATGGTCAGAGATGGTCAGATCTAATCAGGGTGTTGTTAAGGATGGTGGGAAGACCTGTGTTTATAGAAGAAGGGAAAGAGTCAAGAGATAGATTGAAAATTAGAGAAAAGGAGGAGATGGGGTGAAAGGTACATGTTGAGGGGTTTGTCTTGGCAAGGAGAAGACTTACCTCTAAGAAGATGATGGGGGAAGATATCTGAGTAATACAAGATAAGAGAGGGGAGAAGAGAAATCTCTTGATGAATGCTACTATTTTGGTGCTGGGGACTGGTGGGAAGGAAGATAAAGTATTGATTAGAGGTATAAAAAAAATGTTGCACTCTCGAGGAGTGGAGTGAGTGGACAGAGTGCTGGATCTGGAGTCAGGAAGACTCATTGTTGTGAGTTCAAATCTTACTTTAGACACTAGCTGTCTGACCCTGGAGAAGTTAATTAGCCTTATTTGCCTCAATTTCCTCATCTGTAAAATGAGTTGAAGAAGGAAATGGCAAACCATTCCAGTGTCTTTGCCAAGAAAACCCCAAATGGAGTCATGAAGAGTTGGACATGACTGAAATGACTGAACTGAATTACAAAAATGTGAAGCAATTTGCGGGACTATTGGTTAGTAATTTTATATTTCACTTTAGCTTTGCACTATCTCCCTTAAAATTTATGCGTTCTGGTAAAACAAACCAGTAGCTTGACACCTCCCCTGAAATTCAGGTTCTTTTTTTAGAGATTTGTCTAGAGTCCCACAATCATTAATAATGGCAAATGTTTATATAGCACTTAACTATGCGCCTGACTTTGTGCTAATTGCTTTATAAGTATTATCTCCATGCCACTGACATCTTAGGAAAAATCTAAATAAAGTTTGTGTATGACTTATTTTTAGGGTTTTCCCAAAAAGGATTAATAGGGTCCCTTAAAAAAATTATTCCATACAAGACTAAATAACATTAAAGAAAATTAAAGAAAATCTTCAGTAATTACCTTAATCTAGCACAGGACTAAACGTGTACAGCCAGAAGCCAGAAAACAGGCCATCAGAAAAGCTAGAGTGGGGGCAGGCAAACAAGACGAAAATTTGTCAATGACAATCAAACATATTTCAGTGATAGCTAAAGCCTCCTGGGAACAGGGGGACTGGAGAGCTCAGACAAGGCTCCAAAAGTACCACTATTCACAGAATAGCTGGGGGAAAAAAAGAAACAAGATAGAAAATGCAATTATACATGAAATGAGGGCTAATGGAAGAAAGATCAAAATAATAATAAGTATCTTAGAACAAAAAATGATAAACATTATTCAAGTAACAGACACTAAAAGTTAAAATGAGGGCAAACAGAATTCAGGGATTTCATGGGGAAAATATTAGAACAAAATCAAAACACTAAAAAATAGGTTTTTCCTATCAGAAGCAACTAACTTGGAACATAGGTCAGGGAGCATAGATAATCTACCATAAAGCAAGAGCCAGCTAGGTGAAGTGAATGGAATTCAGGGTTGAACCTGAATTCAAATGTGGCCTTGATGTTTATCAGCTATGTGACCCAGGAAAGTCACTTAACTTCTCTGTCTGATTCATTCAATTTACTTACCTGTAAAATGGGGGAAATAATAGCAGCTACCCCCTTAGGGTTGTAAGGATCAAATGAGATTATATTTGTGTGTGTGTGTGTGTATGTGTGTGTGTGTGTGTGTGTGTGTGTGTGTGTGTGTCTGTCTGTCTGTCTGTCTATCTACCTACCTATCTACCTATTGTGCTTAGCCTGGCACATAGATGCTTAATAAATATTTATTTCCTCCTTTCCTTTCCACTGAAAAGCATGACCAAAAGGCCTGAATACCATGTTTCAATAAATAATAAATAAAACTACTATTCTATTAGAATTAGAAAGCATGGTAAAAATAGAAAGAATTCACTAATCATCTCCTGAAAGAAACTCCAAAATGAAAGCTGTCAGAAATTTTATAGCCAAAATCCAGTTTCTCAGAAATTTTCAAAAAAAAAAATGTAGCAAACTACCCAGAAGAAAACTTTCAATTACCAAGGAGTAACAGACAGGATTATATAAGACTTGACAGCTACCAATAGAAAGGAGAGGAAATTTGTTCTTCAGTATTCTACTTGCATCCTCTTCCCTGTTCACCATGGAATAGACTCCATTTCCCACCTCTACTTGCTTATCTCTTTACAGGAGTCACTCTCAGCAATATCATATCTCTTTCCAGATCTTCCCTTCTCTTCCACTATGCTCCTTGGAATGCCTGCTTATAATTAACCCTCTTTTCATCTTGAACGTTTCTTTTCTCATTTTTTTCACCTTCTGCTACTCATTAAGTCCTGACTCTTTCATGATGATGCTCCATCATTATTGCCCACCCTTTCCAATGTTAACAATGTTAATTGTACATTAACTTATTCTTACCACCTCAGTGGTCATGATAGGGGAGATACTCCTTGCTTCCCATTGCAATTTCTTGTCACTCCAGGGTTGCGGTGCTCTTGCTTCTTGATCTCTCTGCAGCATTTGGTATTATTCATCATTCTGTCCTTCTGGATACCCTCTTTTCTGTGGGATTTTGGGACCCCTCTCTCTGTCTCTGTCTCTGTCTCTGTCTCTGTCTCTGTCTCTGTCTCTCCTTCCCTCCCTTCCTCCTCCCTCCATCCCTTTACATGTCTTCTTCTCAGTCTCCTTTGTTGGATTTTCACCCTAGTCATATCCACTAACTTTAGGGTGTCTTCCAAGACTCTATCTTGGACTTTTCCTTCTTTTTCCTCTATACTATCTTCCTGGATAATCTTATCAATTCCCATAGATTCAATTATCATCTCTATGCAGATGAATCACTATTCTAATATGCAGTCCTATCTCTTTCCTGAGCTTTAGTTTCACATTAACTGCTACTTTTAGATAACTTTGAGTGTCCTATAGGCATCTCATCTCAACAGGTTCCCAAACAGAACTCATCTTTCTTTTCAAACATTCTCCTTCCCAACATTCTTATTACTCTTGAGGGCAATTCTATCTTCCTTGTCACCCAGGGTCAAAACTTTAGTATTCTTGATTCAACAGCATCACATATAATAGGGCAGCTAGGTGGCACCGTAGATAGAGTGTTGGGCCTGGAGTCAGAAGGAATCATCTCCTTGTGTTCAGATTTGGCCTCAATTGCTTACTAGCTGTGTGATCATGGGCAAGTCTCTTCATCCTTTTTACCTTAGTTTCCTCATCTGTAAAATGAGCTAGAGAAGGAAATAATAAACCCCTCTGGTATCTTTGCTAAGAAAACACCAAAGGGGGTCACAAAGAGTCAGACATGACAGAACAACAACAGCAGTCTTGGGATGAAACTTAACTATTTTTCTTAATTTTGTTAGAAGAAAAGTGTAGGAGGGGCAGCTAGGTGACTCAGTGGATAGAGCTCCAGATCTGGAGGTAGGGGGTCTTGGGTTCAAATTTGACCCCAAATAATTTCTAGCTGTGTCATCCAGGGCAAGTCACTTAACCTCAGTCGCCTTATGGCTCTTACATCTTGAAACCAATACTGAGGATCCATTATAAGAAAGAAGGTAAGGATTTATTTTAAAAAAAAAAAAAAAAAAGAAAGAAAAAAGAAAAACAAGAACATGAACATGAAGGAATGGAAGAACTTGGACCACATGAACCTTACTGTTACCTGAACCAGACAAAAGAAAGCTGAATATACAGGCACATTCACAATTTTGATATAGCAAAACTAACTAAAGAGCACATGGACACAGGGAAAGGTGGGGCAGACTTTTAATGGGGAGGCATTCCTGACGGAGGGAAGAGTTAAAAGCAAAAGAAACTTGGAACTTGAGAGCAAGGATCATGGAGAGGGAGATGAGAGGGTGGGCATGAAGAGAAAAGGCATGAACCAGTAATCAGGATCTGAGAAAGTAGAAAAGAATAGGTTCTGTAGAGCAGAAGTAGATCACTCTAATATTACTCCTCTATTACCACCTTCTTTTTTGTAGAGTAACTGAGAACAAAAAGTAGAAAAAATGGAAATGTTACTTAGTGTACTAACTGATAGATATTAGTTATTTATATATCTATTACCACAAAATAAAGAAAAGGCTTATCACAAAAGATTCATATTTGCCAGTTAACGCATATTTCACACATAATTTATAATATATCACTTCTCTTTTTCTTTCTGGAAGAGACTTGCAGTAGAATTGTGGGACTGTTAGACAGATTTCACTTAATTCTCATTTTGTGGTATCCATGCAGCAGCCTCATGGTTGGTCTTTGAACACCCTCCTTACCCCCTCATTACCCCACCCCCCCACCCCAATTTAGACCTTCATATTCCAGCACAATCCCAACAATTGTTCTCTTCTCAGTAGGGAAATTGCAGAGTTGCAATAAGTACTTCTTGCTGACAATTACTATTTAGAAATGACCAACTTTTCAAACTCAAATGGTCACTGCCAAGATTGGAAACTCATCATTTAGAACTTTCTTTCAGTGAACTGTCCTTAGGGAAAGAAACATCAAGTAGAAGAGGCAGTTACAGACTTTAGATCAAGGGTCTGGTTCACCTAGGCAGACACACGTTCTTTCTTCCTTGCATGTATGTATAGCTGCTTTAATGGGAGGAGAGAGAATCTCCACCTCTTGTTTTGGAAACCCAAGGGAAAGTTGGCATTAGTTGTGTGCCAGCAAAGAGTATGCTTTAAAAGAAAAAAGACTAGAAGCCATTTCTCCTCACTCCTTTGGCTCACAGAGTGGGCAGCTCAGTCAACAATCCTTTTTGGTATGGTTTCTTCACTTTCCAGTCTAGAACAACGAGTTCCTCCCCATGCAGCCAAAGCATGCATGCCCAGCTCTGTGGGAAATTCTCCAATCCAACCCCCTACTACATTCTGATGGCTTAATTTAATTCCACAATTATTTATTAAATGCCTATTTTGTAACAGGAATTGTGCTAGGCACTGGGGGATACAATGTCAAACATGAAAAATAGCCCATGCACTTTAGGAATTCATGTTTTCCTGGAGGCATACTCCATGCACACAGATAAATAGATACAAAATAAATCCAAAAAATACATAAAATAATTTTAAGGAATGGGAGAGACAAGACTAACAGCTGGGGGAGGGGATATGAAAAGGGCTAGTGGCATGTGAGCTCAGCTTCAAAATGAGTGAGGACTTCTTTGTTCAAAGATAGGGATGCTGAAGATGGGATATCATGAATAGGGAATATCAAATAAGTCATTTTGATTAGACAGTAGTTTGTAAAGAGTAATATATAAGTTTAACAAGATTGGTTAGACCCAGATTGTGAAGGATTTTAATTAAATATCCACAGTTTTTATGTAAATTTTATTGTAAAATCCCCTATGGGTTCCTTCTAGCTAGGGTACTTGAACTTGCAGATTGAGCCCTCAGAGGCTGGTCACTATCTGGGATCTTAGGCATAACCCTAGGGTCTGTACTCTTAACATCCATTTCCTTTCCATTAATAATTCAACAGAAGACTCAGTTCTTCATGGTTGCATGTATGCAGATGGAATAGGAAGAAGAGCAGATGCCATACATTCCTCTCCCTCTCATGAAGCTGGGCTACCTAGTCTCCTTCAAGCATATACAATATCTATGAGATATCTGGGCTTATGCCTAGATGGTGGTAGTGATGCAACTCATGACTCCTGGTACTACAGAGTCTAGAAATACTCTCTTCATAGAGCCCTAGTTCCTTTTGGATATGCTTTTATAGAGCTGTCTTCCCAGCATTTGTTGGTCTCCATAGTCCAACTCTTCTCAGTTGCTTCTTTTCTTGGGTTTTTGTCCCTTTATATTTGTATCTATCTGTTGGGTTTACCACTGGATGCCACTGGTCCAATATCCTTTCTTCAAAGCTACATGGAAGATGTAGGGAGAGGGGGCATATCAAACTCTTTTCTTGGAGAAGATACTGAAGTAGTTTACCATTTCCTTCTCTAGCTCATTGTACAGATGAGGAAGCTGAGGCAAATAGGGTTAAGGGACTTACACAGGGTCACACAACTAGTAAGTATCTGAGGCCAGATTTGAACTCAGAAACACCAAATACTCTATCCACTGTGCCACCTACCTGCCCATCATTTAACATTAGCTCATCTTTTTTATGGTTCTTCTTTGAGGAAAGTACTTTCCATTATATACTAGTTTTGCAAGTATTACATAACTGTTGGTTTGTCAGCTGTGACACTTTAATGCGTCAAAGATCCCTTGATTTTGTTGTAGTAAGTACTCTTTAGATACAGATAATGTCTCTATGACTTAATAGAAAGTATGTGAGTTGTGGAGGCCAAAAAATTAATCATTCTCTCCCTCGTCTGGTGATGAACTTCTCCTAATTTAGCTGGGTTCCCTATGTTGCCAAGCTCATTCTCCCCCTTCCTGTTCAGTGGGATTTGCTAGAACTTGTACTCGACTGCTATAACCTTTGAAAACGCAGAGTCAACTTCACTTCACAATGAGAGCTTCAGAGGAGGTATATTAGCTGATAGTTCTCTATTAATCTATCAGATTTCATCAGTGAAGAGTGTGACCGTGTCTGATACAGTACCTCCCCCCCCCCACCTCCCCATAGGTATAGTTTCCCATGGAACAGCATGAGATGGTCTTTAAGTCTGATTTGCCCCAATGTTTGGCATTAGGAGATGGTTTAGTCATTTTTGAGGTTTTCATCTAGTATCTATGCTTATAGAACCAAGACAATTGGGTAGCTTGGTAGAGATATTAGCTATGTGTCCCTGAGCAAGTCACTTAACCCCTATCTGTCTCAGTTTCCTGAAAATCTGTAAAATGGGGATAATAATAGCACCTACCTCACAGGGTTATTGTGAGGATAAAATACAATTATGATATTTGTAAAGCACTTAGCAGAGAGTTAATAAATACTTGTTTCTTTCCTTCCAATTAGGAATACTTTTGTGAGAGCTTTTGTTAACTCCTCAAGAAGTAAATCTAGTTTAGTTTGTTTCCTTTAATTCTGTTTGTATTATAATACAAAGATATTCAAATAAATAAAATTTGATCATTGTTTTTATCATCTCGTTTTAAAGAGTCAGATTCAGCAGAATATTATATTGATTAGCTAAATTACTGACCTTCTCTTAAGGAATTTAGAACTTTTTTATTCCTAAAACCAAACTGTAGCTGTCTTGTTTTGTGGTTCTCTCAAAATTTGGCATATGCCTGTGCTTTTGACAGTAACTGTCACACTCCGTGGGAAAGTATGGTTCATCTAAAATGTATAAATAAGCCCCTGGTAAGTCTCACCTAGATAAGAGATGCTGGTCTCTAAGACACTGAATGACAGGAAGCCAGAGTTCTCCTAGGTGAGAATGCCTGAGGGGAAAACTAGAGGAGAAGGCGGAGAAGAGGGAGGTTGGGAGGTGGTAGTGGGTGGAGAAGAGAAACAGTCTTTCCAACACACCCAAATGACCAGATTCATCTTTGCCTGAAACTTAATGAGTTACACCCACTCCCTCTGCCAGAAGCTAAGTGAAAGGCTTGGGCTTCCTCATTTGTGTTACTAGATGTAAGAGAGCATGTGAGATGAGAGAGTCGGGAAAATGTACTTCTTGCTGATCTGGGGTAAGCTTCTATTATTCTCTCTTTGGAGCCATTTCTAATCTAATGCTTGGGGCTTTTGGTTACCAGGGATAGCAACAGGGTACTGTGGGAATTTAGATAAAACTGAATTTGCCTAGGGAGAAGAACCGGAGATCGCCAGCATGCCTGAACCATCATAAGCTTCACTCCCAGAATTTCTTTAGTTCCTTTTTCAGTCTAATGCCATTTATTCATGGATTTATGAGGTATATCGTTAGATTGGGGCTTTTAAGTGTTTTCATCTCTTTTTTGTTCAGCCTTTAGCAAGTGAGGAGGCATAGCCTTGAATACATCCTCCATAGTATTGAACACATTCTCCTTCCTAGGGAGAATGTATGTGGGCTCACATTACATCTTAAATATTGTGTCCTTTACCCAGCTGTCTACCTTCATTTCAGTAATTACAGGTTATTGTTATGGAAAATGAACTCTGTGAACAGCTTCAACTCAAACTGTGCTATGTTACATGCCTGGGAAAAAAAAATTCCGAGGAGAAATTAGGAAGATCTTGTTTTAGAGCCATCGTGATTGAAGTTTGGATTTAGAGCTCATGTTGGAGTGCTCAGATTCCTGAAAAAAAAAAAAATTAAATCACAGAAGGCTGTTTGACTCACATTCTTGTCTATTGAGGTTTTATTTTCTATAGCTATTAACCAAGCTCCTCGTTTAAAAAAAACTCAGTTGTGTGGGCGGCAATTTTTCTTCGGCTTTGATTGCTTAATTCTACTTTTGCAAAAATGGAAGTTTGCATGCAGGGCAGTAGCATTGGAGATGATTGCAGAGGAAAGTCAGTCTGGCAATTGGAGAATAAACTTGACTGAAGGCAAAGAAAGCTCCAGCACTGGTATCTTTTTGCCTTTAGTTTGAGCTTTGGGGTCTTGTATATTTTAGTGACTGTGGCTGCTACTTTTTCTTCTTTCCTAGATACTACAGGTGGTCAGAAAGAGTTTTTTGGTTTTCATTATTTCCTTCATTTCGCAATTGACATTTTAGCAATATAACAGGCCCTAAGAAGTTTTTAAAGCTCGTTTTTTAGCTAAATTGTAACCACACACAGTAGCTAGAAACATGTGAGAATTATAAGAATATCTAGTTATTTCTTCTCCTGAGACCTGTTGGGTCAGTAGGATGAATATATTACATGTTATGATAGACCTCATCTTCACCCATTACTCATGTAAAAGCCCCTAAAGCAAAAGTACTTTTACAATTTACTTCACATTAAAACATTATTACATTTGACTTTTTGGTAGTTTTGTAAAAATGAAAAGACGTGTTTAATTGGAATCTTTAGATAAAGGGTGAAATTATTCATAGGTTAGACCTCAGTTGTTAATGGAGCTAATTGAAAATGTGATTATTGTATGATACAATAGAGTTGGAAAAAATTGCTGTACAATGATTTACATTTTAATTAGATCCTTAATAATTTATTCCCCACCAGTCCCAAATACATTTTATTTTTCTAGCCAATAGTTAGATTTTGAGCTATTCCCTTGTGTCTTAATCATCACAATTGACTTTTTTTAGTTTAATATGCCTCCCTCACCTCTTTTTTTTTTAAACCTTTGATTTCTGTCTTAGAATCAATACTATTGGTTCCAAGGCAAAAGAGAGGGAAGGGCTAGGCAATTGAGGTTAAGTGACTTGCGAAGGGTCACACAGATGGGAAGTGTTTCAGGTCAGATTCAACCTGGACCTCCTGTTTCCAGGTTTAGCTATCTATCCACCGAGCCACCTAATAATTCTTTTTAAAATGCTTTAGTTTTAAAAGGTATTTAAAGAACTGACCCCCTTTACTTCAAGGAGGAAGTTGTTATTGTATTTATTTCTTTGTCTCTGCCATAGAAAATATTTTTTAGTTTTATTGAAATGAAAGATATTCTTTCAGCCATGTCTTTCAAAAATTCAGCTTTGAGTTTCGTTATATTATGACATACTTACTGTCATTGATTTGGGAAATTCTTTCTAAAATTTATTTAAGATTTCATATGTGAATTATAGGTATTTTCAGCTCATCTCATGCTACTCCTTTATTTTGCATGATGGAAAAACAAATTCTATATGATAACTAAGGGAGTTTTTTTTTAATCTAATGCATAAGACTTAATTTTTTTAGAAATTCTAACAATAATGCAGAAAAGCTTCTCTTTTTATATGTATGCTGCCTTAGAAGATCCTGCTGTTGCCCCAGGAGATTGGTGAACTGATGACTTTCCTTCTACCACCCCACTACCCTCTTGTCTCAATATCCTAACTGTTCTCCAGCCCCTTCTTAACAATCTCAGATTTATATTGAGTTGTAGTAGAACATCTCCCTGAAAAGACAAGTAGAGGGCAGTGGGATGGGGGAGGAGGGTTGTGTGTGTAAGAGAGTTCTTGTTGAGCTCTCAGAACAAAAGAATTTACAGTACTTTTGGGTTACATTTCCCCTAGTTTAGGTATTAAGCAGGCAAGTAGTGATCTTGGGCATATGGGCCTGCCTTTGGAATAAGATTGCTGAATAAAAGGTCTCAGGCCTTCAGTCCCCATCTACCAAGGGCGTGTAAGAAGTAGGACCTTCAAAGACTATACTGAATGAAAGCTTCTTGGGTATTTTCCCTAGAGTTAAATTGTCAGTCAGGTGGGTATCCCCATTTTCCCAGAATAATTTTGGACTGCAAGGATGCAGTCCATTTCAATAATGATAGACTGTCCCTTAAAAATACCCATTCTATGAAAGTCTCAATTTATATAATAAATTAGGTGGAGAGGGAGAGATTATTGGCATTATAAAAGGTTTTATCACTGGTAGTACTTTTTTCCCCCCAACTCTGGTCTTCTGTCTTAGTTTCAATTCTACCACAGAAAAGTAGCAAAGGCTAGGTAATCAGGGTAAAGTAACTTGCCAAGGTTGATATAGCTAGGAAGTGTCTGAGGCCATAGTACATTCTTTTAAGAAAACAAACAAAACTAGAAAGCTTATTGAGTGCTAAAGTGTTTATCAAATTAAATACTATTTTTTCTTTCCATTTATTTCTTTTTTACTTTTCTGAGTGCTGAAATCACTAGCTTCATTTTTAGATTTTTCTGACCAGATTGTGGTCAATGTAAGTCAGATGGCTACTTTTCTTGAGCCATAATTTCATTTTGCCCTTTTTTGTGGTTCCTTCATTCAACATTTTGTGATCCCTTCATTCAAAATTCAATACTTCCCTTCCTCTTCTCATTTCATTTGTATTTTTTTTATCTTCCTTATGGCAAAAAAACTGGCACAAGAGACAAGAACTCTGTGTGTGTGAGTACACCCACGCATAATAGACAGTTCTGTTATAAACTACAAAATTTTGAATTGATATGATATACTCTGAAAAACTTTCTCAGATATTTTATCCTTTGTATGTCCTTGGGAGGTGGGCTATCAGGGTGTGAATGAGTTACTAAAAACTTCATTTCTCCAGCATTCCTTCCATTTTTTGACTGCCAGTGACTTTTTTTTTCCCCAGTGCCCATTTCCCCCCCTGCTTTTGGTTTAATGAACCATTTTTTAACACCATGGGGAAAAAAAGGGCAAGTTTTGTTCATCTCTATTGCCTGTATACATTATAATTGTTTTTTAAAAAATCAGTCTCTACTCTTTTATATTACATTCATTTCCAAATATGTCCCTCATTTTTCTAGCTGTGTGACCCTGGACAAGTCAGTGAACCATTGCTTGTAACAAAGATTTAAGAAGAAAGAAAGCAGTTCAGCAAAATTAGACAACACATTGACTGTTGTCTGACAGTGATCGTTTTTTGTTCAGATTTTTGGGTCACATGTATGATTTCATTGGTAGAGGGAATGCCTAAAAAGAAAATTCCCTCTAACAATTCTGTTTTACATTTGTTTAGCAACTTAGAGCTTCAGAGTTGCCTAGGTATACTCTAAGGTTAAATTATTTTCCTAGGGTCACATAGCTACTCTATTTCAAAGGCAGAACTTCAAACCTGGTCTTCCTGACTTTAAGCTTGGTTCTCTATCCTGAAAAATGGATAGGGTTAAAAGTGGGAAGGAGAATATTTGTATTGCTTTGTTAAATTATATTACCAAAAAGAGTATGTGACTTGTCTTGGGTTTCATTTTGTGCTCTGCCTTCTTCAGGAATAGGGTGACCTTGAGTGGGTTAGATTTATAGGCCAGAATTGGTCTGATTGTCTTGAGATGCCATATCAAAGACTAGATAGAACAGTAGTGCTAGCTGACAGCAGTTTCTGTGGGCTATTTTTTAAAAAAAATTATTAATATTCATTTTTAACATGGTTACATGATTCATGCTCCTACTTTCCCCTACATCCCCCGTCCCCCCCACCCATGGCCAATGCACATTTCCACTGTTTTTAACATGTGTCATTGATCAAGACCTATTTCCAAATTGTTGTTAGTTGCATTGGTGTGGTAGTTTCGAGTCTACATCCCCAATCATGTCCGCCTCAACCCATGTGTTCAAGCAGTTGTTTTTCTTATATGTTTCCTCTCCTGCAGTCCTTCCTCTGAATGTGGGTAGTGTTCTTAAATCCCTCAGATATAAATAAATAAAATATAAAAAAAAATAAATCCCTCAGAACTCTGTCCTATGTCATTGCTTTCTGCTGGTACAGAAGTCCATTACATTCGATTTTACCACAGTATATCAGTCTCTGTGTTCTTCTGGCTCTGCTCCTTTCACTCTGCATCAGTTCCTGGAGGTCTCTCCAGTTCGCCTGGAACTTCTCCAGTTTATTATTCCTTTTAGCACAATAGTATTCCATCACCCGCATATACCACAGTTTGTTCAGCCATTCCCCAATTGAAGGACATACCCTCCTTTTCCAGTTTGTTGCCACCACAAAAAGCGCAGCTATAAATATTTTTGTACAAGTCTGTTTATTTTATTTGGAGTTCTTTTGAGAATAGTTTGTTCATATCCTTTTACCATTTATTGAGGAATGGCTTTTATATATATTTTTATATCATATATATTTTTATGTATCTTAGATTCCAAGCTCTTATCAGAAATTTGATTAAAAAATTTTTTACCACTTCCTTTCTTATCCTAGTTGCATTAATGTTGTCTGTCCAGAAACAACTAGACATATAAACACCAAATAACTCTAAAGAATGAAATAGATTATATTTCAAATACAAAAAGAGGCTTGTTATTAATATGGGAATTATCTTTGAATCAGCTGCTTTTTTTTTTACAATTAAACCATTCATAAAAGGTAAGATCAGAATTAGTTTAAAAAAAAAGAAATAATGAGAATAAGATATGGTGTTCAATTGAACTAACTTAACCTAAACTATTTAAACATGGGAACTAAAAATGGATACTGAAGCAGAAAAGGTATTGCCAATGAGGATAGCAATTTTATTTAGATTAACCAATAATATGCATTATTGGTTAATCTTATTAAAAATGGTTATTTATAATAATGTAAATTAGTTGGCACATCAAGGAAAGACCAAAAGATCCCAGAAAACCACTTAGCAAACTTCTGACTTATCTGCCAGAAAGAAAGAGACAAAGGATGCCAAAGGCAGTAGTATGAGGTTAGAATGTAAACTCATTTGTAAATTCTTATGAAGAGGAATGATGTATGGTTATGAGAAATTTCATCTTATAAAGAAGAGAAAAGCAGTAGAGGGTAAAATCAATTTAAAGAAAATCTTGGCAACACAGCCAACTAAGCAAAGTAATCTGAAGGGCATTTAAGGCTGAAAATAGAAAGAGGACAACAAATAAGAAATGGAAAAGATTTTTTAAAATCAATATTATAAACTGCTGGGTTTCTCCCCCCACCTCCAACAAAGACAACGGAACCATCACCCCAGGATCCTAATATTATAATTCCACATGTACTTGAAGGGTTGGTGGAAATGGCACTATAAGAGTATAAAGATGGGAAAAGCAGATGAATGGGATCAAGTGTATATAGAGGTATAAGGGTGTTGAGAGATCAGTATTCATTTGAGGAAAAAAAATGTTGGATCTCATCCTCTCAAAAGCCACTGAGAGAACATTGATAATGAGCAATTTGTACACCTTTTCTCCCACATACATAAAATCTTTATTAGAATCATCTTTATACAAATCAAGAACATCTTCAATGGGGGTATCGGTTAGGAACAAGTGACCTGTTGCAAATTATGTTCTATAATGGGTTTAATCTCTATCATTTTACAACTAACTGAAAGTTATAAAGAATATGAGAACCCTCTTTTATCATTTGTTGATTATGGAAAGGCATTTGTTCCTGTCCAGTGGTTCCCAAACTTTTTTGGCCTACCGCCGTCTTTCCAGAAAAAATATTACTTAGCCCTCTGGAAATTAATTTTTTTTTATATTTTAGTAGCAATCAATAGGAAAGATAAATGCACCTGTGGCCATCACTGCTCTCCTGGATCGCTGCAGCACCCACCAGGGGGTGGTAGTGCCCACTTTGGGAATCACTGCAGTAGACCAAAAAATACTGTCTTCCAGGGCCTTTTCTTTTATGGGTGTATTCATCAATTCAGTTCAAATTATTTATTTTTTAATTCTTAATTGAATGAACTCTAAAAAAGTGGCACAGAAAAAGAGAATTTTATATGAAACCATGAATCTCTAGTACATTCAGTTTTTAAAAAGTTTTGTATACATGACTATATACATATGAATGTATGTGTTTATATATATATTTATATATATACACACACACACACATGTTTCCTTCTGAACTTTAATTCTGTGATCTGTTGTTCATTTTTAAAAATGATTCAATGATCTTTTTTATCTTGTTTTGGGCAACTCTCTTCCTGGCTCCTCATCTCTTTCCTTGAAAGTTCTTCCCTTTGTATTCTCCACTCCAAATAAAGAAATATATTTCTACCAGGAACAATGGCACCCCTACCAGAAACAGAGTTAATTTGTCCATGATTCCAGACTTGGAATGTAGTTCATTATACTTCATCCTTCAGGTTTGGGAATTTTCAAACAATCTTATATCTTAACATACAATAATAGTCCATTATTTCTTCTAATTAATCTAATCATTATAAAGTTCATGAATCCCATTTCGTTAATAGCAAGAAAAAACAGATGCAGAAAAACTTTTGACAATACAAAGTCCATTTCTGTTAAAAACAAAACAAAACATGAGAAAAACAGGAATAAATGGACCTTTCCTTAATATGATAACTAAGAATAATATAGGATGGGAATAAAATATTGGCCTTTTTGTTAAGATTAGCAGTAGGGCAAGAATTATCACTTACTGGCTTTAGCAATAAGATAAAAAGAAATGGAAGGAATAATCACAGACAAAAAGAAACAAAATTACTGATTTTTGCAGATGATGATGGTTTACTTTGAGAATCCTGCCTTCCTTCTGTGAATTATTTCCTATTTATCCCATATGTTGCTTGCTTTGTATATATTTGTTTGCTTGTTGTCTCCCTTCATAGATTGTAAGCTCTTTGAGGTCAGGGACTCTTTTGCCTCTTTTTTATCTTTAGTGTTTAGCAGAGTGACAGTCACAAATTAGGTATTTAATAAATATTTATTAAACTGAATTGAATTGAAATTCTTTGATAAGAAAGAGGTTGAAATGTAACCTTGTCAAAAGACAGAAAGGGGCAATTTGATCTAGATGACCATTTGGATTATGAATCTTATTATGAATTATAGATTTAGAGTTATAAGAAACCTCAGAGGTCATTTAGCCCAACCCCTTTATTTTTAATATGAAAAGACCAAAGCCCAGAGAAACAAAGTGACTTCCCTGAGGCCACATAGTACATAGTAGAACCAAAATTTGAACTCAGAGTCTTCTAGCTTTTATTCCACTCTTTTTTCCACTTCTTATTACCACCTAAAATAGTTGCTGGATGCTGAAGTGTGTAATCATAGCAATTACCTCCCAGAGTTGCAGTGATGATCAAATGAGGTATTTGTAAAATGCATAGCGTAACAGTTAAAGTAAAAGAGTAACCATTAAAGTAAACTGAGGCAAGAAGTTCTAAGCACCATCAATTTATTGGTAAAGTAAGAATCTATCAATAGATAGGTTCTCAGTTTCCTCAGTAAGCTGTGATTTGAATGAATCTTTTATAGATTTGGGGGAGAACAGAACAAAGAATAGAACAGTGTAGGTAACATCAAGAGGTTCAAGATAACATAACTGATTTCATACTTGAGGGGTGGGAAACTTTGGTAATGAGGGGCTAGCTACCCCCCTCCTTCTATATGATTAAGAAATGTTCATTTTTTGAGTCTTTAGCTCAACTCTCTTGTGTTCACACGTATTCCCCAAGGTCACCTAATTTCTTGAGGGAAGAATAGAGCAGTAATTACAAAGAGAACTGGGTTTCTAAAAGTAACCCATTTTGAATTGGTTGAATCTCTGAACTAAGTTAAGAGACAGAGCAATTCCAGGACCAAAGCCAATTAACTGTAAATAGGATTAATAAGAAAGTGATACAGAGTCAATATTGGTCATTTCAATAGTAGGTGCCATATAAATACTAGGTCTTTTTCTTAATTATTATTATACTGGGAAAGATAAATGACTGAGGCTTTCATATTAGCGGAATGTTCCTGGGAAGGCAGGGAAGTGCTAAATGCCTTCCAAATATGTTTGGTTTGGGGTTTGATGTTGCAGCCTGCTCTTATCTGTCATTCTTCTTTCCTTTGCCTTCTGTGAGATACTCATTTTTAATTCTTCAGAGAATGTTATATTCTCTGTTCTACTGTTATGTAGCAATTCTGATAGAATGTTGGTATAAAAACATAGGCCTTTGCTTTGCTGAAGCTCCAATTCATTAAGACAGATTTTCCATTTCCCACAGGCAATCCAGCCTGCTCATTCTTTAGTTTAATTCCGTAAGCAATTTGTTGTCCATCTGTACTATCTTCCAAACACACACACGCACACGCACACAGACATGCATTTATATGTATTTATATGTATATGTATATTTATATATACACACATAGTCACAAAACATACACATACATACATATCTACAAGCCTCAAAAGTCTTAGGGAAATTTCAAGCTTTAATACCTTTAAACTGTTCTAAGAATTTTGAGGACTTTGTGTGTGTGTGTGTGTGTGTGTGTGTGTGTGTGTGTGTGTGTAGGTGTGTATTATGTACATACACTTGTGTGCTCATCCAAATACATGTTGAATTCTGGGCAATAGACATTTTTTATCCATTCAGTCTTTTTGGTGTTAATGGGCAAGGTAGATTCCTTTGAGTAATTATAGATCCCTTCTGGAAGGTCCAACAATGTTCTGGGGCTCTGTGCAATCTGCACAATGTCCTTTTAAAATAACATTTCTAGAGGCTCTCACCATCCACAGGGAATTCCTTTTCAATTGGACACTGAGATGGATGTCCTCCATAATACTGGCAAATCCATTAGGTAAATTTATATTTCCCTGTTTTTAGCCTTGCATTGAATGGGATTATTTTTGTGATCTTTCAGGGAATCTCAAATAATTATAATGTGTGAATGAGAAACCTTTTGAGTTTTTTTGAAAAAAACGTTTTTCTCTACCACTCAGATTTTCTCAACTGCTTTTTTATAATCTACAAACAAGCACAGTGATATCTTATGGAATTGTATATTCTCTATATCTTTTAGTCAGTTGTGAAATGGTCATGATGTAATTCATTATAGAATAGCACTTGTTGAAAGCCTGCTTTTTCCCTTCTTCAGCCTCAGGGAGGATACCTTGGGGGTAAAGATGACTCTCATAATGGCTTTGTCTAGTTGTGATAGGGCTATACACACATATCGCTCATTATTGGTTTTTTTCTAGTATTAATAATTTCCAAGATATTTTTCTATGCCTATGGGACGTATCCCCACCATATTGCCTCCCAGTATATACTGATTTTTTTTAATTTTTTTTTTTTTTTAATTTTAAACCCTTAACTTCTGTGTATTGACTTATAGGTGGAAGAGTGGTAAGGGTAGGCAACGGGGGTCAAGTGACTTGCCCAGGGTCACACAGCTGGGAAGTGTCTGAGGCCAGATTTGAACCTGGGACCTCCCGTCTCTAGGCCTGGCTCTCAATCCACTGAGCTACCCAGCTGCCCCCAGTATATACTGATTTTTAAAGAAAGATCTTTTCCGTTTTCTAGTTTGTTGTCCACCTTCCATTTTTTCCTTAAATACTCTTTGTATTATTTTGCTTAATGGGATGTCTTGCTAAGCTTTTCTTTAAAGTGATTTTACCCTCTGCCATATTGCTTTGCTTTATGAGATGATACTACTCATAATCATAATGTCATCCTTCTTTATAAGGTTTTACAAACAATTTCATAGTCTTATGTGGTCTTAACTTTTGTTAAGTAAAACATATTTGCTTTTTGTCTCTTTCCAGCATTCTCTGGGTTCTTTTAGTCTCTTATTGTTTCAGTTGGTCTATATTGGCTTAATTTTCTAATAAAGCCAGTATAATTGGTGTCAAAGTCATATCTATTATTCATTCCACATTGTTATTTATTTAATTGTTCAAAATTAAGTTTTCACCATATTTTTTCTCATTTTGGTTTTGGTTTTTAAACAATCTATTTTAACCTGATAAATTGATGATTTGCCTACAGATAGCTGACTCATTTCCACCTAGAGAAGACTTCCTTTCCATCAAGAGAAAATCTATTTAATTAAAAAAAAATTTTTTTAAACCCAATACTGTGTATTGGCTCCAAGGCAGAAGAGTGGTAAGGGCTAGGTAATAGGGGTTAAGTGACTTGCTCAGGGTCACACAGCTAGGAAGTGTCTGAGGCCAGATTTGAACCTAGGACCTCCTGTCTCTAGGCCTGCCTCTCAATCCACTGAGCCACCCAGCTGCCCCCTATTTAACTTTTTGCATTATCATTTGGCATTCTTCGTGTCCAGTATTTGCCAATTATTTTCTTAGTAAATGTATCTCTGATGTAAAAGTGTGAGACTTTCTTATAAACTGAAAATCTTTGACTTTTTATTTCTTTTGCCTATAACTATGTTTTCTTTATATTATTATCCTCACTTTCTATTTTTTCCATCTTGGCATTAATATCACCAAGTATTATAATGCATGTTAGTTTAATTCCCAGAGACTTATCAAATGTTATGTAGAATTATTCTATTTTTGTCCTTATCAATAAGGATAAGCTATAGCTATCTTTACTGTGGTATTTTTTTTCTCTAAGCCCTTACCTTCTGTCTTAGAATCAATATTGTCTATTGGTTCCAAGGCAGAAAGGCATTAAGGGCTAGGCAAAGAGGATTAATTGATTTGTCTAGGTCACTCAGCTGAGAAATGTCTGAGGCCAGATTTGAATTGAAGATCTCCCATCTCCAAACCTGGCTCTCAATCCACTGAGCCAACTAGCTGCCCGCCTATTGTGGTATGTTTGAAAATACAGTTTTAAAATAAAATATATGGTGTGATGACCCAAAACCCCATGAAATAATGTTTCTTTTTCCCTTTGTGTGTACAATAAAATGCACTTTCCTTCTTTGCTTCTCTAAGGAATGACTTTGATCCATCTTTGTATTTAGTTGTACCTTTTTACAAATATTTTATTCACATGAAGAAGTCAAGATTGCTATGATTCAGGACCTCCCAAGAACATGTCCATTTATTTGTTGGACAAGAAGCTCATAATTAGACTACTCAAATTAGAGATTAGATTAAAATTTCTTGATGTCTACCTTGTGACAGAGAGGTGATAGACTCAAGGTGCAGAAAGAGACATGTTTTTTGGCATGTTCAATGAAAATATCTATTTTGCTTGGCTATGCCTATTTGTTACAAGACTTGTAAATGTTTGTTAATTAGAAGAAAAATTAAATTTGATAATTAGTGTTTATTGACAATCTAAAAACTATGTGATACTGTCTCCCATTATTGCCACGCTCACTGCCAAATGGAAGGATTAAGGAGGTCTGTATCATATTTGTCTTGGTTTCGTTCATTGCCGTGGCCAAAAACATTCATTACCAATTGGCCATCCTTTGGGGGTAATGTGCCTTTCCATACTTGGGTAGGCTAATTCTTGGAAACAAATTTTTTCTGATACCAGGCTATAATCCAAGCTTTACCAACACGACACAATATGCCAGAACACATCCTCTGTTGGCAGAATCTTTCAGATGATATATCAGAATAATATAAATAAATATACATATATTCTGTCTATCTGCTCAAAAGTTTTTTACTCATAGTAGTAAGAGAAAAAAAGTGTGGAGATGACTGGTCCAAATGATAGTAAATATATTTTCATTTGATGCTAAGCCAGTTAATGTGACATTGGGTAAAACACTAATCTCTTAGAATCTCATTTTCTCCACTTAACCAGCTTGTCAGACTAAAATGAAAACATCCATGAAAGTGTTTTGAAATAAATGGTGTCATGTAAAATGTAAGAAATCATTACTCATCTTAAGTATACTTACTGTTCCTACTTTGAATTCTCATTTAACTTTATTAGACAGATGAGACTATTGCTTTGTTTTGTTTCTTTTTTTTTAGAATTGATACTAAGTATTGGTTCCAAGGCAGAAGAGGGTTGTAGGGCTTAAATGACTCCCCCGTAGTCATACAGTGAGGAAGTGTCTACAGCCAGATTTGAACCCAAGATTTTTAAGCTGCTCCTTGTTTCTTAATTTTTTAAATGTATCATGTGCCATAAATGTTCATAGTCTAAACCTGGAAGATCTCTTTAGAGGTCTTTTAGCCCAGTCTGTTAATTACAATTGGGTAAACTCAAAGGGAGGTTATAACTTATCCAAATTATCAATGTTAGCAAATATTAGAGTTGGGCTTTGAACCCAAGTCTTCTGACAGTCCTAGACTCTTTATGCCCACATTGTCTCAAGTGTGTTAGGTTTTGGAAAACTTGAATAGTATAAAGACATAATTAGGGTTGTCTAAAAGTAGATTTCTCCAATTCAGAGATAATCAAGCAGAAACAATGCTATAGGTTTAGGTAGGTAGAAGGCATACGTGTTGGTCAATCACTTTTTCTATGACATGATTATTAAGTGACTCTTCATTAGACAAAACTCCTCTACCTGTCTTGTGCAGTTTAGCCAGAATCTGGCCCATCATGCATTATGTCACATAAATGAGATAAGGTATAGAAAGGTATTTGTAATCTCAATGTGCTGTGCAAATGCAGACTATTATAATTATCAGCTTCATTATCACCCCCCTTGGCCATATGTGTAGTTCTAGCCAGGCTGGTCTAGTTACTGTTCCCCGAACAAATCCTATTTCTAGCCTTTTTTGCTCATGTCCGTAATGTTCTCCCTTGTTGCTACTTATTTGAATTTTTTTTATTGTTTAAGGCCCACTCTTTTTTGACTCCTTTCTTTCGTAACTTCCTATACTAGGCTTTTTCTGATTTCTCCAAATCATGTTCTCGAAATTGCTTTTCTTCTTGAAATTATTTTGTATATGCCATTGTTTCTATTTAGGCAGCTAAGTGCCAAAGTAGATAGATCTGGAGTCAGAAATTCCTTAGTTCAGATTTGGTCTCAGACAGTGCCTAGCTGTGTGACTTTGACCCTGATTACCTCAGTTTACTCATCTGTAAAATGGGGATGATAGGAGGAAGACCTGGTTCACATCTGGCCTCAGACAATTCCTACCTGCTTATCTAGCCCTTGCTTTTCTATCTTAGAATTGTTACTAAAACTGTTACTACTAAAATAGAAAGTAAGGGCTTAAAAAAATGGATTTAAAAATAGCACTTGCCTTCCAGGTTTGTTATGAGGATAAAATGAGACAACATTTATAAAGTGATTAGTACTGGCCTGACTCTCTATCTGTCTATCCATCTATCTATCTCATCTATTTATCTTTCTATTTAGTACTGTAAAAATGTTAGTTATTATTATTATTTTTTGTATATATATTTGAACACAGAAATAAGCACCAATCAAGAGGATCCCTTGATTTCCTCCAGAGTAAAACCCTAAGCTTGAACTTGCAGGATACTTGGTCAATTCATCATTTCTAATGACCCAAAAGCAAAATAGGCAAATTAACTTGGAGGAAGACTTTACTTCCCTTCTTTTTAAGGTTTTTCCTGGTTCCCAAAGCTACTAATGCCTCTCCTTTCCTTCTCTGTTCTTTTCCCATAAATTTCCTCTTATATGTTTTGTATCTACCTCTCCTTGTAGAGAACTCCTCAGATAGAATTAAACTCCTTAATTACAAGCTCTATACTTCTTTTCTTTTTGTATTCCCAGCATCTAGCACATGATCTAGAAAATAATAGCTCCTTTATTGATTGATTGAATAAAGGTCAAACAGCAGTTCATTATAACTCCAAGGAAAAGCCAAGCATTTTTGAATTTCAGTATTATTTCATCGTACATTGCTTGAAGGATCTGAATTTTTAAAAAATACATAGAAATTGTAATTTGGGAATTTAATCTATATATTTTTTAAAATTTCAATGCAGAGAGCCCTAGGCTTCTTTTAAAAAAATAGGTTGAGGAAATAAATTTAAAAATCCCACAATCTGATTTTCACCTAAAATGGCAGTTGTCTTGATTGTTACAAGATGTTTTTCACTCATTAGAAAATAACTATAGAAAATTTTCATTTGATTTATAGACTGTTAAAAACATACTAGGAATCTTGAGGGGCCCTAAAGAGAATAGACTTGGCTTTGATTCCTTGAATCTATAATTGAAATAAGTTTAAAGTATTTTTACTGACAGGAGAAGGCTTTGGGAAGGGTTAATATCAAGAATTATTTTTATGTGGGAAAACTTTCCAAAAAAATGGGACAGTGATGATATTTTAAATATAACTATTTTGTTGCACAGTATAGCATAGCTTTAAAATGTTACTGAATCAGAATTTGAAAAGAGCTTTTTCTCTGCTTTCTTGGTTCTATTCTTCTCATGCCTAAATTGAAAAGAAAAAAACCCACAAAAATACAAAACAACCAAACAACAGTTTGGTAGGAACAGATGGCAGCTCTGGGCGTTTATTCTGTAACAATTTTGGATTACTGAGTGGGGGATCATTGCACTCATTCTTCTGGAATGATTAGAATAATGTGTGGCGGGTGGAGCTCCAACTTGAATTCAGGTAAACATAACCCTAAATTTGGGCTTCCTGATTTAACCATTATGCAACTCGTCTAGTCATGGATTTGGTTTTTCATAGAGATATTTAATTTTGAAACATACTCTGTTGTTCAAAAGGTTGGCATTTTGACATTTTAAAAATTAATACCTGATATATTTAAATTCTGTGATGGAGGATTACATTGACATTGCTAGGGAAAGGCCATAAATTTCTTCCTCTGATATAATCAGTTATTTTTGCTTGGATTCTAGGTATAGAATGGGGCATTTATTTTATTTATTTTTTTTTTAAACCCTTAACTTCGGTGTATTATCTCATAGGTGGAAGAGTGGTAAGGGTGGGCAATGGGGGTCAAGTGACTTGCCCAGGGTCACATAGCTGGGAAGTGGCTGAGGCCGGATTTGAACCTAGGACATCCTGTCTCTAGGCCTGACTCTCACTCCACTGAGCTACCCAGCTGCCCCTGGCATTTATTTTTTGATCGTGTTCAATGAGGGAATCTTTTCAATAGGATTAGGGGGGATGTTTTAAAATGCTACTTTAGTTAAAAATAGATTCAAAGACAAAGTCCCTGAAAAGTGGGCTGCATTGTAATTTTTAAATGTATCATTGATTGTATTCCTTCTTATAATTCTATCACACACACACACACACACACACACACACACACACACAGAGACAATGTTACTCTTTGGAGTTTAGGACCTTGGTAATGTCCACCAAATTCTGCTGGCTAATGCTCAGTTTTCACTGAGAATGCTAAAAAAATTTGTGAGAATATCAATTTGTTTTCCTTTTTAATATTTGATCATAGTCACACTTTTCTAGACAAGGTTAGGATTAGCTGATTTGTTCCTACATTAGAGAATCTAGATTTTTGCTGTTTTTATATTAAAAAGATACATACATTTTAGAAATTTAAATGTGTCATTTTATCTAGTCATTATTTACATTCCTATATGGCAAACATTCTCTAATCTATTTATAATTATAATTAAAACTATGATCAATCATCACTGGAGCTTTTAGTCAGTGTGAAAACTCCTTCAATTTTGTTTTAATTGAGAATTTTAAGTGTTCTCTGGTGGGTCACATTAAAGTAGAATAAAATATTTTAGTCAGTCACTTTGCCCTTACTCTGTGCTACTTTTCCTCAAAACCTCTACTCTTGGATACTGTTTTTTTTTTTTTTATGTCACTTTTTTTCCCCTGGGTATATCCATGTCCCCATAGCAGTAAATACTTTTTGGCAAAGAATAAAAAAGATAGGAAAAACCAAATAAACTAAACCAACCAATTTACTATGTCTAACAATTTATGCAGCATTTCACATCCATAAGATCTCTACTTCCCCCTACAAGAACATTTTAAGGCTCCTTTACATAACCAAAGTTTGATCCTTAAAATCATCCGGTTAAATTTTTAGAACTTTTCAAATTTAATTAATTTAATGATTAAATTAAATTAATTTTAGGATTTATTTTTATGTTTAGGATTGTACATTGTTGTAATCATTGTGTATATTATTTCCTGGTTCTCTCTATTTCACTCTTCATTAGTTCATTTCTTGTCTTTGACTTTGTCGAATTCTTCATAGTCATCATTGTTTACTGCTTTACAATATTCCACAGTTCCATATATTAAAATTTGTTTGGCCTTATCACAATCACCTTTTGTTTCCAGTTCTCTGGTATCACAAAAAAGTGCTACTCTGAATATTTTGGTGTATATGGAACTTCTCTTTCTTTCCCTGGAGTGTGTTCTGTTCCTTCTTTGGTTAAGAATTCTCCCCTTGGCCTTAATTGTGAAAGACAGCCAACAAAGTACTATGAAGATGTCCTGTAAACATATTCCTGTCAAACAAAATAATCTGTTGAAGACAAACTTACTATACTTTGTGCTTTATTTTTTTTAAACATTTATTAATATTCGTTTTTAACATAGTTACATGATTCATGCTCCTACTTTCCCCTTCACCCCCCGCACTCCCTCCACCCATGGCCGATGCACATTTCCACTGGTTTTATCATGTGTCGTTGATCAAAACCTATTTCCAAATTGTTGTTAGTTGCATTGGTGTGGTAGTTTCGAGTCTACATCCCCAGTCATGTCCACCCCAACCCATGTGTTCAAGCAGTTGTTTTTTGTTTTTCTTCTATGTTTCCTCTCCTGTAGTTCTTCCTCTGAATGTGGGTAGCATCTTTTCCATACATCCCTCAGAGCTGTCCTGTGTCATTGCATTGCTGCTGGTACAGAAGTCCATTACATTCGATTTATACTTTGTGCTTTAGACAAAATATGTAAGATTGCTTTGTAACTAGTAAATCAACAAGCATTTATTATGTGTCAGGCAACTGTGCTGATAATACAAAGAAACGCAAAACCCAGTTGCAGTTGTTGCTTTCTGGAGCTCACTGTCTAATAGGGGATATTGTAGGATGGCTTGTGGAAAAAACAGACAAGGAGGCCAGTGTCAGTTGGTCTAGTATATTAAGTCAAAACTGAGCCCAATGGTTAAAGTTAAGAAGGGCTTTAAAAGACAAACAGAAGACTTTATAGTTGATCCTGGAGATGATAGGGAGTCAGAGTATTTTGAGTGTTGTTGTTCAGTTATTTTCAGGTGTGTCTGACTCTTTGTGACCCCTCTTGGGGTTTTCTTGGTGAAGATACTGGAGTGGTTTGCCATTTCCTTCTCCAGCTCATTTTACAGAGGAGGAGACTGAAGCAAACTTTCTCAGGGTCACACAGAAAAAAAGTGTCTGAGACCAGATTTGAACTCAGGAAGATGTCTTTTTCTGACTATCCACTATGCCACCTATTTGCCCCAGGAAGGAGACAGAAGGGTGATAAAATCTGATCTATCTCTTAAGAGGATTGGTTTGACAGCTTGAGTGGAGAATGGCACTTGGCAAAGAGCTCTACCAGAAGCCTATTGCAGTAGACTCTTTGAGAGGTGATGAGAACTTGTACCAAGATGGTAGCAGTGGCAAAGGAGAGAAGGGAGCACAGAGAAGAGGTATTAGGAAGGTAGAGCATCAGATTGGATATCACTGATGAAATGGTGAGGAGTTGAGGATGAAAATTTTAGGTTTTCAAGTATGGGTGGGAGAATGGTGGTATTTTCAATAGGGAAGTTAGAAAGAGGGGAGGGTTTTTGGTGAAAGATAATGAGTTCAGCTTTGGACATTCTGAATTTAAGATGTCCATTAGGCATTTGGAAATGGGAGATTGGAGGTGAACAAGGGAATAGATTTGAGAATCATTAGCACAGAGATGATGATTGAAACCATGGAAGCTGATGAGTTCACCATTTGAAATAGTATAGAGTGAGAAGAGGACACCCAGGTTAGCAGATCTGATTTCAGTGAAGATTCAGCTAAGGAAGCTGAAAAGGAACAGTCAGAAAGGTAGAGGAACCAGAGAATAATGCTATGAAAATGTAGAGAGAAGAGACTACTGAAGAGAGAGATCAATAGTGTCAAAGACTGTTGAGAGATTAAGAAGGCTGAGAATTGAGTAAAGGTTTTAAGATTTGGCAATTAAGAGATCATTAACTTTATTATCAGTAACTTTGGAGAGCAGTTTCAGTTGAATAATTTGGTCAAAAGAGAGTGAGAGAAAAGAAAAGGAAAGAACTTTTTGTAGATGATCCAAGGAGTTTAGTCACATAAGTGAGGGAGGAGAAATATGGGATGATAATGGGGTTAGATAGATCAAAGTGAGGGTTGGTTAAGGATAGATTAGACAGGGGTGATAACCTGGGAAAGAACCAAGAAGTGGAAGGATTGGAGGTCACAGGGAGGAGAAAGAGCAAGGATGTAAGGCAGAGAGAGAAATGGAATGACAGTGGATTTGTGTTCATTATAAAAAACAAAGTTTATGAACATGGAAGTGATGTATTTCTGGGTGATGACAAGACCAAGTGTATCACCATCTTTGTGGATAAAATGGAATATGGGAATAGATCACATGTACTTAGTGTGTTGAGGAACTGTGACATTGAAGTGTATTAGGGAGTATCTATCTATCTATATCTATATCTATGTATGTATATGTGTGTATATATATTGAAGTTCTCTATTATGACAGCAGGAGTTGAGAAGAAAAAGACTGAACCAAGTATTGAAGTCACTGAGAAGGAAGGGGAGTTTCAAAATCTACCAGATTTACTTAATCGGTATTAAAGGTTGGGCCTTACTAGTGATTTGTCCATAGTAGGAAATGAGATTTGTTGGTAGATAACTAGGTCATTCAATAATTAACAAATAGAGGGTTTACCTAGTCATGTCAGAGGAAAGATAAAAGAAAGATATTCAGAGCAGATACCCTGTTTATTTGCTTTTGCACAGCTTCCTGATATTCATAATGCCTTTGATTCTGGGTTCTTCTATCCTGGAGAAGGAGCTAGAGTTTGGGACCAGATATCCTTATCATCTTCAGTCAGGCAATTAAATCAAGCTTCAAGGAGGAACTCAATTCCACTTAAGGAAAGCGACTGGCCTGACCTGTAGGATAGGGCTTTAGGAAGAGTAATCCCTCTTCAGGCAAAGCCCTAAAGAATATTGTCCCTATTATAAATGGTAATATTAATGCTAGAATATTATTGGAAAGGAGGGCAGTTAGGTAGCACAGTGAAAAGAGTGCCAGAGTGAGGAAGAATCATCTTCCTAAATTCAAAACTGGCCTCAGACACTAGCTGTGTGACCATGGGCAAGTCACTTACTCCTGTTTACTTCAGTTTCCTCATAAAATGAATTGGAGAAAAAAAAAAAGGCAAACCACTTCTGTATCTTTGCCAAGAAAACTTCAAATGGGAACACTGACTAGAAATTATTGGAGAAATGTCTTCCTGAAACCAGTCATCCTTTACCCCCTTTAAGGGATCCCCTTTCAGGTTGATCCAAAGGGAACAAAGAGATACTTCTTTCTCTTAATTGGATTAAATAAGATAGGTTTTAGAGACCAAGTGTATTAATTTTAGAGAATAAAGACCCCTCCTAAAACTGATTAAATCTTCTATTCAAGGTGTAATGATTAGAACTTCGATTCAAGTGAATCCTAAGGACTAGGATACTTTAAAATGTTATTTCTTAATATTGTATAATATAACTGAAGTCTTAATGCTGTATGCTTTTGGTAGTTAGCCTAGATTAGGGAAAAAAGAAAAGCCCAAGTTAAGGAAAGATAAATATGATAGCTTCAAGGGTGTATGAACAAAGTTCAGATAGTATAATGTTCCTAATAGTTTATCATTTCTTATAACTTAGAAGTAGAAATTATCTACTTATTTATCAGTATTGTACTTGTCTCAGATGAAATGACTTTGTTTACTTGAACTTTACATTTGACACACATCTTCCTGGTGTAGCTACTGCTAACTTTTTTTTTTTCAGAAGTGAGAAAACAGTATCATTGGAGAAAGCCAGTTTTTAAAGAAACTTTTTTTAAAAAGTGTCCATAACACAAGAAATATCCTTATAATCACATTTTATTTTTTTACAACTGCCTTTTAAACAAACTATAACTTTTAATGATTCATCTTTTCACATAGAAGTCAAAACTTAAAGAACATGAAGTCAAATTAAACCTAATAGCAAAGTAGGAAAGGAACATAGTGTGATCACGTTATTCATCACTGAAGTGATTTAAGGGGCACCCTAAGGAACAACACAGTAGCAATTACTTGCTTTTGGGTAGTGCTTTTCATCTAAGGACCTTACATGCTTTTGAAGTATTATATGGTAGTAAATGTGCAAATTTTTGTGGGGTGTTAGGAGACGTGGAAAATGGAGAGGGGATTCATACTTAGAAAAGCTTAGTATCTTAACATCTTTCTTCACTGTTCACTAAATAGCATTACCATCTCCTCTTTCCCTTTTCTATTATCTGTCTCTTCTACCTTGTCACTTGAGATCTAGTGTATATTCAGGGCTACAGCCAATTGGTAGGATTGTTGATTTAAAAAAAAATTAACTTAGCAGACAAGTGAATTGATTCTCTTCAAAAATCTATTTGCCTTCATTTATTTGATGTTTGATGTCATGATTTCAGACTACTTTTGTTCACATAGCATCTATCCTTGGCATCCCTTCTGTCTTGAAGTTTAACCTTTGAGCTCTCGACTTCTTAATAATATGGAAAAACAATGGGTAACTCCAGCGACTACCTACAGTGAAGAATAACCCTTTGAGACTAAATTAGTTCCTTGAATTAGCTCTGTAGAAAGACAAAATTGTGCTGAAGAGCCATGAATCCATAGACGATTAGTAGAAGGGATAAAGGTGGAATGATTGGAAGGGTTGAGGAGAAGTTCTTGTTTTATTTTCTAAAAAAGAAGAAACCCTAAGATTCCTTAGATAGGATGAATGGCATTGAATATAGCTCTCATTAATAAGACCATATTTCTATGGTCTGAGCATCAGGTTAGCTAAATTCACAGATGTCTCATCACCAGATTGGGTATAGGGTGGTGAATTTTGTAGCTATGATAGCTTCTAAACATCATCTGCTTAGTCAGAGAAGTGTCATTATCTGTCTAGGCAGAGAAGGTTGGCCACAACCAAGAACAAATTCATGGATCTTTGAAGTTGGAGAAGATTATAGGATCATAGATTTAGAACTGGAAAGGACTTTAAAAGCAAACTAATACAATCTCATTATTTTACTGTCTAGGAAACTGAGACTTAGAGATGTTAAGGAAGGGAAAAGCATTTATGTACTGCCTACTTTGTGTCAGACACTGAACTAAGCATTTTTTTATAAATTTTTTATAAATATTATCACCTTTGAGCCCCACAATAGCACCACAATAGTAGGTGCTGCTATAATCCCCATTTTATAATTGAGGAAACTGAGGCAGACAAGTTAAGTGATTTGCCTAGGAAGTATCTGAGGTTGGATTTGAGCTAAGGTCTTTCTGATCCCAGGCCCAATACTCTACTGTTATCTAGCTATCTCTAAGTAGTAAATGACAGGAATGTTTGAACTCAGTTTTTACTCCAAAGTCGGGAGCTATATTGGGTGCTCATTTATTTTCTAATAGAAATGTCATAGCATGATTCTTAAAAAATGATATATTATGCCAGTATTATTTTTATTTCTATTGATATTAGAAAATACAGATGGGTTTTTACATTGGCACATTTGTGCAATATTTGTGGGAAAACATGAACAAGAATCGCATAAGACAAAAATATATGAATAGTTGTAATAAGCACTTAGGAAGAGAATATCCCACTTTGATAAGATTGTAGACTTAAGTAGCAGAACAAATGTGTTATTTATTAGTAATGTGAGGCAAGTCAGCAAGCATTTATTTACTACTTATTATGTGTTTGACACTGTTAAGTGAAAGGCAAAAAACAGATCCCTAACCTTGAAGGAGCTCATATTCTAATGGGGAAAATTGATTACATGCAAACAACTGTGTACATATACTATGTATATGGGAAATATTGAAGATATTTGCAGACAGTGAGTATTAACTTGAATAGGATCAGGAAAAACTTTCTGAAATTAGCTGAGATATGAAAGAAGCTAGGGAAGCCAGGAGGCAGGGATGAGGAGGAGAGCTCACCAGGCATAGGGGACACTCAGTGGAAAGGCACCACAGAATCAGTGGATGGGAGTGTCCTGTGCCAGGGACTGCAAGGACACAAGGAGGCTAGTCTTACTGGATCATAGAGTGTAGGAAGGGGAGTAAATTGCAAGATGCCTAGAAAGGTAGGAACATGCCTGGGTGTGTATGAAGGCTTTAAAAAAGTGAAGCAAATGATTTTATTATTAATCCTGGGAGTAGTAGGGAGTCCCAGAGTTTAATGAAGTATCTTTAGGAAGATCACTTTAGCAGTGAGTGGAGTAGGAGTTAAGGTAGATTCAGAGAGAGATTAGTCATAAATAAAATGCCTGGTACCTCCTATGCATGCTCCCTTCTCTCTTTTGTCATTGCCACCACAGTGGCACCTCATGCTTCAATTACTGCACTAGGCAGGATCTCCCTTGAATTCTTCCTTTGCAGTGTAAACTCAAGATTTTGGCTATGATGTTCCTGGGTATTTTTATTTTCAGTTTTCATTCCAGAGTGGGTTAGTAAATTTTTTTCTGTTCTCCCTGCCATGTTCTAATATGTTTGGGTAGTTTCCTTTCATGATTTCTTGACATATCACATTTTTGAGGGTTTTTTTTTGTCATAGCTTTGAGGTAATTTAATGATTCTTAAATTATCTCTGCTTGAATCAATTTTTTATGTCATTTGTTTTCAATATAAAATAGGTTCTCTTTATTTTTTCAACCTTTTGATTTTATTTTAATATTTTTTCTCATAGAATCACTAAGTTCTGTTTGGAGTATCTTAATTTTCATGAATTTCTTACTTGGCTAAAATTTTGTGCCTCTTGTGCTAAGCTACTAATTCTCTTTTCAAGTCTCTCCTTTAAAGCTTTCAGGTCTTTTAAAATTACTTCCCCAGCTCTCAATTTAATTGTAATTTAAAAATAAAAAACAAAAACTATGCTATCTATGGTATCATTTCCCCCCCCCCAAAAAAATTCTAGCTGAAATCATGAGCAAGTTATGTTTTTCTATGAAGCTTTGCTTGAAGACATTTTGGAGTTATTCTCTTTGGTTTGAGTTTTCCCTGTCATTGTCACCATAACAGCTCTTTCTTATGGTATTCTTTTTTGTGTGAGTATTCTTATTCTTACAACCTAACTTCTGGCTTTGGGTCTTTGTGTTGGGACTCCTGTCTGGCAGGATCATCATAGTCTCACATGTTCCTGTACTAGCTTTTTGTTTTAATTTTTATTTTAAAATATTTTCCATGTTTACGTGATTCATTTTCTTTTCCTACCCTCTTTCCTCCCCCCTCCCAGAGCCGACAAGCAATTTCACTGGGTTGTACAAATGTTATCACTTGATACCTATTTCCATTTTTGCTATAGAGCAATTTTTTAAAAGCCTAAACCCCAAATCACATACCCATATATACATGGGATAAGTGATGTCATATATCTTGCTTTCCTGCACTATCTTATCTGTTGTCTTGTTGCTGAGATCAAAGTGACAGTTCTGTGGTTCTGTTCCTCACACAATGTCTGACTCAAAATTCTGCTGGGTTAGAGAGATAGAACTGGGGTCCTCTTCTGTTCTTCGGGTCTGGCTTCAAGATCCTCTTTCTTGGGTGGAGCAGCATTGGTGTTGAGAAGCTGAATCTTTATACCTGTTGGTTTTTCATATTTAAAATTTGTCTCCCCTCCCCTTATGTCCTTGAAGAATTTCAGCATCTAGGTTCTATTGATCACTAGGGGGCTGAATCCCACATCCTAGTTGTCCTGTTATGCTCCTAGGGTCTGACTCCATGATCCTGGTCCACACAGGATAAAAATGTCCTAGTCACTTGCCAATGGGTCACATTTGTGATTTCATGTTGAAATAATGACCTACTATGTTTTTCTTCAGATTTCTAATCACTACTAAGCCTGACACTCACCTGAGATCTTTGTGTCATTGTCAGGGATCATGGTTGCACTGCTTTCTCCTATTTTGCTATATTTTCACTGGCTTCTCTGTCAATAGAATTTTCAAGTAATTTAGCTGAGAAAGGGAGAAAAAATATAAGATGAAAGTAGGGATGGTGAGATCTATTAAAAGGTGAGTGTATTGAGTGCAGGGCAGGGAAGGGGGAGGATAGATAAAGGAAATAGGTAAGTATTCTAGAAAAGATAGGAGAGTATGAGATTAAGGATACAACAAATGTTGCAGGGATTTCTTTCATGTATGGATTGGGATAGATAGCCATTGAGATACTTCTAACTCAAATTCCAGAATGTGTGTGTATACAAGGTTATTTCAGAAAAATCTATTTAACTTTCTGGTCTCCTTTTTGTAGTTGTTTATGTATCTTTTTAAAAACAATTTTTATGAACAGTACACTTGGAGTTATCCATCACCCCCACCCTAAGTTTGTGGGTAACCTGCCAGGTGTGAAGCCCTGTTTTTAGAGGATATTCTTTTCTTCATATTGCTTTGCCATTTAGTGCCAATGTTTGCTCATAAGATCCCTTTGTAACAATGTTTGGACCTTTCTCATGGGGCCAGCAAATTGCCAATAATATCATTGTAGTAGTATGAATTCGAACTTAACTAAAGAAAGAAAAAAAAATTTACTTGGTCACAGCTCTCGGAAAAGGTGTACAGGGCCATTAACCTTTTTATCTGTCATAGTAGCTAGAACAGAACCCTGTAGAGGACTACTTTGCAACAGAATTGATTGGTGAGGATAAAACTGATCAGACTAATTGGGGATCCCTTGTTTGTATACAGAGTAGAGGTTTGCCAAATGATTGAATTAAATTGAAATAAGAAAACAGAAATTCTTGCCTGCAATATTATTTGAAAAGGCTTCAAAGTCCAGATTCGGTTCTTCAGTTTATTTGTGACATAATTCTGTGAGAAAGAGCTATATGTTTACTGATCTTCAGATCAGTTTTTATGTTATATTTTGCTTGCTGTAACTTGTAATATCTCAGTAGTCTTAAAACCAGTCTGCCTAGAATGTTTATGTCAGCAAACCCACAAATTGTGGGTGGGTGGTTTTTTTTTTCTTTTGGCAGAGATATACTTTTCACACGGCTGTTTATATTTTGATCATTATACTTCCTTTGTACCCAAAGTTTAAGTAGCTAACTCAGGCAATTTTGGCACCATCCCCTTCAGGTGAGTCTCCCTGAAAGACTTTAAAATGTTTTCCTTCTGTCATCAAACATCCAGACAGTCTTATCCCTCCTTACTAATAGGCATACTTGTCATACAAGCTACCACATGTTTGTGGCCTCTCCCCAAAATGGTACAGTCACCTGATTAATCAGATGGCCATCCCACTCTGTGTGAGTATTGTGCTAGGAAAATGTGACTTGTAGACATCAGAAGGAAGTGAAGGTAGGAGGAAATAAGGGCTACTTGCTGGGTGCTCCTGGAGTTCTTTATTCAAGTTCCTGCTTGGTTGGGTCATGTCTCTTCCTTCTTAGATTAATGAAACCTATTGTTACTCTGCTTGCTTTTTTGTCCAAAAAACTTAACAGTATAGCTGCATTTGCCACTTGGCAGGAACAGAGAGAGAGGCAGGTTAGTTAAGAGAAGTCTCTAAACGTGGAGGGGCCAGAGTCTCTCATAGATAGTAGGGACAAGGATAATGGGACTGTACCTGTGATTTCACTGATATAGAGAACTCCCTAATGAGTAATCTCTTTTTTCCTATGAACTTTCAGAATTAGAGAGTTTCTTAGACCCATTGGAAGCTTAAGTGACATTGCCCAGAGTCTTATAGCCATTAAGTGTGAGAGGAAGTTATGAACTCAGGTCTTTTGAATCTCAGGTTAGTCCAGTATTCAGAACTGTCTCTCATCACAGATCATTTGTTGTAAATAACCCCTAAATTGAGTGCTTAGGTGGTTGCCATATGTTGGATGTTCTTATAGGAGGTCCTCATACAGCTCTTCTTAATACTAAAAAATTCTTTGAATTTAAATTCTTTTTTGGGGGGAGGGGTGCTTGAAGTATCAGATTTCCTTTTTGGGCTAAAGATTGCCTGGACCTGACTGTATAAACTAGTGGCTTTCATATGTAAATAGAATCAGTTTCCTCTCTGGGAACATTTCAGTCTTTTAAAGAAGTTTATTATATTTGGAAGTAAATCTAAGCTTATAATCATAAATGAAAAGTTCCCAAACTAGTTTGAGGTAGCTTTCCTTCTTAAATTATTATGTTTTGCAATGAGATTTGTGTTTACAAAGGAGAAATTATTGTAATTGCCAAATTATAAAATTATTCTTAAAACATGCTACTGGCTTTTTAAAATCAGATTCAGCTAGGAAAAGCATCTGAAAAACAAAAAAGAATTAGAAGATATGGAAAAAAATCAAGTGCTTGTGATAGACTCAAGTGTGATAGATGAGGCAGTATGCATAGCTGATAGAAAGTTAACCCCCGCCCCCTTGAGGAAGACTGGAGTTTGAGGCTTGCTGCTTCTCCAAGACTGTTGTAAGTTGCCAAGTAGGTGCCCAACTACATTCATAAAGAGTTTCCTTATTGGAAGATCCTTATGCCAGGGAAATCAAAAATCTTTTTATTTTTTCTAAATGGTTTCCAGAGCAGAAAGGTTAAGGCTAAGTATTTAGAATGATTATACCTTGAACACATTAGAAAATTTAATTGGGTAAATAGTTTGTGGTGGTCTGGCAATTAGGCATCTAACAGTTCAGCTGTTTAATTAATAGTAAATTTTTATTAGGCTAAGTGCTAAACTCTGGGGATACAGATATAGGGGGGAAAAAGGCAGTCCCTGGTTCAGAAAGCTTAGAATCTAATGGGGGAAGACAGCATATTAAGAGAAGCTGAAAAGATGTGGGGGAGCCATGCTATGTGGGTATGGGGAAAGAAGTCCCCCAGTAGTAGTGCAGACATGTGAGAAATAAAATGTATGAGCTGAGCTCTCTCCTTAAATGGAGGTTTGGCATTCATGGCCTCATCCTCTAATCAAGAAGCAGAAATGGTAGTGATGAGGTGGAGGACCAAGGTTGAAGAAATCTTACACAGTGATGAGGTTATCCATCCCCAATAATGGGCTTCCTGGGGTATACATGAGAAGTCCCAAAGTCAAACTCAAAGAAGTCCCAAAGAGGCCAGATGAGAAATTGTTTTAATGAAGGAGACAATACTATGTGAAAATTACCACATTAGAAGATAAAACCTCCTACAGGAGAGGTGGCATTTGAAGTGTCTTAAAGAAGCCAAGGATTCTAGAGGACCTCTCTGTGTCATAAAGAGGGAGAACGTTTCAGGTATTGGGAATGTTTAAGGCCAGTGGAATAGCACAGAGACAGGAGATAGAGATTCATTTGTGTGGAGCAACAAGTAGGGCTGTGTGGATGAATTATAGTAGAGAGGGTAATATGGAGGAAAACTGGAAAATGGGTAAGTTATCAACAAGGTCTATTTTTTTTGGTCTATTTATCTTGCCTACTATGTGCCAAGCACTCTGCTAAGTGTTAGATACAAAGAAAGGCAAAGGTTGTGATGAGCTTCAAACGCCAATATTTGATCCTAGAGAAAATCAGGAGCCACTGGAATTTGGATGGGAGTGGGAGCATGTGAAGTGGTCTGACCTGCATTTAGTTATCTCTGAATAGTAAAAGCATCTTGTTCACAAAGATTGATTTCTGGTATAAATTGTAATGTTATCCTTACCTGGTTTAGATTCTAGGATTATATTTGCCTCATAAAGAGATTTTAGTTGAGTGGCTGTTAAGTTTTTAAGAATAATTGGTCAATTATTTGTATTAATTATTCCTCTTAAAATTTGATAGAATTCTTCTGTAAATCCACCAGTTCCAGGAGTGTTTTTCCTTGGGAATTCCTTTATAATTAGTTCCATTTCTTTTTCTGAGATTAGACTATGCAAAATCCATACTTGGTGTTCTGTTCTTTTGGTGTTTTGTGTTCTTAGTTTTAGTAATATCTAACTGAGTATTAGGATCTCTTTTGGTTTTGTGATTTCATTTTGTTCATTTGCTATTTTGTTGGTGCAATTTTACTTGACACTTAAAAAAAATAGGTTGGTTAAAGGTGTGTTGGTTCAATTTCCTTTGCCTCTTGACACTTATTTAGAGATAATTGTTATCTTTTAGTTGGCTTGTAACTCATCTTCCTTTGTGATTTTAGTATATTTCCTGTTGGTTTAGGTTCTGGTGATTTAGGTTTTTAATTTGAGTTTTTTTCCTCCTGAGATCCTTAGTGGTTTTAATCTTTTTACCTTACATTCCCTTGTCACTCATTTTCTATCTCCTTCCCATTTTAATGATGGGGCTTATTTTGGGGGCTAGACCTCAAAGTTCTGTCTCCTCCCACTTTGACTATTTTACCCTTAACTGCTTTTGGTTACTGCCTCATTTAAATTTGGAGAAACAACCTGGCTACAGCCAGATGCCGGTCTCCTTTCTTTCAGGCATGGTATTGCAAGTCTACTACTCTAGTTTTGCAGGCTTCTGGGAGGGTAGAGTGGGTGTTGTTTCTGCCAGCCTTAGGACTGCCCTAGGCATATTCATTTCCTCATATACCTTTTTCTCCCATGTGGTTGGCCAGAGTTGACCATAGGGTAGTCAGTCTGTGACAGCAGAGATTGTAGCAGCAAAAAAAAAAAATACTGAATGGGTCACAAAGCACAGGTTTAAGGGGCAGCTGGGTAGCTCAGTGGATTGAGAGTCAGGCCTAGAGACAGGAGGTCCTAGGTTCAAATCTGGCCTCAGACACTTCCCAGCTGTGTGACTTGACTCCCATTGCCCACCCTTACCACTCTTCCACCTATGAGCCAATACACAGAAGTTAAGGGTTAAAAAAAAAAAAAAGCACAGGTTTATCATACCCTGTCAGGCCTTAGAAGATGGATGGATAGGGGTTCTGAGTGAGGGTCTTAAGGATTAGTGATTTCTGTTCTCTCTCCGCCCACCGGCCCCCCCCCCTTTAAAGCCCTTATCTTCTGTCTTAGAATCAATAATGTATATTGGTTTGAAGGCAGAAGAGCAGTAAAGTCTAGGGAATGGAGATTAAGTGACTTGCCCAGGGTAATACAGTTAGGGAGTGTCTGAGACCAGATTTGAACCTAGGACCTGTCTCTAGGTCTGGCTTTCAGTCTACTGAGCCACCCAGCTACCCCCAGTGTTGTCTATTCTTAATTCACAAGACAGTGACTTTGTTGGTATTCTTAGGTTTTCTTTTGTTTCTTGTCCTATGGAGACAGATGCTATTGTTCTATCTCTGGCACATAATTTCCTCATTTGGGTTTTTTTTTAAAAGTTGGTGAGGTCTAGAGACTATATCTTGCCTTCTATCTTATTGGTCATGTATCCTGGAAGTCTTAAAGGTCTGTATTTGTATTTTTATTGTAATAGGTAATTATTTATCATATTATTAATAACCTTAACCCTTGATTAGATATACATGGTAGGATATGTAATATTATAAATATGCTTTTGAAATTGCAGTGAATAAAATGCTTATGCTTGTTGATTTTTTTAATAAAGATATTTTATTTTAATAAGTGATTAGCTTTTACAATAGAAGTATAGAAATACTCCATAGTTAACAAATTTGATAATTTTTCTTTCTTGATTTGGTCTTTCACTGGTAATATTGTAAGACTTATATTAGAAGTAATTCATCAGATTGTTAGAAAATAAAAAAGTAATGAGCTTAGTTAAAAACAAACACATAGAAGAAAGTGATGCCAAAACTGAAATGCCAAAAGTGGAAAAGCTGTATTAAAAAAAAAGAAAGAAAAGCTGTTTTGCCAAAGCAAGGAAAAGAACATAAGTTACTTTTAAAGATTAAGTAATTAGAAGCAGAAGTAGATGAACTTTTAATTAAAAATTGTGCGCTGAAATAAAGATACTGTGTAATGGATTTATTAATTATCGAAGTCCTCTATCATGTTAGTCATTAACCAGGCACCTCTCAAAGGACACTTTAAAAGACCAATTTCTTTTTCTTTAAACATTAATTCACTTTAATTTTGAGTATTTCCCTCCCCCCATTTTCTATCCTCTGAGACATTCCTTTAAAAAGAAAGCTAAAAATATGTATACGGTTACTCACCATATTCTAACTTTGTTTTTTAATCCTTACTTTCTGTCTTAGAATCGATATTCAATATTGATACTAAGGCAGAAGAGTGGTAAGGGCTAAGCAATTGAGGTTAAGCAATTTGCCCAGGGTCAGACAACTAAGGGAGTATCTGAGGCTAGATTTGAACCCAGAATCTCCTGGCTCTCTATTCATTGAGCTACCTAGTTTCTCCCATATCCCAACTTAAACTCCAGTATGGCATTAATTAATTTCACATATGCCAGCCTGTTTTACCTTTTTTGTAAAATTGTTAGAGTGTATATGAATAGAGGTGACTTCTTTTCTATTTGCAAATTCATGTAGTGTGATTTCTTGACTTTGACTTGTTCCTGTGACCAAAGTGAATCAAATTGGGTGGTTCTTAACTTATAATCAACATTGTTTTTAGTTTTTCTGTGTGATTTAATTTGTCCCCTTTTGCAGAAATCTATTCATGGGAAGGGGAAACTTGGAAGGCTTTTTAAAAATACTTTCTCTTTTTGCAGATAAATATTGAGTAATATGAATTCTGATATTGTATGACAGTCACAGAAATTCCATGACAAATTAAAATTGTAAGGCAGCAATGCAGTGAATTATATAAATATTTATATATGACAGAGGCATAGGAAAATATGCCCTAAAACATCACTGTTTGTGGGTGGTATATTGTTGTTCATTCATTTCAGTTGTGTCTGACTCTTTCCATTTGGAAGTTTCTCAGCAGTAATATTAGAGTGGCTTTACCATTTCCTTCTCTACACCATTTTACAGATGAGGAAAATGAGGCAAACAGGGCTAAGTGACTTGTCCATGGTCACACAGCAACTAAGTGTCTGACTCGGGAAGATTTTCCCCTGACTTTTGGCTAGGCACTCATATCTACTGTGCCATGTAGGTGCTGTGTGTGTGTGTGTGTGTGTTTGTGTGTGTGTGTGTGTATTAATATATATATTTGTATATATGTGAATATATTTATTTCTCTTAATCAACTCACATTTTAGGTAAGTTATATATTTAGTGGTAACATAAAAATTTCCAATGTTTATGACAAGAAGGGAAAAGAACGACAGATACTTATTACTTTTCCAATCCAGTCTTATAATGCTCCATTAAGTCTTTTCTTCAAGTGTCCCCCCACCCCAATTTTTTTCACTGCTTAGAAGAGAGGGAACTTTTATAGAAAAGGGATGTAGATACATAAATACATATTTGTGCATACATATAGACATGCATATAAATGCATTTTCTATCTGATACATTTAGGAAGGGGGATATTTGTGCCTCTAGATCCATATGTTGGGTAGCCAAAAATTTATGAGAATTGCCTTGGCAATCAGCATGGAAAGCCTAGTTTAACAAAATGGAGCTTACTGTACTTTCATTCTGATGTGGGCTTCCTGGCTTTTGACAGCCACTGAACAGTTGATGAACTGACAGAAAATTTTTTAAGGTTAGCTTTAAAAGTTAAATAGGATAATAGGGCTGAAAGGAGAGGAATGGGGTAATATAGGGAAAAGGGCAAAGAATTGGAGATGCAAAAGGATACCATATTTTCTGCCTGTCATCAAGTTGTTTTCTATTAATATCCATTTTTTCTTAGTGTTGCTGCTAAAATAATTTGTTTACTTAGTTCTAGTAATTTGTCTTAGTTCTGGCAAATAGGTGGTATATTGGTTAGAGCCCCTGGAGATCTGAATTCAAATGCCACTTCAGCATGAGTGACCCTGAGCAAATCACTTAATTTCTGTTTTGTCTCAGTTTTCTTTTATGTAAAATAGAGGCAATAACAGTACCTACCTTGTAGAGTTGTTATTAGGATCAAATGAGATAATAATTATAAAACACTTAGCATAGCATCTGGCATCCATTTAATACTATATGAATGTTAGCTGCTGTTATTATTATTATTATTAGTAGTAGTAGTAGTAGTAGTAGTAGTAGTAGTAGTATTTCAGCATATAGGCAAAGTGGACTTTGCTGAGGCATGTTTTCATGGTAGACTGAAGTCAAACAAAGGTAAAGACCTTTCCCTTAACAGTTTTACCTTAGTATGCAGATTTTTTTAAAAGCCCACTTATCCTAGTTGTTCTTATTAATTTTTTAAAAATTATTAGGTTAGCAGTTTGGATAAGGACATTTTGCCTTAATTCTTTTTTGTACCATGAGTCTGTAGTTAAAATTTTGAGCTCAATTTGATGTTTGTTCCCTTAAGTACTTGTTGGTAACTTTCTGGTTCTAATAAGCCTAAGACCCTGAAAGTCCTAAAAAGATTAGTGGGTTAAAGAAAAAATACTGGCTTCTTGTCTTTGTTTTGCCACTAGCTGATTTTGTGGCTAGAACAAGAGGAATTGGAGGTTCAGAGCCAGACATATGGTAGCTGAGTCAAGCAATGCAACCATCACCTTGAATATGCTTTGTAATTCATTAAGGAGGGAGGACTTTTCTCTCTTCCTTTTTCCAGTTGATATTGTCATTAGATTTAGTCACAGATGATGAAGCTTTAATAAGATGACAAGGTGTTAAACTAGTTATAGAATTACAACCTATCTTTATGAGATACAATGGAGTCCCTTGAGAAAGCGAATTACTCTGTTGCATGAGCAAATACACTCCTGAGGGCTTTAAATGACTCAGTCCTGGGGAATTCAATGTAGTAAATGTTTGTGAGCTCTTTGGGGAAAAGTTCCTGATGCTGGGGCTTTGGGAGGTGGGAGAGGAAAAGATTTCTTCCTCCTCATCCTCTCCAACATGGTATTCAGCAGGTGGGTGCTAGACACCTTTCCAGCATATTGAGGCTTTGTTGGTTTGAGAGAACTCTTTCAAGGCACAGTTGAAGGAGCAGAGATTCAAGCACCCCAGACCGACAGGATTATACAGAGGCTGTCTTGTCACTCAAGTAATTTGTATATATTTGTTTGCATGTTAGTTATCTTCCCTATCACATTATTGAGATCCTTGATGGCAGAGACTGTCTTTTGCCTCTTTTTGTATCTCTAGAGTTTAGTAGAGTACCTGACATAGTTGCCTCTTAATAAAGAGGGAATTCAAGGCACAGTTAATGGAATAGAGACACATAACTGAAAAAAAGTTCCTTGAAGACAGAAGCATCTTCAAGGAATAGTTCATCTGGCCATAGCAAATAAGTGAGCTGCCTATGTATTCAAGAGACTTAACCTTGACAATCAAGAGTGACACTGTGGAGAGAAGCAAACCCTGAGAATCCATCTGAGCAACACATTGAAGCTGTGCAAGGACTTAAGAGAGAAAAGACTTCCTAGACCTTGCATTATGGGGGGTTGTGATGTCCTGTATGTATTTACACATGTCAACAAATCAAGCAATTGATTAAGTGTCTACTGTATACCAAAAATTATGCTAAGCATGGAAATCAAAAACAAGTCCCCGCTTTCAAGGAACTCATAGGTTCATTGGAGTGACAAAATACAACATGCAAAGTACTAGGTATTATATATATTTGTATTTATACATGTGTGACATTTAAATGTATGTATATATATGAATTGGAAATAATCACAGAAGGAAGACACTAGACTTGAGGACTGGAAAGGCTTTATTCAAAAGATGGCCCTTCAGCTAAGACTTGAAGGAAGCTATAGAAGCCAGGAAGGAGGTGAAAATGAACAAGAGGAAAATGGGGGAGTTGGGAGATGGAGTGTCTTGTGGGAGGAACAGCCAGGAGGATCATCTGGATCAGTGAATTTGTGTGGAGGGGAGTGGCTGAATGGGGGATGGCTTGGAATAGGGAAGAAACTTGGGGCAGGCAGAATTAATAGCTTTGTAATGCAATATAGAGATGAAGTTGATGTAGGAGTGCATTAATAGTGGCAGTGCTGGAGGAGAGAAGGAGGCATATTCAAGAGATGTTAACAAAAGCACTGGCAACAGCTTGGCTTTGGGGGATGAGAGACCTTGAGGAGTGGTGGTTGAGAACTAGGTTACAAGCCCGAGGATGGTGTTGCCCTCAGCTGTAGTAAGGAAGGTAGGAAATAAGGGAGAGTTTAGAGGGAAAGATAATCAATTTTGGACATATTGGGTTTTGCATGTCTACTGGGCATCAGTTTGAGATTTTGAAAGGCAACTGGAGATAGGAGATTGGAGGTCAGCAAAGAGATTAAGGCAGGATAGTACATCTGAGAATCATCACCATAGAGCTGGTAATTAAATTCAAATATGGTAACTGATGGGAATGGAAGTATTAGGGAGGAAGTAAAGATAAGTGAGGTTGGAGATGGTAGAAAAAAGTCATCTACTGTAGAAGATGGGTTGCTCCAGTCCAGAATGATTGATGAACATTGTCATATAAGATTTCTGGGGGCAGGTAGGGAGCTCAGTGGATGGAATTCCAGGCCTAGAATCAAGAGGGCCTGGATTCAAAAGTGACCATAGATATTTCTTAGCTGTGTGACCCTAGCCAAGTCACTTAAGCCCAATTGTATAACCTTACTGTTCTTCTACCTTAGAACTGATAGTTTGATTCTTAGGCAGAAGATAAGGTGTTTTTTTTCATGAAAGATTTCAATGTTTTTGCTTAGCTATGTTTCTGTCACAAAGGAAAGTGTAGAAGGTAGAGGGAAATTACTGTGATATAAAAATAAAAAGGCATCAATAAAATGTGTTTGAATAAAATGGACAGTGTTAGAGTAATTAAGATATAAATCCTTTTTAAAAATATTTTACAAAACCTTTAATGTTTGTAGTTGTGTTATGTTTCTCTTAGAGACATTGCTAACAACATTATAGCTATTTCAGTTGTCTGTGGTAGAACAGGAACTAATCTACAGGAACTAAATGAATAGTACTTTGGGCTTTCCGGGACTGTGAGCTAATATTTTAAAAGATACATATCATGTCTAAGTGGGTATGCACCCACCTCTAGCTAGAAATAAAAAACTAGTAAAAGCTGTCAACATGATCTGTGACCAAAACAGAATGGTTATGTTTAACATGTTAACCCAGGACAATATTTATATAAAAGATTAAAAATTTTCAACACACACAAGTTTTTCTACAAGTATTTCTGACAAGTGCCAAATAAGAATTAAGACAAACTGTTTCCTCACTTTAGCAAAGATATGTTTTTGAAGAAAAATGAAAATAAAGGATGTAATAGAGAAATGGTTATTATAATGACTTGAGGATAATATTCAAGAGTTAGAAGGCACCTTCTGAAAATCCACTTATTTGATCCACTTCTTGAAGTCCCTTTATTTTTCTTTTCCATAGTAGAGGTACTAGCAAGTTACCTTCCACATAGCACCCTGCAGGAATATAATGAGTATTATTACTGCTTTGTCAAGAGGAACATGACTCTTTATTGTGAGGACTGAGAAAAACTAATCTGTTGAGAAATGAGAGAAAGAAGGGAATGAGAATCTGATGGGTTGGGTCTCTGTAGAAGGAATGAAATGTTTCAAAGGACCTGACATTACTTACCCAAATGTTTGAACATATATTAAATATATATATCCTCTGATTTAAGATTAAAGGAAGCAATGTAAGACAGAATTTATTTAGTAGTAGTAATCTATAATCATTTTGCCCTACCTTATCCTTGCATATGTAGCCATCTTTTTAAAAAAAAAAAAAGATTACAAAAGTGGAATTTTAAGCATTTGAGTTATATCTTACATTGTATAAATGTAATGGGTAGACTATTGAACTTGATGGCACAAAAAAAACCCCATGTTTAAATCTGCCTCTGACTGAGCCACTTAATCTCTCTGAGAATCAATTGTCTTTATAAAGTGGGGCTAATAATAATGCCTACCTCACTTGATCCTTATGATTATCAGATAAGATGATATAAGAAAAGTGCTTTGTAAACCTTAAAGTACTGCATAAAAGTAAGTTTTTCATTTGGTTTTTGCCCAGAGTGAAGAGTGTAAGGTAAGGAAATGTTTTCATTAGGAAATGCCCTTTTAATATATTTTTACCTAAATCTTTGTATCTCCTTTCTCTCCCTCCAGGTTTTTGGGATATTTTCACAGACTCTAATGAAACATTAATGGAGTACCAAGTAACTGGTGCAAAAAGACTCTCAAGTTCTTGCTGCTGTTCATTTTGATATCATTTGCAGTTTTATACATCTAAATGCCAGAGTTCTCTTGGGGAGAATTGTGCTGGACACCATTATTGCCTTTTGAGAAGGTAGGTTATGTGTATTTGAAGATCCTTCATGTGGGTAATAAATTTCATCATTAAGGGAAAGATGTGTTCTATCTGGCTTTGACAAAGAGAGACTTTGGAGAAGTGACCAATCAGTTATTGACCCCTTAATAATCCCAAAATGGTAGTTTTCTAATAGGTAGTTGATAGTAATAGTTGATAATGAGCTCTTTTCTCTTCCTCCTTGACTGAATTGCTTGCATACTCTTTTAGAGATATCTTCTGCTTTATCATATTCATGTAAGATTACATTTACAATATAGCTTACAAATGTCCCTTTAAAATGAAGTACTTTGTTTTAATAAGTATTGCTAGATAAAAATCAGTTTAAATTATCTCTGTAAATCCAAATTTCTAAAGTGGTTATTTCTAAACTTTTTTCTTCTTAAGCCTCTCACTCTATCTCTTCCATTCTTCCTTCAAAGCAAAGGAACTCTTCATTTTTTCAGTGAGAAGATAGAGACAATTTGCTCTAAGGTCCATCTTCTTCTGTATTCTACATCTTAAAATTCCTTGATATCATCCTCCATTCTCTCTTCTTTTGCTCCAGTCTCAGACTTTTCAGTAGTTGCCTTTCTCTTTTTAATTTTATTTTTTTTCCAATCAATGAAAATTCACCTTCTCTTTCTTCCACTTCTCCTCGTTCTCCTAGTTTTGCTCACTTCCCTGTACATCACTTCATTCATGTCTTGCCAGATTTCTCTGAAACTATCCCCTTCATCATTCTTTCAATAGTATTTCTTCATGTTCATATAACCATAATTTGTTTGGCTATTCTCCAGTTGATAGGTACCCCTTTAATTTCCAATTCTTAGTCACACAACAAAAGCTGCTATAATTCTGTGTGCATGTGCATGTGGGGGTCCTTTTCCTTTTTCTTTGTTCTCTTTGGTATATAGATTTAGTCATAATAATGGATCAAATGACCCTAGTAATGCTGTGTCAAACAGCATATACAGTTTAGTAACTTTAGGGGCATCATTCCCAATTGCTTTCCAGAATGGCTAGACCAATTAACTGCAGTTTCACCACAGTTCCTGTTTATTGGATAAGCATACAAATTAATTACACTCCTGGGGGCTTTAAATAGCTAAGTCCTGGAACATTCAAAGTAGGAAAAGCTCCTGAGCTCTTTATAGAAGAGACCCCACTTTTGAGGGCTTGAAGGAGGAGATAATTTCTCCTCCTTGCCTCCATCAGACAAGTAAACAAGGCACCACATTCAGCATTTCATTGGCTTGACAGAATTTCTACCAACAGTGCATTAATATACCTGTTTTCCTACAGCCATTCCAACATTTTTAATTTCCCTTTTGCCAGCATTGACAATCTGATGGGTATGAGGTGGAAGGTCAGAAGTATTTTAATTTGCATTTCTCTAATGATAATTTATAGCATTTTACATAACTATTGATAACTTGGATTTCTTCCTCTAAGGAGTGATTCTCATATCTTTGACCATTCATCACTTGGTTATTTGGTCAATTAATAAGAATGAGAATGGTTTTTACTCTTATAAATTTAATTCAATTCCCTATTTATATTAGAAATGAAATCTTATCAGAGAAACTGGCTATAAACATTTCCCCTCATTTTCTTGTTTCTTGTTAAATTTTAGCTGCATTGACTTTGTGCAAATATTTAAAATTTTTATTTAAACAAAATTATCCATTTTACCATCTGTGATTCTCTTTATCCCTTGTCTGGTCACTCTTCCTTCCATAAGAGGTAATTTCTTACTTGCTCCTTTAATTTATTTATGATGCCCTCTTTATGTTAAAGCCATGTACCTTTTTGGAACTTATCTTGGTATACAGTGTGAGATATTAGTCTTTAGCTAGTTGTTTAGTAGGGAAGCAGTGGTTAAGAGTGCTGCATTTGGAGTTAAGAAGCCCCGAGTTCAAATCTCACCTCAGATAATTACTTGCTGTGTTGACCACAGGCAAGTCACTTAAGTTGTCTCAGTTCCCAAATCTGTAAAATGGAGCTAATAATAGAATTTACTTCACAAAGTTGTTGTAATTCTCAAATAAGATAACATACATATAGCATTTTGCAAACCCACATAAATTTAGAAAAATCTATATAAATTTTAGGTATTACTACCACTACTCCCAATACTACTACTACTACTACTACTACTACTACTACTACTACTACTACTACCACCACCGCTACTATTACCGCTACTATTACTAGCAACACCACTACCACTACTTCTTCCATCTCCTCCTCCACCTCTTCTTCTGTTATTGCTTCAGTCATCTGACTTAATTAAATACTAGGCAACTGTGTTCATTTGCTTCTGTATTCTTCCAATCTATTCTCTATTCTGTTGATTATCTTCTCTATTTCTTAATAAGGACCAAATTGATCTGATTACTGCTTTGCTTTAGAGTTAGAGATCTTGTACTCTTAGACTCCCCCCCCCCCCCTTTTTTCCCCTTTATTTTCCTCCAGAGTTTTGGCCTTCGGTTTGTCCAGATGAATTTATATATGTATATATATATATATACATATATGTGTATATATATGTATATATATAATTTTTACATGTAATTTATATATATATATATTTTCCTATAGCTATAAAGTAATTTTTGGTAGTTTTATTGGTACAGTCTTGAATTTTGTTAAGTCATTTTTAAGTTGTGGCCAACTCTTTATTATCCCATATGGGGTTTTCTTGGCAAAGAAACTTAACTTCATAAATCTAAAAAAATGGATCATTATAGCTAATCTTTTTGTTTTATTTTCCTTGCTATTTTACTTAAAAGTTTTGCATTAGTATTCACCAGGGACATCACACTACAGTTTTCTTTTTCTGTTTTGACTCTCATTGGTTTAGAAGTATCAAGACTGCAATTTGCATTATAATAGGAATTTTGTAGAGCTGCTTATTTTTCATACTTTTCAAACAGCTTTTATAGTATTAGAATTGTTATTTAAACATTTAAAAGTTTTTGCATATTAATTATCTGATCCTTGGATTTTTATCTTTTGGAGCTTATTTATGGCTTATTCAAGATTCCCCCCCCCCCCCCCCCCCGAGATTGAGTTATATAAATCCTTTGGTTCCTATCCTTTCTGAAAAATTTCTGCTTTTGTAAATATTTATCTTTTTCATCTAGATTCCCAGTTTTTTTTACCTATAATTGGAAGAAATAATTCCTAATAATTTTCCTTACCTCTCTGTTGGTTCTAAATTCATTTTTTTCATTTTTGATACTAGTAATTTGGTTCTCTTTCTTTTTAATTAAATAATCTAATATTATATCTATTTTATTGCTTTTTAAAAGTTACTAATTTCATACATTAATTTAGTGGGTTTTTCCCTTTTCAGTTTTGTTAATCACTTCTTTTATTTTCAAGATTTCTTTTTTGTTGTTGAATTTATTGGATAGATTTTTAATTTGCCCAATTTATTTATCTTTCATTATTAATGAAAGTGTTTAGAGAGATAAATTTTTCACTGAAGATCACTTTGACTGCAAGCCCAAAATTTTGCTATGATTTCTCATTATTGTTTCTCATGAATTATTTCAAGGATTTGTTCTCTGATCCATCTTTAAGATAGTGATTTATGTTGAAATTAATTATATATATAAATTTAGACCCTTATTTTCTGTCTTAGAATCAATACTGTGTTCTGGTTTTAAGATAGAAGAGCAGTAAGGACTAGGCTGTAGGGATTAAGTGACTTGCCCAGAGTCACATAGCTAAAAAGTTCCGAGGCTAGATTTGAACCCAGGACCTCCACTCTCTAGACTTGGCTTTCAATTCATGAAGTCATCTAGTTGCCCCCTTACCATTTTCTAATGAAGCCCTTTATTGAACATAATTTTAAATTGCATTGTATTTTTTAAAGATGTCTAATATTTCTGCTTTTGTTAGATTTTTATAACCTTAATTCATGGTCAATTTTTGTCGAGATGCTATACTTGTGAACAAACACACACATACTTCCTTTCATATTTAACTTTTCTAGAATGCCATTCAAGTCCTTTTCCTATTTCTTAGTTGTTTATTAAGGTCTGAAAGGAGTAAACTGAGGCCCCTTAGTAGTATAATTATCCTGTCTGTTTCTTCTTGTAACTCTATTAACTTTTTCTTTAAGTATTTAGATGTAATGTCATTTGGTGCACCTAGGTTTAAAATTCATATTGCTTCATTGTCTATGTTACCTTTCAGAAAAATGTAGTTTCCCTGATTATCTCTTTTAATTGTCTATTTTTGCTGTTACCTTCTCTGAGATCATGATTGCTGCCACCTGCCTTTTCTAATTTTAACTGATGCAAAAATGATTATTGTCCAGTTCCATATTTTAACTTCTAAATCTTATTATTAGCTTCTCTCTGTAACTGCTGATAATGATAGGATTCTGAGTGTACACATGTATCATCTCTCCCAGTTAGAATGTAAATAGTTTATCCTTGTTTAGTCTCTTATGATCGTTTGCCTCTATTTGTCACTCAGTAATTTCAGTCGTGTCCTACTCTTGGTGACCCAGTTTTTGAAGGTTTTTGGTGAATTGGCTTGCCATTTTCTTTTCCAGCTCATTTTACAGGTGAAAAATCTGAAACAAACACTTGCCCCATATTATACAGCTAGTATCTGAGGCTAGATTTGAACTCTGGTCTTCCTGAATCCAGGCTGGGTACTCTATCCACTGAGCCACCTAGTGGCCCCTATTTACCTTTTTATATTTCACTTAATTAATATGTATGTATGTCAGAGTTTCTACATAGCTTTGGTCTTTTCATTTGGAGGTATTTTATTTCCCTTAAGATCTAATTTTTTTTTTCTTTTGCAGGATTTTACTTACTTGTGCTGGATTATTTTTGTTTATAAAGACATACATAGTTTTGCTTTCTGCATTCCAAGCTCTCTGCTTCTTTGTAGTGGTGACTGTTAAATCTTGTATTCCTGACTATTCTTGATACTCATAATTCTTTGTTTGTAGCTGTTTGCAGTATTCTTCCCCCTCTCCCCCCCCCTTAAATTGGAAGCTTTGGATTGTAGCTATAATGTCCCTGTAAGTATTCATTTGGGTTTTTCTTTTTGGAAGCAATAAATGGATTCTTTCTATTCTTACTTTGCCCTCTGGTTCCAAAAGATATGGGCAATTTTATGATTTCTTGAAATATGATGTGTAGACTTTTATTTGTCATATTTTCAGATAGTAAAATCATTATTAAAATATTGCTTCTCAAATCTTTCTTAAATCAATTGTTTTTACTGTAAGATACTTGACATTTCCTTTTTATTTTCTAGGCTTTTGTCTTTGTTTTAACATTTATTTTTGTCTCATAGAGTCATTAGCTTCTATTTGGTACATTATAATTTTTAGAAATTGATAACTTAGATCTGATTTTGTACCTCTTGTTCCAAGGCTTTAATTCTGTTTCCAATTCTTTCTTCCATAGCTCTCATTTGTTCTCCCCCCACCCAAATTTTTTTCTTTATTCCAAGGCTTCATTTAATTTATAAAATCTTTTTTAACTTGTAAATTTAAAAGAAAGAACAACCTCTTGCTTTATTTCTTTTCTCTAGATTTTTGTGACACTGCTTACACCTCATTCTCCCATCTTCTGATTGCTTCATTTGAGTATTCCCTCTTGGATTTTCATCAAGGTCATGTCCATGATATATAGGTGTCCCCCAAGACCCACTTCTATTCTCCCTCTGTACTATTTCCCTTGATGATATCACTAATTCCCATGCATTCAATTATCAGCTCAATGCAGATGATTCTCATATCTATTTGTCCAGCCCTCATTTCTTTCCTGACTTCTTACCTAAGAACTCCAAATGCCTGTTTGACAACTAGAGGGTATAGTGGATAGAGCACTGAGCCTGGAGTCTGGAAGTTCTGTATTCACATCCAGCCTCCGATACATCCTGGCTTTGTGACCTAAGTTCATCAACTGTAAAATGATGATTGAATGGAATAGTATTTTTTTAAAGTGCTTGGTGTCCAAAGGGCTTTAAAAGACTTCCTGCCTTTTGATCCAGCCATACCACTGCTGGGCTTGTACCCCAAGGAGATAATAGGGAAAAATACTTGTACAAACATATTCATAGCCATGCTCTTTGTGGTGGCAAAAAACTGGAAAATGAGGGGGTGTCCCTCAATTGGGGAATGGTTGAACAGTTGTGGTATCAGATGGTGATGGAATATTATTGTGATAAAAGGAATAATGAACTGGAGGAATTCCATGTGAACTGGAAAATCTCCAGGAATTGATGCAGAGTGAAAGGAGCAGATCCAGGAGACCACTGTACACAGAGACTGATATGCTATGGTACAATAGAATGTAATGGACTTCTCTACTAGCAGCAATGTAATGATCCAGGACAATTCTGAGGAACTTATGAGAAAGAACGCTATCCACATTGAGAGAAAGAAACTCAGAAGGAAAACATATGATTGATCACATGGTTCGATGGGTATATGATTGGGGATGTAGAATCTAAATGATCACTCTGTTGCAAATATTAATAATATGGAAATGGGTTTTGATCAATGACACGTGTAAAACCCAGTTGGTGCTGGGAGGCAGGAGGGAGGAAGGGAGGGAAAGAACATGAATCATGTAATCATGAAAAAATACTACAAATTAATTAATTAAATAAAAGATTAAAATAAAAAAAATAAAGTGCTCAGCACAGAATAGGAACTATATAAACACTTATTCTCTTCCCCTTCTCTTCATAGACTTCTTAAACTTAACATGTCCCAAATTGAACTTTTATTGTCTTTCCTCCTAAAACCCTTTTCTCCTCCAATCTTACTGTCAATGACATCATTATTCTTTTTGTCACCCAAATATTCCCTTCACTCTTCATTCTTGCTTACCACCCATAGCACCAAAATACCTATTTGCCAAGTCCTTTTATTTTGATCTCCACATCTCTCATATGTACCTCTTCTTTTTCTTTGATATTGCCAATACCCTGGTATAGTCCTTATCCTCTCACTTGCAATAGTCTACTGATCAGACTTTTGCCTCAAGCCTCTCTCCATTCTAGTCTATCCTCTATTCAGCTAGGAAGTGTTTAAGGCGAGATTTGAAACTTGGTCCTCCCAACTCCAAGGCTGGCGATCTATCCATTGTGCCAACTAGCCATCCCCTAACAAGTGCTTGTTGATTTGACTGCCTAGAGGCAGCTTGGTGGCCCAATAGATATTGTACTGGTCCTGGAAGCCAGAAGATTAGAATTTAAGTCTACTTATTAGTTATGTGATCCTGGGAAAATAATTTAATATCTATCTGCTTTGGTTTTCTTGGTTGTAAAACGAGTATAATAATAGCATCCAACTCAGGGTAGTTGTAAGGATTAAAAGAGATAATATCTATAAAGCACTTGAAGTACCTGATGATACTAGGTACTTAATAAATGCTTCTCCCCTCCCTCTCTCCCTCTTTCTCTTCCTTCCTAATTGTACTTTTTATCAAACTGAATTTTTCTTGTAGATGTTTTTGAATTATCTTCTTCTGATTTTCTGTCTCTTTTCCCATATTAGCCTTTTATTATGGGTTTCCTTTTTTATTTATTCTTCTTATCTGCTTAATTATTTGGATTTTATGTTAAGGCCTAACTTAGCATAATTCTTTTTAAAAAAATATTTTACTTTTTCCCAATTGTGTGTAAAAACGATTTTTAACATTTGTTTTTAAACTTTAGAGTTCCATATACTTTTTCTTACTCTTTCCTCTTTCCCCTCCCTGAGCCAGTATGCAATTTGATATGGGTTATGCATGTGTAATCATGCAAAACATATTTCCATTTTAGTCATCTTGTGAAAGAAAACACAGATCCTCCCCCCCAAAAAACCACATTCTATCAGTTCTTTTTCTGGAGATGGACTGCATTTTTCTTTTTTTAATATGAAAATTATAAATCTTTTATTTATAAAGTAGAGAAATACAAAAGGGTAGAAAAGACATTAACCTATGTAACTAAATATTGTTCCAGTTCAGAACTTGTTAACCTTCAATCAGAATTAAACTATCTCCAGAAGACAGGAAGGGAAAACCAGCTATCCAACTCAACCAAGGCAATGACTAGAGCTGAAGGTGACTCCTGAGGCCTACCTTCTTCTTGACGCCAACTTCCTTCTTGGAGTGATTCTCTTCTTGGAGTTCACTCGCTACTCCAGGACTGCATTTTTCATCATGAGACCTTTAGAATTGTCTTAGATCATTGTATTGCTGAGAATAGCTAAGCCATTCATAGTTAATCATTGTACAATATTTCTGTTATTATGTATAAGGTTCTCCTGATTCTGCTCACTCTACTTTGCATCAGTTCTTGTAAGCTTTCCAAGTTTTTCTTTAGTCATCCTGCTCATCATTTCTTATATCACAGTAGTATTCTACAATTTAAGACATTTTCCAATTGATAGGCATCCTCAGAATTTCCAGTTCTTTGCCACCACAAACAAACAAACAAACAAACAAACAAACAAACAAAACCTGATGTAAATTTTTTCCCTCCCCCCTTTTTTTGGATCTCTTTGGACTATGGTCCTAGTCATCATATTGCTAGATCAAAGTATATAGTTTTATAGCCATCGGCATAGATCCAACTCTTCAGAATGGTTGGATCATTTCATAGCTCCACCTTTAGTGTTTTCCCACATTGCCACATATATATATATGTATATATATATATAATTTTCCTTTTCTGTCCTATTGGCCATTACCTAATTTTGGTGTAAATTATTAGACTGGACTTATACCCTCTTAAGAACTGCAGCTGCTTTTCTTGGGCTATTGTATAATGTATTATTAGAGAACCTCAAAGACAACTCAAGGTATCCATCACAGCCTTATTGTGCTCCCATTATGATCTAATTGTCACTTGCACTGCTCTTGAGATTTGTAAGTTCCTGACCTGGATTTTGTTCTAAGCAACACCTTTTGGCTTGCTTCTAGTTAGACTTCCAGTAGACTATTTCTAGTGTTAGGCATTATCAGATAATTTGAAAGTTCTATACTTTCAGAGTGAGAGAATTGCATGTTCATCTTTGGTCTGCAATTCCTTCTCTGGTTTGTAATTCCTTCCCTGGTTATTCAATTATAGGCTTAGACTATCTTGGAGATCAGAATTAAGACCTTGTAATATTCCTGGTGTCAGACCCATACCAATATTGTTTGCTTCTGACCTTGTTCTTCACATACTATACAGCATAGTTTGGATAATCCTCCTTTGCCCTGCATCCCTGCTCTTCTCCCCTGATGCCCAGGTCATCTCTCATCCACTCTTGATCTATGAGCCAGAACTGAGTAATCAGTGACAAACCTGCCACTTGGTGCTTGTTCTTGCTTTCTACATAAGTCGTGACCTTTTGTGTCAGTCTGGAACCTTTGTTATATATTGAAATCCTTCATATTGTGAGGTTATTTGTGTTACCTTCCTACCTAGACTTAGTTCCCACTGTTGGAGACCTTTCTTTTTCTTTCCCTTTGCTGAGATGGGCTAGAAAAATGACTCATTGCAATTTAAAAAAAAAAAAAAGATTTCTTGATCAACTTGGTCCAATTTATTTTTTTAAGATTCTTGTGGAGTAGTTGTGGGGGAGAGCTCAGCTGTACTACTACTCTGATATGTTGGCTGGTCCCTATACTTGTACCTTTGATTTCCACTATTCCTCTCTCCTCTGCCAGATTGCCTATGCAATCTTTTACTGATCTTCAATTTCTTCCTATTTATTGATTCCCTCCTTGCTACCTACAAATATGACTAGGTCTCCTTCATCCTTAAAAAATATCACATAATTTAATCTTTGCCTGTTTGTTTCCATTTTTCAGCAGACTTCCTAGAAAAACTTCTATTTGTTTCTACTTCTTTTCTCTCTTCTTGCTTCTTTAATCTTCTGCAGCTTGTCTTCTAAAGTTGTTATTTGGGTGTAACAGCTCTTTCCAAAATTAGCAATGGCTTCTGAATTGTCGTGTCCAGTAGCTTTTCCTGAATCTTCATTATTCTTGGTTTACTTGCAGGATTTGGCACTGTTAATAATCCTCATCTCTTGGAAGTCTCTTATTATAGTTTTTCATTGTGTTTCATTATTTGATCAATATTTGATTGATTGGAAGTTTCAGGGTTTTTCTGGAATAGTTGTGGTTCTGAGCTGCCTGACTCTGTTCAAGCAACTATCTTGACTGGAAGACCCCTTTTATTTATTTTTTAGCTATCCTGTTTAACCTCTTGTGTTCTTGTTTGGGGCATTTTGAATCTGACTTATAGAAACTGTGTTCATTAGTTTGTAAAATTTAGCAATAACTTCCAGAACTTGATCTCCATTTAATCTTAGCTCCCCCCTTTTTTGGCTGTCTCTAGGCTCAGCCTCCTGTGGGGAAAGAACAGGTTTGTAACCAAGGCCTCCCACCAGAATCTAATTTTAAATTCGCAATCTGTCTTGTGATTTTCCCTTCAAATTTAACTTGGAAGTAAATACATTCCGTTCATTTTCCTGTAGTCTAAAAGATATTTTCAAACTATAAAATGGTAATCATTTTGTTTATTTTTCATGCATTTTGTAAGACTTTATTGACTTAAAGATAATTATGTTATAATTTTTCCTATACAGACCTTATGAAGATCTTATATTTGTCAATGATTAGAAAATCCCTGTAAAATTTAGAAGATCCCTATTCAAATACCATTAGCTATAGTACTGAATTCCATATGAAGTATATCTATTTTAGATTCTATTTAAGGGGGTTGAGTTATCCCAGGAACCTTGTTTTTAGGCAGTCTTTATTGTAAAGCATTCCTACATTATGGACCTTAAATAGCAATAGAGAAATCCCAGTATATTTTAGTAGTAATTTACAATTTTGTCTTCCTTTTATAGATAAGAAAAATGTAACCAAGAAAGCATATAATCCCATTGGTATAGAAGAAATTAGTGAAGGAGCAAAACATAGGGTTCTGTTTTTTCAGAGCTCAGTCTTCTGTTAATGTTTTTGTGTAGTCTCTTATAGAATAATAGAATTATTTTTTAAAAATCCATTTTAGAAAAGAGATACATTCCTATCTCCCAAGTTTGATTTTTTTACCTTAGTCTAAGGAATTCCATTTTAGGTTTAATATCCAAGGCAGCAAATGATATTTTTCATGTTTTAGCAGGTTTTCTGTTTTTATCCTAAGTAAACATCATCAATTTTGGGTTGTCATTCTCTTGTACCTGTCATCATTGCACTGTTTATTTTTCTATTTTTAACAAACAACAGATTCAACCCTCTAAAGCTTTAATGAAAAGTAAAAGTAATATCCTCCAAACCAAAGATTTGTGCTGTGAAGTTCAAATTTAAATCTTCAGGTACTTAAAATGGGATTTTTTTAGCTAAAAAACACATAATTTAGAATTAGATTCTGATTTTCCTGTTCTGGTTCAGGGAGAAGCATTGGTATGAAAATACAGAAACTTTGGATAGTTATAGCATTTAACTTTTATTGCCTTTTCATTTTTTATTTTTATTTTTATTTTATTTTGAATATTTTCCCATAGTTATATATTTCTATTGCTTTTTAAATAGCTTTCCCTCAAATACAGTAAAACTTCAAGTAAAACTTAACTCTCAGAACTCATGGTTAACTTTTTTTTGCCTTCTTGATCATTAGATTTTGTAGAAATTGGTGAATAGTAATATAATAAATTATTAGACATTCAAATAAATGATGCCCCCTCAAATCAGGGAAGATACATTCAGTGTTTTAAAGCTTGTGTTGTTGTTGCTCTTTGTTTGGGGTTTTTTGGGCAAAGATCCTGGAGTGGTTTGCCATTTCATTCTTTAGCTCATTTTACAGACAAGGAAACTGAAGCAAACAGGGTTAAGTGATTTGCCCAGGATCCCACAGCTTGTAAATGTCTGAGGCTATATTTGAACTGAGATCTTCCCTACTCTAGGCCTGGCTTTCTATCTACTGCATCACCTAGTTGCCCCCTCTGTATCTATAGATCACTAATAATATTAAGAATGAAACACATTTACATTTTAAAACTCTCTTGTCTGCCTCTGTCTGTCTGTCCGTCTCTTGTCTTTCTCTCTGTCTCAATTTCTCTGTTTCTGTCTGTCTCTCTATCTCTGTCTCTTACTTTGTCTCTGTCTTTCTCATATCCATCTATCCATATGATTCATGTTACTAGCATAGGTACTTTCATCTCTATTTGCTAATAAGGTCTGTTTACTAGCTTTCTACCCTTCTATCTAATTCCCCACCTATATTACTTTACTTATGCTATAACCCCCACCTGAAATCCCCTCCCACCCTCTCCACTCATTCAAATTGGGCTCATTTTACGATATCCAACTCAAGTTCTTCCAACTGCTCTTACTACTGCTGCATCATGATCTAGCTATAAAAAAAGTAATATCTAGTTAGAAGTATGCCATTGTACTTTTTAGCATATAGTAACATTTATTATTTCTATGTGTAGTTATAGAAGATAGGGGGCTGACTTTGGATCCAAGAACTGAAGTAAAACTCTGACTTGGACACATGCCAACTATGTTACTCTGGAAAAGTGATTTTTCTCTTGTGCCGTAGCCTGCTAAGCTTCAAAGAAGTTATTGACCTGAATTGGTAGAAAGGTTCCTCATCCTGGAATACCTTACATTAATGAAATCTATTTGTCTGGTACTTGTTCCTCTTCTTATATATGTTTATATGGCTTATTTTAAAAATTAGATTAAGAGGGATTGGGAAAGACTTCTTTTAGAAGGCAGGATTTTAACTGGGACCCGAATGAAGCCAGGGAGGCCAGGAGTGGGAAATGAGGAAAGAGATGATTCCAGGCATGGAAGAGAGCCAGAGAAAATGCCCAGAGCTGAGAAATGGAGTGTTTTGTTTGAGAAACAACAAGAAAGCCAGTGTCACTGGATCAAAGGAATAATTTAAGTTAAATCTCTGTGGATAGCTTAAGGAAGACCTGTACATACATGCCACCATAGTTCCATCAGTTAACCATAATCCTTTCATAACATAATAGTTAATGTGAGAGAAGTAAAAGAAGATCATTAGAGAGATTAGTGGAATTGGCATGAAGTAGTATTAAGTTTGGGTAGTAGAACTGGAGAAAGGGAGACACACTTCCTGTGTGCCTTCACTGTGCTAAATCCTGCTGATACAAAATATTAAAAGATAGTCCTTGCTCTTTAGGAACTTACAGCATAATAGGGGGAAATGGCATACAAAAGGATACTGGAAATAGGGAAAGGTTGGGGAGACAACAGGGCACACTAGGGGCATCTCGTTTAGTGGAGTTGAAACCAGGCAGGGATGGAGATATAAAATGGAGTGAGCAGGTGTATCTGAAGTTCCCTTCATTTGGTCATTTTCCTGGCATTAATTCAGAACTCCAAACTCTCAGTAGCAGACTAATCAATCAACAAATATTTATTAAGCTCTTATATAATGTGTCAGAAACTATATAAGGCTGGGAGAATTAAATGATATGAGTGAACCCCAATTTTTAGGGAGCTTATATTTTACTGGGCTTGGGATACAATAGAGGAATATAAGGGGAAACAAAGAGATAGTTTGGCATATTTGATTGGTGTAGAAATTGGGTTTAAGACTTGGGCATGATGGGTTTGATATGCTTCCTGGACAATTGGGCAGTATCTTCTCTAACTGATACATGACTAGGAGATGGATTTACAGTCTAGATTTAAGAATTCCCTGTATATTTTAATTGGAACCTGATGATGTACTCAAAACATAGAAGAGAAAGTGGCCTAGAACAAAGTTTTGGGTATAATTTGTGATAAAGGGGCATGATTTGTATGATAATCCGGTAAACACTGGTAAAGTGGTAGTGAATCCATTTGGCATTGTGGCATGACTTCCTTCAGAGTTTAGGAACTTGGAAGAGCAACTGAATAAAGGTTTTTCATGGTTAAAAACTGATTGGCAAGGTTTCAGTGGCAGTAGAACAAAGTGCAAAGGGAGTCAAAGGAGTAGGATAATGTACAGTTGAACTGGACAGTTACAGTATTAAGAGTCTGAAGAATGGAATTTCTGCAACTGAATCATGTTATTGAATCTCAGCTGATATCATATAGTTGCAATCTCACCTCATGACTTGGCTTCATCATTAAACTTGTATTCTTCCTACTTGACTATCCTGCTGGCCTCAGCAGTTATTTCAGACTTTTTCTTCTCACTTAATAGCTAATTTTTCATTAGATGATTAATCTCTCTGTATTAGGAATTATTAAATGGCACAGTCTGTGAGTTTAAAAAATGTTCTGATTTCTGCATCCAGTATAGTTTCCTTTGTAATTCTATGTATTTTGTTTTATGAATTTCAAAATATTCCTCTCGAGAAGGGGTTCACAGACCTCCATTACCAGACCATCAAAGGGAGTACATGACACAAAGAAGGTTCAGAACTCCTGCTCTGGACAATTTTTTCTCTCCTCTTTTACCTGTGTCCTAGATTCTTTTCTCTTCCAGCCCTGGGCAGTAACTTCTGTTGTCTGATTATCATTCATTCTCTCTCCTACCTTTTCCTTTTTCTATTCTCAGTCTTTCCTTATCTGATAGTGCTTCTCTTCCCCAAAAATATAATGTGACTCAGGTTGGAAAAATGCTTCATATAACTTCTCTCATTTTAGGTCCTATCATGATCCTAGTTACTTAAGCTATTATTATCCTTGTTTTAATAGATATGAAAGTGTGGTTCAGCGCAAGGGTGTTGGTCTATGAAGACTAGGAGGAATGAAGGAGGAGTAGAGGTTGTGGTGTGCAAAGAATAGATTTAGGAGGAATAAGGCAGAGGAAATATGAAAGGATAGGAGATTATAATAAGAGAAAGGGATTTTGAGAGTTCAGTCATCTTGGGGATGGTACAGTTATGAATCATGGTGAGATCCCTGTGGGTGGCTATGAGTTTGGTGAAACTGTGGGTCATGAGAGCTGAAAAGAAGATAAACTGGAAGGTGAGGACATTTGTTGTTGTCGTTTGGTCATTTTTCAGTAGTGTCCTACTCTTTGTGACCCCATTTGGGGTTCTCTTGGCAAAGATATTGGAATAGTTCATCATTTCCTTCTCCCACTCATTTTACAGATGAAGAAAGGGAGGCAAACAGAGTTAAGTGACTTGCCCAGGATCACACAGCTAGTTAAGTATCCGATGTCAGATTTGAAGTCAGAGTCTTCCTTCTAGTACTTCATCTACCATGCCACCTAGGGTATTTGAGGGACTATTAAAGTGTATATTGAATTCTTCAAGCGTGAGGCTTAGAGATAGAACCCATGGTTGAGGTACTAAATTCTATAGGAGAAGAGGTAGAATGGCTGATAATATTGGTGGCACACATTTATTAAACACTGATATATGCTAGGCACTTGGGGATATAAAGAATTGCAGAAACAGTCCCTACCATCAAGGAGATCATAATCTAAAAGAGTAGGCAACCTACAAACAACTGTGTACAAACAAGATAAATATACTAGAGGTAATACTGAGGAAGGCACTAGCATTAAGAAGAATTAGGAAAGACTCCTTGCAAAAAGTGGGATTTTAGTTGAGTCTTGAAGGAGGCCAGATTCTGAAAGGAGAAGCTGCTGAAGATGGTGACCAAAGTCCTTTTCTTGAAATAGTGCCAGGTCGATATCAATTTTTAATCCTGTATGTAAGAAGACATGAAGTTAGGAGGGCAACAAGCACTAGAGAGATATTTGTAAAGTTTTTGACACATGTGTGCCTGACACATAGAAGGGATTTAATAAATACTTAATGGAAGGAGATGGTAAGAAGTCAGTTGTGACTAATGATTAATTAAATTGTTGATCAGTTATTGATCAAATAGTTGATCTATCAACAAACTTATTATGATCCAGGATCTGTATGTACTATGTGCAGGTGATACAAAGATAAAAGTGGAACAGTTCCTACCCTCAAGGAGCTTAATATAGTCTTCTTGGGAGATAACATGTACATATACCAGGATGGAGAACTAGACTTGACATTTTATTGGTAGAGAGAATCCCCCAGTGAGGAAACTCTTTTTGCCAATTTACCAATTTAGCTTATCAAAGGTACAAGTTGGCACTTTCTCTGCAGCTCAACAGCTCGAGAAAATTGGTTAGAGCACTGAGGTTGAATGACTTACCCATAACCATACATTCACAATAGGTCATACAGTATCAGTCAGGGACTTTTAAATTCAGATCCTCTTAACTTCAAAGCCAGATCTTTATCCATTTTGCCACATTATTTTTCAGATTTATACAATTATGGTGACACAATGGATAGGGTGCTGGGCCTGGAGTCAGGAAGACCTAGATTTGAATGGAGCAGACTTGGGTTAGCTAGAGGGTGCCGTGGATTGAATGAGTTGGAGTCAGGAAGACTCATCTGTCTGTGTTTAAATCTAGCCTCAGACACCTGCTTGTATGATCCTGGGCAAGTCACCTAACAGTGTCTGCAACACTTTCCTCAACTGTAAAATGAACTGGAGAACAAAATGGCAAATTATTCCTATATCTTTGCCAAGAAAACCCCAAGTGGGGTCAAAGTCTGAAAATGACTAAACTACAACAAAACATAAGTATATCCAGAATAAGTACAAATCTGTAGTTGGGGGTGGTATGTACTTGACTGGAGGGCAGAGCTGCTTACTCCTTTATGCCAAACTTCCAACCTGCTCCTCCCTTGGCTTGACTCTAGTCAATACTTTTGGCTTCACCCCTTAGGGAACAGCTTTCATCTTAAACCTTCTATGGAAAGAACAATAGGAATTTAAGATTTCTGAGGCTACTGTCTCAGAAACGTAAACTCCACCTTGCTTTTCACCTCTCCCTAGCTGGTTTACTGACTCATTCATTTGTGCTTAGTTATGGGTCTGGATTAATTTATTCTACTCTGCTTTGGGGAAATTATGAAACATTAATAAAATCTCTCTTGTTCATCTCAAGCCCACATTTGAGAAGGTCCCAGAAATTAAGGAATTATCTTTCTTTTTTTGTGAATATAAAATCTTTTTCACCCATGTGCTTTTAACATTCATGGACTCACTTTTGGTTGGTAGGTATTTGGTTGATATTTATCTGAAGAACACACACAAGTCAGCAAACCAGGTAAATGACTGTCATCTTTTTTATTTTTCTTATTAAAAAAATTTTTTTTAAAACCCTTACCTTCCATCTTGGAGTCAATACTATGTATTGGCTTCAAGGCAGAAGAAAGGTAAGGGTAGGCAATGAGGGTTAAGTGACTTGCCCAGGGTCACACAGCTAAGAAGTATCTGAGGCCAGATTTGAACCTAGGACCTCCTGTCTCTAGGTCTGGCTCTCAATCCATGGAGCCACCCTATGTTATCTTAAAGAATTTTTTTTCCTAGCAGTAAAGTATAGAGTTGACAGTTTTGTTCTCAGCAAATTATAAAGATACAGTTACTTTGTATATGTTCTCTCTGACTTTCAGGCCATTTGCTTTTTCTTAGCCTCTAGGCATTATCTTCATAGCCAGTTCAATTGCAATTATGGTTATAGCTAGAATAGCATTTCAGCCCAGCTTTTACTAACTGGCTTATGTCTCATCATCTTCTCCAGTGTCTGATGAAGATGCTTCTCACTCAGTCTTCTCCTCCTGGAAATGAGAGGAGATGATTTCCCCTGTAAATCCATTTTTAAAAATTAGATAATTTCTGTCTGTCTGTATCCATTTAAGTTCCTCCCCAGAGTCAGAAATGTTTTAGTGATTCGTAGTATCATTCACAGTACACTTGAAATTTGCAGTTATACATCACAGCATCAAAAGAACACCGGTACTTAAGAGAGCACTGGAAAAGAGAATACAAGAAACATATGTAATAGGAAAAAGCAAAACAATAATATCTATAGGCCTTTGTTGTTCTTCATTCATTTCAGTTGTATCTAACTCTTTGTAATCCCATTTGTTTTTGTTGTTGTTGTTGTTGTTGTTTTTGCCAAAGATATTAGAGTGGTTTGCCATTTCCTTCTCCAGAGGTTAAGTTAACTTGCCCATGGTCAACACAGCCATTGAGTGAGGCCAGATTTGACCTCACTTCTTTCTGAGTCCAGACCCATTGCTTCTAGAGTCTAGACCCCTGAGCCATCTAGCTGCCTTTCCATAAGCCTACAAAGTAACAAAAAATGCACAAGTAGCACATACTCAAATAAACTACATAGTTAACAAATATATCTACAGTATAAATTCTATTAATTCAAACTTCACATCTTTCATTATACATAGTCCTTTCTCTCTTCTGATGCTGTTACCTCTTGATTTAGGCTCTAGACTACAGAATTAATCTTCTGGTGGGTCTCCCGGCCTCAAGTCTCTCCCAACTCCATCCATTCTCAACTGTCTTCTTAAAGCACAGGTCCGACTGTCATCTGCTCTTCCACATTTAATAAGCTCCAGGCATTTCCTTTCTCCTCCATGATTAAATATGAAATCTTCTGTTCGGCATCTCTTTGTCTTGAATCCCTTTATAAACTAGCCCCTTCCTATTTATCCAGTCTTCTTAACACCCCAATCTTCTCCATATACTCTGCAATCCAAGAACACCTTGCTGTTCCTCAAACAAGATGCATCCATCTCATACCTCAGGTCATTTTCAATTATCTTCCATGCCCAAATCTTTTCTTCCTTTTCCTTCTCTTCTCTACCTTCTGACTTCCTGACTTTTTTTCAAGTCTTAGCTAAAAATCCCACCTTTTCCAAGAAGTCTTATTTGAACAGATGCAGTAACCTACACATGAATTAATGAACCTATGTACACATTAACAGCTGTATGCAAGGCACATATAATATGAGTTAACATTAGCTTCGTTATCTGGCTATGTGTGTAACCATTTCTCTAATTTTGCTTATAACAGCATATCTGTGTTTAATCACCAGTTGAATGCATGTAGCTTTTCTTCTCTGATATAATTATCTGTCTTCTCCCAGCTAGGTGGCACAGTGGATAGAGTGCCTGGCATGGAGTCAGGAAGATCTGAGTTCAAATGTGGTCTCAGACACTTACTACCTTTGTGACCCTGGGTAAGCCTCAGTTTCCTATCTATAGAATGAGCTGGAAAAGGAAATGGCAAACCACTCTGGTACCTTCACCAAGAAAATCTCAAATGGGATCACAAACAGTTTGATACAACTGAAATGACTGACAACAAAATCTAAATTATTTGATAATGAGCTGATCATAGCCCTTTATTCTTTTTTTTTTTTTAAGATCTTACTGCCTGATTTAGAATTAATACTAAGTATTGGTTCTAAGGCAGAAGAGTGGTAAAGGCTAGGCAGTTGGGATTAAGTGACTTGCCCAGAGTCACACACAGTGCCTGAAGCCAGATTTGAACTGAGGACCTCCTACCTCCAGGCCTGGCTCTCCATCCCCTGACTCATCTACCTGCCCTGTGATGTTCTTTTTATTTAAATCAGTGGTTCCCAACTTTTTTGGCCTACCGCCCCTTTCCAGAAAAAATATTACTTAGTGCCCCTTGTCACATACTATCACCACCCCCTTACAGTTATTCACCGCCCCCAAATGCACCTGTGGCCATCACTGCTCCCCTGGATTGCTGCAGCACTCACCAGGGAGCGATGTCGCCCACTTTGGGAATCACTGATTTAAATCATGTACTTGTTTGGTAGTTCTGGTCTTTTCCTCAGAAATGCTTGAATATCCATTCCTTTGCTGTTCCCAGGAAGATACTCAGTTTTGTAGAGTAAGTTATTGTTAGTTTCAAGCTTATCTCTTTTATATTTTAGTATATTGTATTCCAAGTTGCCCTCTCATTTATGATAGAAACTTCTTGGTCTTGTACTATCTTAACTAGAAATCTTGGATACTTGAAATCTTTTTGAATGCTTGCAGGAATTACTTGATGGGGAGCTTTGGATTTTGGTTATATTACTCCTGGGACTTTCCTTTTTCAGCTTGCCTATAGTGTCTTTACTTTGTCCTCTCATTCTAATGGATCTGGGCAGTTTTAAAATGATGATTTCTGAAAATATAATGTCCACATATATTGAAAGTATTGAGGAATTTTCTTTATTATGACTTTGAAGACGTCCATTGAATCTTAAAAAAAAAAATCCTTTCCTTCCATCTTAGAATCAATACTGTGTATTTGTTCCAAGGCAGAAGAGTAGTAGGGGCTAGGCAATGGGGGTTAAGTGAACTGCCTAGGGTCTCACAGGTAGGAAGTTTCTGAGATTAGATTTCAACTCAAGTTCTCTTATGTTTAGACCTGGCTCTCAATCCACTCAATCCATCAAGCAGCCCCTGATGTTCATTGAATATTAAACTATCTCAGCTTGACCTTGTTTCCAATTCATTTGTTTTTGATAGAAGATATCTTACATTTTCTTATTTTTTTAATCTTTTTTTTCCCCTAGTATTTCTTGCTATCTTGTGGAATCACTGGTTTTTGTCCTGTTCTATTTTGAGGGGAATCCATCATTTTGATAATATTTATGCCTTTCTGTAATTTCTCCTGATTCTTTCAAGATCTTTTATTTCAGGGGGGCAGCTGGGTAGCTCAGTGGATTGAGAACCAGGCCTAGAGACAGGAGGCCCTAGGTTCAAATTCGACCTAAGACACTTCCCAGCTGTGTGACCTTGGGCAAGTCACTTGACCCCCATTGCCTACCCTTACCACTCTTCTGCCTTGGAGCCAATACACTGTATTGACTCCAAGACGGAAGGTAAGGGTTAAAAAAAAAAAAAAAAGACCTTTTATTTCATTTTAAAAAAGCATCCCCTGGTTCATTTCTTCTAAGTATTCATGTGGTCCTTGTGGTAAATCCATTTTTTTTCCTTTGAGTCTATCTCTGCTTACAGTTGTTATGGAGTTAGATTTGTAATAATTTTTAATTCTGGTTGGTGTTTTCTTTGATTTATGCATCTCTTCTACTTCAGTTCCTGAACTGGTTTTTGGGCCAGGGCCATACTCTGCCCTCTGCTGTTCTTTTAGGAAGTTTAATTGACTTTTTGGTTCCAGATTCTTGCACCAATCTCTACTTCCCAGTGTTTGACCCTCCAAAATCCAGAGAGCTGGATCTTTAGGTCCTCTCTGGCATCTCTGGACAGTGATAGAGACCTCAAAGCCTCTAGGCTTAGACTTTCCCAGCCTGAGCACTGAAAGCACAGAGCTAGTTAGCAATGTTCTCTAGGGCTGGGGCTTTCTCAAGGGAGCCTTCTACTCTTGCCACATTTGGATATAGAGTCTAACATGTTACACTTATCTGGTGTCTGATTGTTTTGGTACTTGGTTCCCTTTCCTATTGTCATCTGGCTTTTGTCCAAGCTTTTGTGGACCTCTGGGATTGAAGAAGTCACAGTAGTTTTTAATTGGATTTCTTGATCATATTGGTCAGGCATAAATTTCAGGTGGGTTTCTATTTGGGAGCTAAGGAGGCCTGTCTCCTATTCAGGAAGCCCTCTTGATATGAAATCTACTATCATCCTGTTGAGCTTTTGCCTCAACCATTGTTTGATTCTTTCATTCCAGGAGAACTCCTAAAAGTCTTATGCCTTATGATCCAATTCTGAATTTGAAGAGCTAATGTCTTGTAATGCTCACTGTCACCAAGTCCCTCATTTTCCTGCAAAGGTCTATATATGTTTTGGAGACTTAAAGTTTGTAGGAATTCATAAGGTCATTTATAGTTGTAAAGAGAGAAAAGAGCCCATGACAGAGTCCTGGGGAACACCCAAAGGAGAGATGATATGTCTGATAAACAGAGAATCAAGAAGGAGACAGTGATCAGTAGTGTCAGATGTTATAATATTTTCAAGAATGATAAGATTAAAGAAAAGGTCTTCATAATATTTGGCAATTTAGAAATAACTAGGAACTTTAGAAAGAACATTTTTGGTTGAGTGGTGAGGTAGGAAGCCAGATTGCAAAAGGTTGAGAAAGTAGTAAGATGAGAAGTAATAGACAAAAAGTACGGTCAGCTATTTATAGAAATTTGGATTAGAAATAGAGAAATATAGGATGATTTGAGGGGATGGAAAGGTCTCTTGAAGGTTTTGGGTTTTTTTTAACCCTTACCTTCCATCTTGGAATCAATACTGTATATTGGTTCCAAGGCAGAAGAGTGGTAAGGGCTAGGCAATGGGAGTCAAGTGACTTGCCCAGGGTCACACAGCTAGGAAGTATCTGAGGCCAGATTTGAACCTAGGACTTTCCATCTCTAGGTCTGGCTCTCAATCCACTGAGTTACCCAGCCCCCTCTTGAAGGTTTTTTAAGAATAGAGGAGACTTATTTGAAAGCAGCAAAGAAAAAGCCAGTAGATGGGGACAGATTGAGAGGAAGAAGAGGGAGAATGGAGGAGGCCCTCTCTTAGAGAAAAAGGGGAAGGGAATGGAACAAGGACAAGAATAGAAGGGTTATCTTCAGCTAGGAGACTAACGAGTAGAGTATGATATCAAAGAGTTGAGAGATGTAGAGAAGGAAAGAACAAGGACTTCACAGGTAATGGCCTCTTTGATTGGCAGAGTATGAGGTGAAGTTCTCATCTGGGAAGTCTGGGAGAAGTGGAGGTGTGAGAGATCTGTAGGTAGAAGAGGAAATTTGTAATTTATTTGGTAGCTGTAGTTAGGGCCCAATCGAAATTAGTTAATCTATATTTATGACGGACCCAATCAGCTTGGTGGTATTCCTTCAGCTTTCTTCTGTAGCATGATCATAAAAGCAAAGGAGATGTGATGGGACTAATTTAAGGTTGGGATTTTATTTTATTTTTAAAAAACCCTTACCTTCTGTCTTAGAATCAATACTATGTTTCAATTCCAAGGCAGAAAAGTGGAAGGGTATAGGCAATTGGGGTTAAATGACTTGCTTAGGGTCTCACTCATAGCTAGGAAGTGTGGGGGCCAAATTTGAACCTAGGACCTCTCATATTCAAGCCTGGCTATATCCACTGAGCCACCTAAATGCCTCAGGGTTGGTGTTTTCCAAGGCATGGTTAGTGATTGGCCACGGAATTTAATGGGAATAAAAGACAGGGTGGAGTTGAACTGGCTAATTATAGGGTCAAGAATGGGAAAGGAAGAAAAGTGAAATCTAATAGCAGGTCTAATAACCTGGGAAAATCTTGAGGGTTGAGAGATTTGAAGTTATAATGAAGGCAAAGATTTGGGGTAAGCCACAGGAGGAGAACACTTTTGGATAATGGTGAGATTTGGTATCAGTCTTGTTGCATGTAGCTGAGGTGCAAATATGGAGTAGGTCTTGGGATTTAAGAAGAAGGAACTGAGAGGTTAGAGTGTTTGAAGGAACATATAACATGTATGTTGAAGAGCAAAAGTTGGGGAAGAGAAAATTGTGAATCTGGAATGAAGTATTCCATGATGATAACCAGGCTTCTCTGAGCCTAAAAGGATGAAGAGGATTTGAAAAAATCAACAATAAAGAGAAGTTCATTAATGATTTAGCACAGGTTCCAGAATATACAATAGAAAGGGATGCAGGGGGGTGGGGGAAAGGAATAAGAAGTTGTAGGTTGGAAATAAGAATATGATGGTGGTAGATTGTGAAGGGGGCTTTTATGCTGCTAGACAATGTCATTAATTACTATGATTTAGGGGAGCTAGGAAAGGCAAATTTGTTAGCTACGGGTGCCAGTTGGTTGGGGCTGTCTTGTGATGGAAGACTATACTAGTAAGATATTTCCTCTCCAAATACTGTGGAGTTGAGTGTGTTGGTGGCCAGGGGTTCAAGTTTGATGTCCCCTAGGAATCAACTGAATTCACATGTAGGGTCATTATAGTAATTACATCCTAAGGTAAAAGACCTGGAAGAGATTTCCTGAAAATGGAGGTCTCTGTCAGAACTAATACTTTTGATGCTCTATTTAGTAAACTAAGTTTGTCATTTATGTTGAATTGTTTCAGTACTGCCCAACTCTTGGTGACCCCATTTGGAGTTTTCTTGATGAAGATGCTGGAGTGATTTGCCATTTCCTTCTCCAGCCAATTTTACAAATGAGGAACTGAAGTAAACAAAGTTAACTGACTTATCCATGGTCACACAACTAGTAAGTGTCTGAGGCCAGATTTGAACTCAGAAAGATGAGTCTTCCTGACTTCAGGCCCAGCACACAATCTACTGGACCACCTAAATTTTAGTGAGCTAAAATAAAGCCTGGTAGAGGTAATAGTGGACTTTTATTGAAGGTCCAGATCTTTCCAGTTCTAGGCATGGTATTTAAGGCTCACCCCTAAAATGGTACCCTAGAATCTTTTTTTTTTTTTAACCCTTAACCTTCTGTCTTAGATTCAATGCTAAGTATCAGTTCTAAGGTTGAAGAGCAGTTAAGGACTAGGCAACTGAGGTTCAGTGACTTGCCCAGCACTTAGCTAGGAAGTGTCTGTGGTCACATTTGAACCCAGGTCCTCCCAATTCCAGGCGTGGTTCTCTATTCCCTGCCCCTGACCCCATAGAATCTTAGTGTTGGCGTGTACTTCAAATGCATTCTAGGTCAACATATACCCATACACCAATCTCCAACAAGTAGTTATTCTGCCTTTGCTTGAATAAGTCCAATGACAGAGAGCTTACTCTTTATTGAAACAGTCCATTCCTCTTTCGAAAGGCATTTCAACTTGTAGAAGACACCAGTCTTAAAACACTGCATCACTTGGTGCCAAATCTTTTGGAGGGATAAGAGTTACGGGGCTCATAGCATAAAGAGGTTGATATAGGCTGGAATGATAGATGTAACAGGCAAGCAATTTGCTTTTGATAAGCATTTTAGTTTTTCACTTTAGATCTTATTTTTCCTGTTTTTTTTTTTTTTTACATATTTCTCCCTTCACTTGAATGATTTTCAAAATAGAACCATTAATGGTACTATTTGACACGTGCCTAGGAAATTGACATTATTTATTGTTCCCTTGCCAATAAGTAGATTGTATGGACAAACAGGCTATTCCAAAGGCAGTGTGGCCATAGTGAATGGAAGACCTATGAAGTACCTTCTCAGACATGTACTAGTTGTGTAACCATGGGCAAATCACTTAACCCCTCAGTGCTCCAGGGGGTCTTCCTAAGACTAAAAGTTGCAGAAAAGGAGGTGTTTTCTTTAATGGGAGTTCACAATTCAAGTGAAATCCCAACTCTGGTCCTATCTCTAACTAACTCTCTCCTATACAGCAATAAAAAATTACAATGTGGAATTATATTCAGTCTTCCTTCCCTCTTGCAAGGATGTCCTATTTAGAGTTGGAATAGGGTAGCCCTCTCTGGTGCCTTTGTTTGTAAATGCCATGCTAAGTTTTTGGCTGCTACTTAAAGACTGGGGAAGTGGCAATGAGTTTTTTGCTTTGGAATATTTAATTCCTTTCAGTGAGAAAAGTAGTTCCTAAAAGCTGAGTCATATTTAGTGGTTTCATAATGTATCTTTCTGTTTGCAATGGTGTACCAGATTAATGTTCTTTGGTTAGATTTGATCCCAGAAATAAACTCATTAGCATGTTGCTAAACAGAGAACTAGCTTTTCCCCCCCCTTTACTCACAATCATCTTACTTAAAAGGCATCCTTTTTTTAAAAAAAAATCTTGTGGAATTGCAGGTAAAAGTCCATTTTTCTTATAACTTTGACCTATCAGACAGAGTAGATAGGACTTACACTTTTAAGGATTCCCTTTTTTAAATTAAATTAGTCCTTTAATATGGATTACAAAGGAACACATTTTCTATAATAATGGTTACCAAATGAATGTTATTCTGAATTGGATAATAATTGATAATCATAGCTATACTCTACTAATTCTCTCTGTCCTTTGCACTATAAGGGAATGATGGTTTAAAGGTGACTCTCTCATGTTATATGAAGAGCTAGCCAAGGGATCCAGTCAAATTTAATGAAAAACATCTCCCCCAAGGGGGCAGCTGGGTTGCTCAGTGGATTGAGAGCCAGGCCTAGAGATGGGAAGTCCTAGGTTCAAATCTGGCCTCAGACACTTCCCAGCTGTGTGACCCTACACAAGTCACTTAACTCTCATTGCTTAGCCCTTACTGCTCTTCTGCCTTGGAATCAATTCATAATATTGATTCCAAGGGAAGGTAAGGGTTTAAAAAAAAATCTTCCTCTTTATTCGGTGAAAAAAGGCAAACCAATAATTTGGCCAACACTTTAGTATGTCCAGTTAATTTCTTAGGGATTGATGATGGAATTTTTTTAGCCCAATTTTAAAATTCAATTCTTATTTTTTAACTAAAAAAAGTTAGAAAAGATTTATAAGGTTTTTTGCTCTCATGGCATTTACTGGGGACATATTATTATAATTTATTAAGTGCCTAATATGTGCCATAACCTCTATGCTAAGGCAAATATTGATAATACTCCTTTTCCAAATCCCCATCCCTTAGTATCAGTTCTTGCAGATGTCAAGAGTTTTTACTTTTCAGGGTACACAGTGGAATACATCTATTGAATGCTGTTAAAATAACTGTGATTCCCTTCATAATTCCCATAAGATAAGGTGTCTTGCATTTTGTCTCCCCTTTCTCTTTATGTTTTTAAATGCTTATACATAGCAGTGGTTCAATTAATCAAATTTCTTCTACCCCACACCCCTTTGTCTTACAGACCACAAAACCATGGGAAATACAGAAAGCCAAAATGTAGAGCACAGGTTTTATGGTGAGAAGCAGGGGAACCTGTCAAGGAAGCATACATCCCATTCTCTTCGCTTGTCCAACAAGACCCGACGGATGAGGCATGCTTCCTCCGCAAGGGTGATCCACAGGAATTCTGAAGTGAGCACTCGATCCAGCAGCACTCCTAGCATCCCACAGTCTCTGGCAGAAAATGGCATGGAGCCCTTCTCCCAAGAAGGCAACCTAGAAGACTTTGGGAGCCCCATTTGGGTAGGCCGGGTGGGTATGGGCTTGAGACCAGTCTCTTGTCATACCGATTCTTCCATCGCTCCCAGTATAGACAGCAGCACAATCCTTACAGCAGCCTCTGCACAAAGCATGCCAGACTCTGAGGAGACCAGGCATTATGGGAATGACTCTACCTATCTGCCGGAGGGAGGCAGAAGGCAGCGTCCCTATACAACCAATGGGACCACATTCATGGAAACTTCAAGCTTTAAAAAGAAACGCTCAAAATCTGCAGACATCTGGCGGGAGGACAGTTTGGAATTTTCGCTATCTGATCTGAGCCAAGAACATTTAACAAGCAACGAAGAAATCTTGGGTTCCGTGGAAGAGAGAGACCGTGGGGAGGATCAGGGGATGGAAGCCAGGGATGGTCCCCAGCAGCTGAGTGCCTGCCATCGTGCCAATTCCCTGGGTGCCTTGTACGTACCCCAGAACAATGGAGTAAAAGCAAGTCATGGACCAAGGAGCAAATTTGTGGGATATTGTGGGAATTTAATGTCTGATGTTCAAGATCTTGCAAACCGTAAGATGCCATCAGCTGTTGCCGAGGATACTCCTCCGTACAGTAATTATAATACACTTCCCTGTAGGAAATCTCACTGTCTTTCTGAAGGTGCCACCAACCCACAAATTAGCCATAGCAACAGCATGCAAGGCAGAAGAGCAAAAACAACTCAGGTAAAGTGATTTAATTCTACTTAAGCATTTTAGAAAAGATCTTTAAAAATACACTGCTTTGCTGTTAGAATAGCCCGTTCATTTTGATCAGCTTTTAACTTTTCTGACTACCATTTTAAAAGAACTAATAGATATACTGGGAGTTCTGTTGCTAGTTTTCTCAGGAGAAGCCTTTCTAGTTCCCTTATCTCATAGTTTGTTGGATAAGAGAAGGGAGAGGAACCGGAAACTGGAGGAACTTATCTGTGCTAACTTGACTATTGTTATAGATTTCATTCTTTCAACATTCTTCCTATCTTAGATATACTGTCACCATGAAGTGGTAGAGTCAGGAAGCTTGACCTTGAAAGTCATTTTAGCCTCTATATTTAATTCAATGGTCCTTCAATTTAGTGGGAAGAGGGTTAGAAGATTAATGTTTGTTGGATTTCTTACCCTAGGGACACTTTGGATGAGTAAAGTAGCTTGCATTTGATTTTCTTTGCTATAGAATAAGTGGTTGGCAGACTATATTTTATCTTCTTAGAACCAGTTCAATTTCCTGGGTCAAAGAGTTGGAAAACCTGAGTTTTATTCTTTGCTGTCCTATTCCATGTCCCCCAATTAGTTTTATGAACGTGATCAAGTTCATTAAAACTCTTTTAGTTTTAGCTTCCTCCTCCATAAAATGGGAACTCTAATGCTTGCCCTCCCTATCTCCCAGTGTGGGTTTGTAAGGATTAAGTGAGTAATTATGTAGAATTGCTTTGAAAAGTTAAAATTTCTATGTAGCTACAAGGTCATAATAATTATCACGGTTGTTATTATTAATAGTTATAATGCTAACAGAATCTTTCCCTGATACTCATTCTGTTCTTGGGCCCAAGTTTCATGTAAAGGAAGTCTTTGGTTTTTGTTGGAGGTTCTCTTTAAGTTATTTATATTGAAAACTACAGCAGGACCAGGATCATTCTACTTAGACTATATTGGTGGTAATAAGTAGGTAGGTAGGCAAGCAATCACTCCTGACCAGAAATGGCATGTCTATTTGTCATATTGGTTTGCCTTCCAAAGATATACATTCATACTTTCAAAACACTAAGCTGCCATATCATCTTTTGTACAATGACTATTTTCAATGGAATGGTGAACTTGAAACTATGAAACAGATTTAGAGATGAGTTAGAAAATGAAAAATCACATTGGTTTTTAATTACTTAGTTCCTATTCACATCTATATTATTATTATTGTCCTATCTTGTGACCTTCCTCTCTTGGAAAGGTGAACATCAACTATGCGTCCTGATAGTCAAACAGTTTTTGCCAGGATTCTCTTCTCAAGTGACTGATAGTCATAGCCATGGTGCCCTGGATTTTGAGTGTTTTTCCTTTCAGTTAATGTGATTCATAGGGTCAATGAGAAGGAGAAGTGAGAGATACCTAGGGAGTGAATAAATAAAGGGTTTTTAAGTATTCACAGAAGTGAATACCTTACTGAAATTTTAGGGGGCGGGGGAAGGTCTTACTAGAATTTACCTTAGACTTGAATTTGAAAAAGCTTTGCCCAGAACACATTTTCCAAATTTTAGATTTGTGCTTAACTACCTCTTGGTTCCACATTTTCAAAACTGAGAAAAGCCAGGTAAAGTAGAGTCAGGTTTAGTTGGATATGTAAATGGAGATGTAAACCCATTGGGCAAGGCACCTTGTACATTATAGATACTTAATAAATTTTATTGACTCCCTTAAAGTCTGATCCATTTACTATTTATGGAAAGTAAATGTCTTCTTCAAGGTCAGATCAGTAAGGAAAAAACCTTTGATTTCTCGATGTAGATCATATATTTCTATAACTTATTAGATGAGTCCTAGATAAAGCCTAAGGCTTTAGTGTACATCGGGCATTAATACCCACAAAACATTTCTGACTTCTATGTATATATATCCCATGTTACATACTGCCTCAAAGTATTTAATTAGGAGAATCTGAATTAGAGGTTGGTTCTATTCATCTTTATAGAGACACCGCCTCCAGAGTTTAATTAGAATCTAGTCTTACTTTTGAAACAGGCTTAGAACTTCACTTTCTAATGTCCTTATGTAGTTATAAAATTTTCATTCTCCTAATAATCTTCTTTCCTATCCTTTTGGGACTTTTGAAGAAGATCTTAGAGAAATTCAGTAATGCTATTTAAGAAGAAAAGCCATGTTCTATATTTAAAGAATAAGAATTATATTGTATCCATTCAACTGAGCAGTTCTTTGTAAAATGGTATAAGAAAATTATTACTGATGGTAGATAATATGGGCTCCTTATTGAGCCAATGGCAGTGATTTGAAATTCCTGTTATTAGTTATATTCATCACAATTTGACAGAAGGTAAGGAATTTCCCATTTAGTACCTCATTGCATCTGGAGATATAACCTGCTATCACCTAGGTAGCATAACAAGATAAAACATTTTTCAATCAGATCATAGCTCATAGGAGCATAGAACTTAGAGCTAGCAGTAACCAAAGAGACCATCTAATTCAAGCATATTTTTCAGGGAAAGAAACTAAGGTCCAGATAGACTAAATAACTTGCCAAAGGTTCCATAATTACTAAGTGATAAAAATAACTTGAATCCAGGTCCCTTAACTACAAAGCCTGTCCAAATTTTCCCTGTGCTCTTCCCCTACTCTTGTTGCTATGTCTTTAAAGGATGATTCTTTTAAAGGTAATTTTGAATCACAGGGTGGTGAAATTGTTGAGGTGAGAAAGGAAGGAAATATTTAGTAAATCATCTAATCCAAATCTCTTAGAGATAACACAATTAAAACCCAGCTCAGTTAAATTTTTTTGCCCAAGATCACAGATACAGCAGAGATAGGACTTGTCTCCTGATTCCTAGTTCATTACTTATGGGGAGAGCTATAAATTATATAAACTATTATAAACTATAAACATAGTTTGGTTTTAATATTGGAATATAGAAGTATTCTCAGTATGCACTATACTGTAGTTGCTGAGAAAACTACAGTTCCTTCTAGCCCATATTGCTCTTGCCCTCCTCTGCTAAATTTCTTGAGGAGTCAGTCACACTGGGTGCCTCTATTTTCTTTCCTCCTACTCTCTTCCAAACCCTAACCCTCTGTAGTCTGATTTGGCTCCTGACTTCATCATTTTACTGAAACTGCTCTTTCTAAAAGTACCAGTGATCCCTTAATTGCCGAATCTAATGGCCTTTTCTCAGTCCTTATCTTTCTGTTGTCTTTGACACTGTCAGTAACCTTCTTCTCTTTGATATTCTTTCATCTTTAGTTCTTTCTGACAACTCTCTCTCCTGATTCTCTTGCTATATGTGTCGTTTCCTTCTCAGTCTCTTTTTTTCTGGTTCTTTATATTATGTCAATTAAACATGGGTGTTCCCTAAGTCTCTGCCTTTGCCCCGCTTCTACTTCTGTATGCACTTGTTTGGTGATCTCATCAGTTCCTATGGAGTCAAGTATCATATTTATAAAGATGATTTCCAGTTCAATAGATCTAGCCTTTACCTGTATTTTGAACTCTCTAATTACTGGCTATCTTTTGGACATCTGGCACTGGATATCTGGTAGTCAAACTCTACATGTCCAAAACTGAATTCATTATCTTTTTCCTCCCCTAAAATCTTACCCATTCCAAGCTTCCCTATTACTGTGGACAGGCTATCCTCCTTCCACTTATCTAGAATTGCAACATCAGTGCCATCTTTACTTCTCACTCACTTTACTTACTCACCCTACAAGGCTAAACTATTGCCAAATCTTGTCATTCACAAGAATCTCTTGTATTCATCCCCTCTCCATTCACATAGCCACCACCTACTTCATGTCCTCCTCACCTTTCACCTTGACTCTTACAACAGAATTCTAATTGGTCTCCTGGCCTCTTCCCTCCTTCCAGCACATCTTCCACTCAAATACCTAAGTGATTTTCCTGGCTTGTCTGACTTGTCACTCTTCCTACTCAGTAAATTAGAGTGGCTTTCTATTAGTTCTGGAATAAAATATAAAGATCTCCATTTGGCATTTAAAGCTTTTTTATAATCTGCCCCTTCTACCTTCCAAACTTTTTACTTTACTCTCCTTCATTTCTCTATGATCTAGACAGCCTGATTACTTTCTTCCCATAGGACACATGGTCTTCTTCCATCTTTGGGCCTTCACACTGGCTGTGTGGCCCAAAGAATGCTTTCCTTCTTCACCTTTAACTCTTAGCTTCTCTTATTATTGTTCAGTTGTGTCCAATTCTTTCTGACCCCATTTGGGGTTTTCTTGGCAAAGAGACTACAGTGGTTTGACATTTCTTCTCCAGCTCATTATACCAATGAGGAAAGTGAGGCAAAATAGGGTTAAGTGACTTGCCCAGAGTTATAGAGCTGGTAAATGTCTGTGTTCAGATTTGAACTTAGAAAGATAAATCCTCCTGACTTCAGGCCTGACATTCTATCCACTGAGCCACTCAGCTGCCTCTTAGTTTCTCTGGCTTCTTTCAATTCTCAATTCACATCCTACAGTCTTTTGGAAACCTTAGGTGACTGCCCTCCCTCTCTGACATTACTTTCCACTTACTCTGTATATGTCTTTTATTTACGTTATCTCATCTGTCAAAATGTGAGCACCTTGAGTTTTCTCGTATTTTTGCTTATTTCTGATTCATAGTAAGCAATTAATAAAGGTATTTTAGTTGATTGATATAAGGAAGAATTTTCTAACAATTAGCATGCTGTAAAGTGGAACGGGCTTCCTCTAGAACAGGGGTCGGCTCTTTTCTGCAGGAGCCATAAAGTCAATTTTTTTTTTCAGGCGCTGTTACAGGAGTGCGCACTGGGAGCACTGTATGCTCTCACGAAATTACATTTTAAAAATGTGGCGTTTATGGCTCTCACGGCCAAAAAGGTTGCCGACCCCTGCTCTAGAAGATGGTTTGTTCTCTCTCACAAGGGCTTCTTTGGAATATAAGAACACAGTAATCATTAAAACATTTAAATAGGGGTAGCGATTTCTTAACTCAACCTTAGTAGACCAAAATTCTCTTGCCTCAAGATTAACATTCCATGTGCTTGGGGGTGCAGCTGGGTGGCTCAGTAGATTGAGAGTCAGGCCCAGAGATGGAAAGTCCTGGATTCAAGTCATTTAACCTCATTGCTTAACCCATTTCACTCTTCTTCCTTGGAACAAAATATAGTATTGATTCTAAGACAGAAGGTACAGGTTTAAAAAAAAAAAATTCCATGGACTGAGATCATCATAGCTCCATAATTTTGTTAAGGCAAAACTAGTTTTTATTATTATTATTTTTTTTTCATTATAATCAACTTGTATCTGCTAATCACAACAGAGTACCTAAGACAGAAGGGCAAGGTCTGAGCAAATGGGGTTAAGTGACTTGACCAGAGTTATACAGCTAGGAAATTTCTGAGGTCAAATTTGAACTCAGGTCCTACTAATTCCAGGCTTGGTGCTCTGTCCACTGAACCAACTAGCTGCCCTCATATGGTACTTAAAAAAAACAATAGACTCACAAACCCTGAGGGGATCTCAAAGGCAATTTACTCTAAATCCATACCTGATGAGTTACCTTTTTCTGCAATAAAGTATTAGAGATTTGGAGCTGAAAAGGCCTTAATTTTTTTTCATTAAGCAAAAATCTACCTCCTTTCCCTCCTTCCACTCCCTCCCCCAGCTAAAAAGAAAAGAAATTGAAAGATCAATTGCCATGGCATAAATTGAAATTAGGAAGTATCATGGAATCTAGTCCAGTCCCCACAGTTTCTTAGGAAATTGAGGTTTAGAGGGGTCTTGCCTTGTGTTTTCCATAGAAACTGCTAAAGAAACATGGCCATTTTCAACCCTTACTCTTTGTAAGTAGAGTAAACAAATTCCCACATTAACTATAGGCAGAATGTCTTGATCTGTAGTTTGAATCAATCACTTCTATCAAGAAAGGAGTAGCATGTTTTATTAGGAGTTCTCTAGAATAGTGGTCACTGAATTGATCAGATTCCTTAGTTTGTCAAAGCTATTGGTTTTTGCAGTGTTTTAGTTGTAGAAATTGTTTTCCTTTGTTCTGTTCATTTAATTCTATTTCAGTTCATTCAAGGAAATCTTGTTTTCTCTTCAAACATTCTTTTAACATTTCTTATAGCAGAATAGAATTCTGTCATATTCATATACCATAACTTGTTCAGCAGTTCCCTAATTGGTGGGTACTCCCTTAGATTCCCATGCTTTGTCTCCAGAAAAAGAGCATTTATAAGGATTTTTGTACACGTGGGTCCTTTTTCTCTTCCTTTGATCTCTTTGGGGTATAAATGTATGACTGTGTCAAAGGGTACTAACTGTTTAATAAATTTTGAGGCATAGTTCCAATTGCTTTTTTTTTTTTAAACTCTTGCCTTCCGTCTTGGAGTCAATACCGTGTATTGGCTCCAAGGCAGAAGAGTGGTAAGGATAGGCAATGGGGGTCAAGTGACTTGCCCAGGGTCACACAGCTGGGAAGTGTCTGAGGCCAGATTTGAACCTAGGACCTCCTGTCCCTAGGCCTGGCTCTCAATCCACTGAGCTACCCAGCAGCCCACCCCGTCAATTGCTTTCTAAAATGGCAAGATATACAGTTGATTTTTCAAACCAAATATAAAGCTTTTTATTTATCCCTATTCAAATTCATCTTGTTATGATGAGGCCCATTGTTCTTAGCCTATTGAGGTATTTTTTAAATCTATCCTTGATCAGTGACTGTATTTGAATAAATACATTGGAGGGGATAGCTATATGAAAATCAAATAAGTATGCCATCTGTTTTTAGACATGTTACTAATAAAAATATTAAATGGAATTGGCCTTTGATCCTCTTCTAGATACTTATATCCAAGTCCACATGGATCGACAGTCTTTGAATCAAAATTTTCAAGATATTTCTGTGGGTACTGCTGGGTTTTGCTGCTAAATATTCTTTTTTTTTTTTTAATGAAGTGGAGTGCCTTCCTTAATTTGCTTCCTTTTTTGCCATTTTTGAGGTTTTGATACTTTCTGTTTTTAAAATCACGTTCATTTCCCAATATATCTCTCCTCTCCTACTGAGTTGCCCTTCTTTGTAACAGAGATTTAAAAAGAAAGATTTAAAAAGTTCTATGCTAATTATTTTTAAACATTCATAATGACATCTTTCCTGCTGTATCAAGACATAGCTTATTCACCATTTCAATTGTAATCTATTATAAAAATAGAATGAACTATGCCATAGTATGACATGCCAATTGCCTTAGTAAAGACCACCGTGTCTTTCATCCATCCTTAAGCTTCATGGCACTTTTTTTAAAAAGCAGATAAGAAAAAATAATAAAATAAAAATTAAAAGCAGGTAAGAATATACTTGGAATCTACTCTTCTTCCCAGGAAACTATCACAAATTCTTCATGTGACTTATGATACTACTAAAATGGTTTAGATAAATTTTATAGTCACTTTTTACTTTTTTGAAAAAATTGTAGCTCTGGTAGTTCCAAAATGCATAGTTACGTACTTGCTTATGCAATAGAAACTTCCTTGAAAATTCCGTGAAAACTTGGAACAGAAAGATTTATGCTGAATTGTAAGATTCATGAAGTTGTCTGATGAGTTTGAGCTGTAATTGTAATAGAATGTTTTTTGCATGAAATTATTATTTTTATCCTTTTCAGGTATCTTCTGACCTGGTGATGGGCTAGTTTTAGCAGTTAATTCTCTGCCTACCCATAGAACATCAACATTCAAATCATTTCCAGGTTGTTTTTAAATAACATTTTGGGCAGTTTCTTCCCTCCTCTAACTCCTGAAATTAGTTAATTCAGAAAAGATCAGTTGACATGACATAAACTGAAACAGGAAGTATCATGGAATCTAGTCCAGTCACCCTCAATTTTAGATAGGAAAACTGAGTTTCAGAGAGGTTGGGGCTTATGTTTTCTGTAGAAACTGCTAAAGAAACATGACCACTTCCAACCTTTTCTCTTTATATGTAAGTGTCTATTTTCTGAGGTAGAACACAGGACTGGTGAGAAGAATTGGAAGGGTCACTGTTTGAATACATGAACAGTAAGAAGGAAATTTTCCTTTTTTTTTTTAAATCCTTACCTTAGAATCAATACTGTGTAGTGGTTCTAAAGAAAAGAGTGATAACGATTGGGCAAGGGGGGCGTTAAACGACTTGCCCAGAGTCACACAGTTTGAACATGTCTGAGGCAAGATTTGAACCTAGTACCTCTCATTTCTAGACCAGGCTCTCAATCCACTGAGTCACCTAACTGCTTTCTAGTAGAAAGGAAATTTTCAGTTGTATAGAATGTCATTTAGCCCTTTAAGTACAGAAGAGGAAGAGTTTTGAAGAAACTGAGATAAGTATGTAGAAAATTTCCTCCCTGTCACCCAAAAAAGATTTCTCTTATTCTTCTGAGCTATAAAAACTAAATTCAATAAACATTTATTAAATATCTATTGTGTACCTGGCTCTGCACTAAGCACTGGGGATGCCAGTGAGAAAAAGCAGACTGCCTGAAAGAAGTTTACAGTCAAATAGAGGAAGACCATACACAAAACAAAGCGCATTGGGATGGGGTAGGTGGAATCAGAACTAAGAACTATGGCTAGAAAAATGGAGAGTTATTGAAAAGTTCTAAGAGTTCAGAGCCATCTATTAAGGAAGGCTTTGGGAGGAGTTTATTGCTTCACCTTCTAGCCCTTAAGAAATGACATTAAGTATAGTATGAATCTCTAGAATTAAATACAATGGAATATCTTGAATACAATATTAGAGGTAGATGAAGTGAAATCATATGAGGAAACTTGCTTCACAGTATTAGAAAAATTCCTTCAAACAAATTATAATGATCTTATAATATCTGATAGAATTTAGGATCATAGGATTTAAAATTTGAAAGAATCTTAGAAATAATCCAACCATACTTTTCTAAATGAAGCCTAGAATGATTTATATTGTGTTAATGAATCCCTCAGGTTCCTGAGTTTCTGGGCATTTGGTATGCCTCAGTTGATAAGACAAGGGATTGGAAGTTGGCAATCAACTGTTTTTTCCACATGGATTCGATTTAAAAATTCTATGATTTGGTGTGCAGTATTGGGCATATGTTTCCACTTACAGAAGCAATAAAAATTCTCTGCTTGAATCACAGATTCAGCTGTTACTTTAAGTTGTGAGTAATAAAGGTAGATAAATTCATCCTGTGCTCTACAGCTACTCATATAAAAATGTCTCCTCATCACTTTACTTTATTTAGGAAGATAAGTAACTCAAAGCATTTCTTAGGTTAGATAGAGTTAGAACCCAGTCGATCAGAAAGCATTTATTAAGTAGCTACCTATGCCAGACACTGTATTGGGGAACAAATACAAATAAAACAGGCCTTCCTAAGAAGTAGCTTATAATTTAGTGGAGGAGAGAAAAATATAAAAATATGTACTGAATAAATATAAATAAATATATATGCAAAGAAGTTAAATACATGGTAGTTTGGGAGAAAAGACAGTAGGAAGGGGAGATCAGGAAAGGCCTCGTGCAGAAAGTATTGTTTGAGCTACATCTTAAAGAAAATACAGATTTTTTGAGACAGGGAATGCATTATAGGAATTCAGAACTGCCAGGCAAAAGCTTAAAGATGGGAAATAGAATATTTTATAACAAGTGCAGTTTATACCACAGACTCTGGGATGGGAAATTATGTCCAGTGTGGATCAAAATATAGATTGAGGCCAGGTTATAAAAGGTTTTAAGCTAAATATTTTATATTTGATCTTGGGAGCAATAGGGAACCACTCTTGTTGATCTAGTAGGAAAGTTATATAGTCAGATATACACTTAATTTTTGTACTTTGGCAGTAGTGTAAATGGGCAATATGGATTAGAGTTATGAATAACCTGAGGCAGGGATAGGAAGCTGTTATAAAGTCTAGGCCAGAGGTGATGAAAACCTGAACTAAGATTGGTAGCTGTGTGAGTAGAAAGAAGTGAAATGTAAGAGATAATATAAAGGCACAAATGGCTAGACTTAGTAACTGACTGACTATGAGGGATACAGAAGAGGGAGAAGTTGAGGATAATGCCAAGGCTACAAACTTAGGAGACTGGAAAAATGCTGGTGCTTCTATAGAAACAGGGAAATTTGGAAGAGGGAAAGAGTTTAGGGAGAAAGATAATGAGTCCTTTTTTGTATGGTTAAGATGTCTCTGGGACATTAAATGTACAAAAAGCAATTGATGATGAGAAAAGACTGCTCAGAGAAAATACTGTGGCTACAAATATAGGTTGAGATCTATATCTGTGAGTCATCTGTATAGAGGTGATAGTTAAACAAACCCATGGGAGGGGGGCTGAGGGGGAGGAAGAGAGAGAGACAGAGAGAGAGACAGAGAGAGAGACGGAGAGACAGAGATTAATGATTAATTTCTGAAAAAAAACAGGTGTTGTAGTCTGCACTTTTGTCATGTCACAACTACCTTAGACCCAGAAGAGAAAGTTCTTTCCATCAAAGTTCTTGGCACTGACAAATGATTCAAGATAAGAAATTATATATTCATATCAATGTAGTAACATTTGCATTGCCACTACATTTTAAGAACCATGGGACCTTTTGATTTAGCTGCTGCTGCTTCTCCTTCCTCTTCCTCCTACCCCCTCCAGCTCCTCCTCCTTTTTCATCTCTCTGTCTCTCTGTCTCTCTCTCTCTCTCTCTCTGTCTCTCTGTCTCTCTCTCTGTCTCTCTCTCTCTCTCTCTCTCTCTCTGTCTCTCTGTCTCTCTCTCTCTCTCTCTCTCTCTGTCTCTCTCTCTGTGCTGAGCTTAGGGTGAGAAGATCTAAATTCAAATCCTGCCTCACACACTTTCTATCTGTGTGCCCCTGGATTTAACCCTTGTACTTCAGTGTATTGTGTCATAGGTGGAGGATTGGTAAGGGTGGGCAATGGGGGTCAAGTGACTTGCCCAGGGTCACACAGCTGGGAAGTGGCTGAGGCCGGGTTTGAACCTAGGACCTCCTGTCTCTAGGCCTGACTCTCACTCCACTGAGCTACCCAGCTGCCCCGAAGCATAAGTTTTCAGAAATTAATCATTTCAATTTGTTTTACTTAAATGTATTTCTTTGTTTTAAGAGAGGGTTCTATTAGGAGGACAAAAAATAACAACAGTTTAAAAAATCATCAATAAAATACTTAACGAAAGCAACGCAGATTTAGAAGTTATTCAAAGTTATAGATACAGAGGACAAAGGGAGAAAACTTAAGAATGGTATAATTTTTCTAAAAACTGTGAAGAAAAAATAATTTGATGGTAAGGTTTAAGACATTGCATAAAAGGTTTACCAAAAAACAAAACAAAACAAAACAAAAACAAACAAAAAAACCTCCAGCAACTTGTAATGGAGATGTTAACTATTATTATTTGTGGGTTCACAGTGGGGTGAGAGAGACAGAAATAACAGATGAACAGGACGCAACAAGGTAGGGAGACCAAGTTTAACTACTAGGAGGTTACAGTTACTGGAAATGGCAGTTAGGCTCCAATAGTCACTCAGCCCACCTAGGCAAGGGCCTATGGAACCAGCAGGCAAAAGGCAAAGGTTTATAACAGTTTTTAATCAGGGACTATAAGACAAAGGATGGGAATAGGGTTTTTCTACACTAACAGATTAAGGGCAAACCACAGGGACAGAGGAAGGACTCGACTACACTAAACTAAGACCTAAGCAAAACAGGGCCCAGGGAAAAGCAGGACAGGAGTGAGTATCCTCACAACAGTAGTGTTCAGCCTCACTCCAGTGATGTTTCTGCTCCTCCCGGACCACCAACTGCACTCTTCCAGGTGGTCAGATTCTGGGAGCTGACCCAGCCCAAGAGACCTGCAACTCAGGTTGGGATTTAGCAGTCTCTACCAAAATCTCCCACAAGTAGGTGACGGTCTTTCCACAGGATCACTGGTAAATCTGGTGTCTTCTAGTTGTCAGTTGCTGCTTGCTCCAACCACCATGGAGTTTCTCTCAGTGAGCAAGAAACACACTTCCTGCTTCTTCATTCCATCTTAGAATTCTCCAGTCCTTCCTGCTAGGTCCAACACTAATACTAAATTAATAACTAAAGAATCCTCACAACAAACTGGAGACAAGAGAAAGATTAAAAATTAGCAGAATTCACAAGATGCCAATAGGGACAAATCCCAACTTCTCTTCACTCATGTGTTTAAGTTTAAAAACTACAGTGATAAGGAGTTGATTTTACAAGCAGTTGAGAAGTACTACATTTCAAAACACTTAAAACACAGAAAGATCCTACAATAAGAAGAAAAAATGGCAGCTGGGATATGATAGGATGAAAGATTAAGAATTAGACTTTTATTTGAAAATTAACCCTTAGGCACTGCAAAACATTTTAAAGGACAAAATATGGTCCTTTAAAATCCTACATGAAGTTAAGACATTTGTGGAGAGAGAAGCCAACTTTAAAATAGTTTTTGACATGGATAGATCATAGAACTAGAGATGAGTTATTAAGCTAAGTAATTTATAGATGTTTTTCAATGAAATTATCTTAAGAGGATTAAAAACATAAGTAATGCTATTTCTCTTGATAAGGGGAAAGGAATGATGAGAGGAATAAATCAATTTTTCAAGTTATAAATTAGTAAAGAACAACTACAGATAGTTCAGTTCTATCCAAAATAGGGGAGGGTTAGAAGTATGAGGTTTTGAAAAACTTACAGAGCAGTTTTTTTGTGTGGGAACTGTTTCATATTGAGTTAGTATTTGGTATGGTTAAGAAAGAATTGGTGTTAATCAAATTAATAAAGTGAATTCTATCAAATTTTGAAAGAACAAATAATCCCTATGTTGTATAAACCCCTATTACCAATAGAAATGTAACTTTACTTTGTTCTTTCTACCTTACTCTACATGAAATATATTTTGTTTTCTGAACCTGGCAAAGTAAAGGCAACGAAGGAGCTGGATTATCAATGATTCCCTATATAAAAAAAATAAAACAAAAGGCTAACAAATAGAATAAAAGCTATGTTTAAAAGATTGTTCGAAATTGTTCAAAATAGGTTTATATCAATAATAGTTTAATATTAAGAAAATAGTCAATATAATAATCATAGAACTCTGTCAGGAGATACAAAAAATTCTTTGTGAAAATGCAATACTTATTTGTGTGTCATAAAAAGTATGGAAATAGAATGATTTTTCTATAATACAATAAAAATATTTATTACTTTAATAAATAAAATCAGAGGCTTTGCCACCACAATCGATTCTGTATTCTAATGGTTATTTTGTGACATACATTTAGAAATAAAAATGTAGCAATAATGTTAAAAACTAAAAGTAAAATATAAACATAGGTGAAAAAATTTATCTTTGTAGAGGACATACTGACTTATCTAGAAAACTGAAGTAACTGAACAATAAAAATAATTAATGATATATAAAATCATTAGCATCATTAATATCCTATTTTAAAACCATGTCAATAAAAAATGTTTCTGAGTGACAAAATGTGTAGAATACTTGGACATTAATGTATCAAAACAAATAGTTACATAAAACAATTTCAACAAAATAAAGATAAAAATTAAATTATTATAGATAAAAAGGAGGGAAGCAATTGTACAAATTGGCATATCTTATAGAATTAATATAATACCAATCAAAATGCAAATATATTAAAATTAACAGAATTAAATAAAATAATAAAATGCATATAGAGGGACAGACAAGAATATCCCAGCTCATTAAGGATAGAAAGAAAGGAAAAGTGTTTTTGCTGCTGTAGTTTATTATAATATAAAGCAGTAATTTTCTAAATTATTTGATACCTGGTAGAAAATTAGATTCATGGAACAGGTATGTAATATAGCCCTAGGACTAGTAAAGATATACATGTTCACATTTGGTAAATTTCAGATCATATACATTTGGGAAAGAATTAATCAATAAAAATTAGGGAAGTTAGGTAACAATATGGTGTAAAGTATCATTTAAATTTATATTGAATGCAATACACAATGAATTTTTAAGGAATAGGATGTATATATACATGTTTGTATGAATATATACACAAATCTACATTTGTGTATATATGTGGGTACACTGAGAGAGAGTGAGGAGATGTCACAATTATGGAAAGAAAAAGTTCTCAACTGTTGAACAGGTACAAGAAATTCTTAGGCCAAATAGATGCATTTGAGAATTGATTACATTGAAATTATGATTATTTTGTTTAACAAACAGTCATGCTTCTATAATTAAGCAGAAAGCAACAGACCAAAGGAAAAATCTTTACCATAAAAATCTTGACACCCAGAATCTATAAGGAATTGATATAGAGGAAGGTCCTTTCCTGTATGAATAGGGAGTTCTTAAGAAACATATGACCTGAACTGAATAAACTCTCATATTCAGAGTTCTAAATTCAGAAATACTTAAATTGATTCAGTTGGCAAAGATAGTTTAAAACCTTAAAATTCAATGCTCCTAGGGCTGTGGAAAAATAAGCATACTCTTTCTCTGTTAGTAAGGCTGTTAATTGGTATATTCTTTCTAGACATCTATATGACTATATTGTAATTGCTATAAAACTATTCATATCCTTTACCCTACTGATCTTACCTCTTGACTATACCCTAAGGATGGTATTGACATAAAAATAAAACTTATCTATACAAAATTTTCCTAGCAGAATTATTCTTACTAGTCTCTTTTGAGTGATTGTTGTTTTCGCTTAGTAAGCTTTGGAGTACTGGGATTTGATATAATTGGTACAATATTATTCACAAATAGGAAGCAAAGGGGAATACCTCACCTGTTGGGATTCTTCCTTTTATGTGAAATCTGCACCTGACAGTGTGCATGATAGTGCCAAATACTTTTTGAACACTATATTCCTCGTTTAAAATGAATAATCAGGGGGTTATTCATAACAACAGTTATCACTTGTTTCATCTTTCAAGGAAATGATTTAACCTATGTCTGAAGCGGAGATTTTGAGGTCTTTTGCTCTACTGACTAAAAATACTTTTTTGCAGTCAAGAAACAGTATGTACAATGGAATATTATATTCTATGCATATTATAGGCTTGTAAAGATGTATTACACAGTATTTAGACAGGAGTCAGGAAGAATCATCTTCCTGAGTTCAGCTTTGACCTCATGCACTTTAACTAGCCGCATGACAACAGGCAAATTACTTAACGCTGTTTGCTTCAGTTTCCTCATCTGTAAAATGAGCTGGAGAAGAAAATGGCAAATCAATCCAGTATCTTTACCAATAAAAGCCCAAAGGGGTCACAGAGTCAGAAAACATTAAAAATTATTAATTATTTATATATAGAAATAATTTAAAAATAACTGAACAATAAAGATGTGTTCTATTTTTTCTTTTTCTTTTTTTTGAAAACTATCTGTCATATTATTAGTAAAGGGAATTTCTGATAAGGAAATACACTTTACCAATGCAGACTAGTATCTGCTCTGTATAAGAGTCAGGACTAGAGCCCAGTGTATCCTGACTCCAAGGCCAGTTCTCTATGCTATTTAGCTTTTTTCTTCTATGGAATATGTGAATATGGAATATGGAATGTGAAAAAGCCTGCCTATTCCCTTCTCTAACCTTCCACAAAATACCTTTGGTGAATATGGGTAGTAATATGTTCTAAGTAGCCTTTTTGGGGGGGGTTATAATAAAGTCCAAGATTTGGGTATCTTTGATACCAGCTCTTTCAAAGGTGATTATAAGTATAACCTTTCTAATTTGTATTTGTACAAAAGTATTTGTATTTCTATGCTTGTTTTTGTTTATAATAACAAAAAACTGGAAACTAAGGTGATATCTATCAGTTGGGAAATGGCTGACCAATTCATGTGACTGAAATGGAATATTATTCTACCATAAGAAATGACAAAAGGAATGGTTTTACAGAAACCTAGGAGGACTAGTATGAACTGATTACATTAAAGTGGTGGAATTTACAAACGTTGGTATACAGTAATAGCAGCATTGTAAAGACTTGTATTTGAAATAGATATTTCATTATAAAGAAAACTTGGAAAGACTTGTGAATTCTAATCATTATTGTGATCAACCATGATCCAATATTTCTGCTGATGAAGCATGTCTTCCACCTTCTGACAGAAGAACTTGAAGTGCAAAATAAGACATATCTTTTCAGATGTGTCCAGTGTGGAAATTTGTTGTGCTTGATGTATACTTGTTGCTGTTTTCTTTTGGGTGGGGGACTAGGAATAGGGTATATATATATCCCCACATATAAAAGAGGGGTTTGGGAAGCAAGGAAGAAAATAGAACAGAAAGAAGCACAGACATGAAGGACAGCTTTAAAAGTTGCAGGTTGACTTTCTTATATGTTTAAAAAGAAAAACAACCTTTAAAAAAAATCATACTCTTTTTTTTTTTTTAGTAAAAAAATTTTTTAATACAAAACCCCACCCAAAGCTTTTTTTTTTTTTAATTTTACTTTCAGTCTTAGAATCAATCCTGTGTTTTGGTTCTAAGGCAGAAAAGCAGTAAGGGCTAGGCAATGGGGGTCAAGTGACTTCCCCAGGATCACACAGCTAGGAAGTGTCTGAGGCCAAATTTGAACCCAGGACCTCCTGTCTCTAGGCCTGACTCTCACTCCACTGAGCTACCCAGCTGCCACCAAAAAACTCTTTCTATAGAGGCAATGGAAATTGTTACTGACTCTTTAAGAGCTCAGTTGCTACAATTTTCAGTTGCCTCTTTCATTTTATGAGATTTTTCTTATGAAGTAAGGGAGAAGGTATGTTTATCTTTATTTTATGACATGAGCTATGGAGAAGACAGAAGGTGAGAAAAAAACTTGTTAGAACTATCTTTATTATTTTATGAAGAAACTTTATTTCGGTGCTTTTAGCACTGAAGAGAGACTTATTCTTCCTGATTGGAGAGAAGCTAGTGAAGATAGAGAAGGAGAATGGAGAGGCCTTCCTTCTGGCAGAACTTAGCCTTGATCTTATAAAGGTACTTGAAGAGTCTTTGGTTTCTTGAGTGAACTCAATAATTGTTCCAAAGTGAAATCATCTGTGGTTACCATGATAGTGTGAGGTAATACTTTCTTATAACTAAAATGTTAATAGTTATTTTTACTTCTGTTCTATTATCTGTCATTGTTAACAAATTCTATATTTTATAACTAATTAATCTTAGTCAAAGGATTTATTAAGAGGTTCCTTAATCAAGGGAAGGGATTTAATGTATAGAAAAGTATGAGTGCTAAATTGGGAAAGGAAGTTTTTCCAATTTGAAAATTATTTGATGAATTAGAGTGTGGACTTTGAGCTTATTTGAGCAATATGTCAAAATTTAATTAACAAATGAGGAACACTACATACATACCTTGAATTACCCTAGGCTTGAGATGATATTAAATATGGGAGTGACTCAAGTAGCAGGCTGAGGGGTGACAAGTGAGTGTGGTAGTCTCTAATAGCCTTGCTACAATCGAATTTAATTATTTTTAGGAAAATACATGAAATACTTTATAACAATTAAGACTAATTTTAGGTTAGTTCTCTCTTCTGCATAGTTTATTATCTGAGAACAAGCATAGAACTATAGACTAAAAATGTCTAAAGTTTTCAAAATTGGGAATTGACACTCTCCTATCTTTTGACTCTATTCCAGCTAGAGGCAGAACACTGCTTACTTCTAAAAAGTGAAATACATTTCAGAATGCTGAAGAGTAATGGATCTTGCAGAATTATTTGGCACAATACAGAATAAGACACTTTACCTAAACAACTGAGAAGTGAAGCTATCAGATCTGAGTAGAAGAAGAGAACATGCTACTTTTCCTTGTGGGATGAGTGGGTGGAGTGGTACAATATTATCTTGTTAGTCATCACGTTAAACAATAGACTCCCAAATGGGCTTTTTATAGGCAGCAGCTATGCAGAATTAGTTATGCTGTTATATATCCTTACATTTGGAGCAACTAATTATCCTATAGAATTTTCCCAGTGGTTTCTTTTTTTTTTTTTTTTTAACTCTTATCTTCTGTCTTAAAAAACCCCAGCAATGACACAAAACACCTTACCTTCTCTCTTAGAAATGATTCAAGTATTGGTTCCAAGGCAGAAGAGCTAGGAAGTTGGAGTTAATTGACTTGCCCAGGGTCACACATCTAAGAACTGTCTCAGGCTATTTGAACCCAGGTCCTTGACTCAAGGTTTGGCACTCAATCTGTTGTAGTATCTAGCTGCCTCCTGCCCCCTCACTATCCCATAGGTTCCAAAGCACTCTTAATGAGGCTAAGTAAGAGCAGCTGAGTGCTACAACTCTTAGGAGGTGGCAAAATCTCAATTGCTGAATTGCCAGTTCATTAATTACCCCAGTCAGATAAATAATAAGTTTTCCAAAGTATTTTTCTCTTCCTCCAAATCAGTAAAGATGTGTTGAACAACTACCTTGTGCAGTGCTCAGGGAACATTCAAAGACAAAACCAAAATTATCTCTGCCTTCAAGAAGCTTCATTCTGGGGGGAGGGAGGATAATAGATATAATTTGTACATAGATAAATAAATACAAGACAACTGGGGGAAGAAGAGTACATTGATTTTATCACTGGGCCTTCTTTAGTATTATTGGACTCCCTTAAATGACATTTCTTTTTTCTTCCCTTGTATTTTTCTCCTTTCAAGGATGTGAACATAGGTGAGGGAAGTGAGTTTGCCGACAGTGGGATTGAAGGAGCTACCATTGATACAGACCTCCTCTCCAGACGTTCCAATGCTACCAATTCTAGCTATTCCCCAACTACTAGCCGAGCATTTGTGGGCAGTGACAGTGGCAGCAGCTCTACTGGAGATGCTGCCCGGCAAGGGGTATATGAGAATTTCCGTCGGGAACTGGAGATGAGCACCAATAACAGTGAGAGCCTTGAGGAAGCTGGGTCTGCCCACAGTGATGAGCAGAGTAGTGGTACTTTGAGTTCTCTAGGACAGTCAGATATCCTCCTCTCAGCTGCTCAAGGAACAGTACGAAAGGCCGGAGCTCTAGCAGTGAAGAACTTTCTTGTCCACAAGAAGAACAAGAAAGTAGAGTCTGCCACCCGAAGGAAATGGAAACACTATTGGGTGTCCTTGAAAGGTAAGGGTAGAAAATACAGTTTATTAATCTGTCTATTCTTAATCACTTGTTCTTTTTAATATATGCTTACATGTTGTTTTAAAATCCAAGCATCTCTTGTTTATAATTTTAATAGACTTAATCAAACACTAAGTGCCTTATATTTCTGGGTTCTATGTTAGATGATTGGGATACAAAGATTCAAGGAAGAATATATGTATTATTAAATGTTGCAGTCTCTTACACATAGAAAGTTTAAACGTATACAGTAACAGTAGCTGCTTCATTCATCTATCTAACTATTGTCAATTCTTTGATACATATTTGGCTTCCCCAAAATGATTAAAAATACACATTTTATCAAAAAAGTTTATGTATCTTTGAGCTCTAGGGGATAGGGGAAAGGATGGATACGCACCTAAGTAAATACAAAGTAATACAAAATAATTTAATTTTTGTTTTTCTGTTTCTTATAATCAACAAACAGCATACAGAGAGAGATAACTGTACAAAGGACAAAATGGAATTTGACATGGAATGGTGAGAGAGAGGGAGGGGGTGAAGAAGAAGAAAAAAAAAGGAGGAAGAAGAGGAGAGAAAGTGCAGGCAAAGTGCTGGGGAGATTAGGAAAAGCCTAATGTAGGAGGTGGCACCTGAATTGTACTTACAAAGGAGGAGGAGGAAAGGCTAATAGATGGCTTTGTCAAAACATTAGCTTTTATACTAACTGGTTATGAAGGTAGTATTAAAAGGAATTCCTAAAATGATTTAAATAGAGGCAGTGTCATGAAAAAAAAAATAAATGCTGCCCTCCTACAATGACCACTTTACTTTAGACAATATTAATTTGGATACATAGCTCTTGAATATTTATGTTATTTTATGTTCATTTATATGCATAGTGTATCAAACTTGCATGAAATCTGTGTGCACATGTGAGGAATTCAGTTCATGCATTTGACCAAAGGGGGTGGGGGTGGGGGGAAAGTATCATTATAGAGGTTCTTATAAGCAATATTATTGGTTAGCACTAGGAAGTAAGGCTGTTGTAGTCCATATTTCCAAACTGCACTGTGGGCCTGCTCCCAAGATGACCTGTTGGAAGGACTAACTCACACATATAGTTGAAACCCGAAGGCTAATATTGTCCTAGGCTCTTTTCCTGGCATTCGATATAATGATAGACACTGCATTTAGGAACAGTAATAGCACCTAGTAAATTCACAGGTGAATTCTACCTTAATTTTAACACTATGAATTTGGCTCACCACAGTGTCTTTTGCAACTTCATATAGGGATGTGTGTGTATGTATGTATTTATATCTATCTATATCCTATAGATCTAAATATACATAGACACACAAGACATTCACATTTCCATCCTGAAAATTCACAAGATTATTAAATTTCAATGTTTAGAGACTGAAATATATGAATTCAGAATATCTTCACATTCTATGGAAGACCTTAGCATCTGTTTCAAACTCAACATTTTAAACATTAGGGAAACAAGCCCAAAATATGTAGTGATTTTTTTCCAAAGTCTTTTCCAAGGTAGTTAATATGAACCAACATTTACATCAAGACTGCTTTTTCCTAATCCACTGATCCTTCGTGTCTTCTCTTTTAACTGTAAAAATATGCATTCTTCCATAATACACATATATATATACTTACATGCATATTTTATATATATAGTCCATAAATTATATTATGAGTATATGATTCATTATATTTACAAAACAATTCACTCATTCATACAATGGGACCCAAAGCAATATTTTTATCATCAAATTAGTTGAAATCAGAATAGTGAGAGGGAATAAGAGATAGCTTGTAAGTTGAAATGAAATGAACAGGATGAACAAACTGTGGCAAACAGTGGTTGTATAGGATGAACCATTTGTCAGTGGATTTAATGGATGCTTGTTTCTGTATGAGAACCACCCAATCCTGAAATTATAAAGCTGCTTTAAATATAAGAGAACTAATTATAAAGGGTCACAATAGAATAGAATTTGACAAATTGCTTGTTATGGGATATATAATGTCTGGATAGGTAAAGATCAATCTAAACCTTTGGAAGACTTTGAAATCAATGTTTTGTTGAGTGGTATAACTTAGTTCAAAGTATGTTGTCTTCTCTTCAGTTAATTATAGGTGGTGAGATAGCTCCATTGACTAAAAGTCAGTATAGCTAGACCAGAGAGTGGTAAAGAGAGTCATATGTGATGTTGGGAAGATGGGTTGAGATTGGGATATGAAGAGGTCTGAAAGCCAGAGTTTACATTTGATCCACAATGAAGTTATGTGCCATATGGGTTGGAGCAGGGGTAGAGGTAACAAATACCTGACTAGGAAGTATTTATTGGACAGGGAATTTATAAGGATAGAAATTGCAAGGTGGATAGTTGATAGGATGTGTGGGTGACTGAGAAGGAGGTACTGAGGTTGGCACTGAACTGTAGGAATAGTGGTTCCCTTACCTTAAATAAGGAAGTTTGGAAAAGAGATGGATTTTGGAGGAGAGAGAATGAATTCTATTTGGGACATTTTGATTTGAGATGCCTATGAGATATCCATTGGGAAATGGCCAATAGATTGAAGGTACAGACTTCCATCTCAAAAGACAGGGATTTGGGAGCTCCTTTATGAATTTGGGAATTATCTGCATCAAGAAGAAAATTGGCACCCTTGGAGCTGATGAGGTCATCAAGATGGAGAATGTAGAGAAAGAGGAAAGGACCTTTATAGATCCTTAGTACATCCATATTTAGTGGGCATAATATTGATGATCATCCAAATAAAACTGAGAAAGAGCTATCAAACCAGTAGAAGGAAAACAAAAAGAGAGTGAATATAAACAAAATAAAACAAAAAATAAATTCAGAGGAGAGTATCCAGGAGAAGTTAGTCAACACTGTCAGGTGATTTAGAGTGGTTAAGGATTAGAAATAAAAATAACCCCTCATATTTGGCAATTAAGAAATCATTAGTGACTTTGGCAAGAGAAGATGAGTTGATAAATTTGGAAGCCAGATGGCAAAGGATTAGAGAGTGAGTGAGAAAAGAGGAAATGGCAGCAACAAGTTGAAAGATTTATTGTTAGGATTTGAGAAAGGAGAGGTATTGGATGATAGTTTAAGCCTTTAAGAGAATGGATATGTTCTAACGAGGGTTCTTTTTTTTTTTTAATTTTAATTTTGAATATTTTCCCATAGTTACATATTTCATGTTCTTTCCCTCTCCCCCAAACCGCCCTATCCCCCAAACTGCCCTATCCCCCTTTGTGCTGATGCACAATTCCACTGGGTTTTACATGTATCATTGATCAAGACCTAATTCCATATTATTGATAGTCAGACTAGAGTTATCGTTTAGTGTCTACATCCCCAATAATATCCCCATCAGCCCATGTATTCAAGCAGTTGTTTTTCTTCTATGTTTCTCCTCCCACAGTTCTTCCTGTGAATGTGGCTAGTATTCTTTCTCATAAGTCCCTCAGCCTTGCTCTGGATCCTTGCATTGCTGCTAATAGAGGAGTCCGTTATGTTTGATTGTACCACAATGTATCAGTCTCTGTGTACAATGTTCTCCTGGATCTGCTCCTTTCACTCTGCATCAATTCCTGGAGGTCATTCCAGTTCACATGGAATTCCTCCAGTTCTTTATTCCTTTGAGCACAATAGTATTCTATCACCAACAGATACCACAATTTGTTCAGCCATTCCCCAATTAAAGGACATTCTCTCATTTTCCAATTTTTTGCCACCACAAAGAGTGCAGCTATAAATATTTTTGTACAAGTCTTTTCCCTTATTATCTCTTTGGGGTATAATTCAAGCAGTGGTATGGCTGGATCAAAATGCAGATAGTCTTTTAAAGCCCTTTGAGCATATAGTTCCAAATTGCCATCCAGAATGGTTGGATCAGTTCCCAACTCCACCAGCAATGCATTAATGTCCCAATTTTGCCACATCCATGAGGGTTCTTTTTTAAAGGCTAAGGAGAATTGGGTATGTTTGTAGAAAGGAAGATTAGAGAGAAAGGATGACCATTGGCATGGAAGAGGGGTGTGACAATCTGTTTTAGATAGGTGCGAGTGTAGAAAGCTTGACCTTGGGGGCTACTAGGTGGCTCAGTGAATTGAGCACCAGATTCAGAGATCTGAGGTCCTGGGTTTAAATCTGGTCTCAGACATTTTCTAGCTGTTTGTCCCTTGGCAAGTCACTTATACCCCAATGCCCAGCTCTTACCATTCTTTCTGCCTTGGAGCTAATATACAGCATTGGTTCTAAGATGAAAGGTAATTTTTTAAAAAAAGAAAGAAAATCTGATCTTGTTGAAGAGAAGAGCTACTTCATTAGTGATTAGACTACATGATGAGAGAATAGGGGATGATATGAGTTCTGAGATGAATAGAAGAGGATGCTCATGGCAAATGTCTATATTTTCTTAATAAAATGTAAAATGAGGCGTTTGGTTGGAAAAATTAGGGGAGGGATGCTGGAGGAGGTTTGAGGACAGAAGATTTAAAATAGTTGCTGAAGCTAGTGAGATAAAGAATCAAACAGGGAAGATTAAAAGGATAGCTTTGCTGTTAGTGGTGGCACATTCAGATGAAATGAATTGAATTTATTGTAAAATCAGAGGAAATCTGCAAAGATGGCAGAGTAAAATTCCAGTATCATTAAGCTCTTAAGTAAGTGATCAGGAAGGGGACTTAGAAAATAGGGGTAGGCCAACAATTCTCCCTCTAACCCTGTAGTGGGATATTGCTCTTTGTCCTCCACTCCTACACATGTATTGCTTATAAGCCCCAGAGGAAGTGATATAACCATGCTGCCTGGTAAGCTTCAAATTCATTATAATTAGCTTTAGTTGATTCCTCATTGTCTTAAGAAATTCCTTGTATTCCTTTCTAATCCTTTCTTAATCCCCATGGAAACTCTTCCAAACTTTCTTCTCCTCAGTACTCCCCTAACTTTTCTCCTTAACCAAAGGCCTCGCCTCTTACTTGCCTGAGAAAGTTGAGACCACTTGCTGTCAGCCTCTTGTTCTCTCCTTCATCTCAAAGCCTCTTAACATCATGCCCTCTCTACTCTGCCTTTCCCCCAATCCATGGTAATGAGGTGGCCTTTTCTTTTTTCAAAGCCTGTCCTATAAGTGTATCCCTGATGCCATTTCCTTTTGTCTTCTCCATCAGATTGCATGCCCTCCTTATCATCACCTTCCTCTCTAATTCTCAGAATCTCTCTATTTAGTGATTCTTCCTCTACTGCCTTCAACCATGCTAAAGTTTCCCCCATATCTAAAAATCCTTCACAAAACCTTAGCATTCTCTCAACCTATCCTCTACCTTTCTTCTCTTTCTCAAAGTCCTAGAAAAATCTGCCTCAATGATTGCCTTCCCTTCTTGTCCTATCATTCACATCTCACCTTTGGTAATCTAGCTTCTAACCTCATCACTTCACTAAAAACTGCTCTCTCTAAAATTACTAATAATCTCATAGCGGCCAAAGTTGTTTGGGTTCCCCCCACTTTTATCCTCCTTGACTTGTCTACTATATTTGACTCCATTGGTCATCATCTGTTTCTGTGTACAGTCTCTTTGGATTTTCATGACACTTTTTTCTCCTGGTTCTCCTACCTGTGAGATTTTTCCTTCTCCTTCTCCTTTGATAGTTCATCAGTTATGATCCTTAACTATGTGTGATCTACAGTCACCTGTCCTAGGCTCTTTTCTCACTGTATATTCTCTCTCAAGGCCCATGGATTCAGTTATTATCCCTGTGCAGATTGCCCCAGATTATCTCTAGGTAAATAATTCCCAGATCTATAAATCCACTCCTAATGTCTCTCCTCAGCTTCCCCATCACCAAAATGCCTTTTTGACATTATAAACTGTATGTTCCAGAGACATCTCAAATTCATCATGAGCAAAACAAAACTCATATTTCTACCCCAAACAGGCCCTTTTTCCAATCTTCCCTATTTCTGTTGAAGGCACCATCATTCTGCCAGTCTCTCAGGTAATATTGGTGCTATCCTCATCCTTCATTCTCCTTCACTTCACATATATAACCTGAACACTCTTGGTGGTTGTATGAGTCACAGTTTAGAGTCATAATATGTAGGATTGATGAGCCAGCAAAGGAGACTGAGAAGGAGCAACTAGACAGGTAGGAGGAGGACTAAGAGAGGTATCATGAAAATGTATCTAGGAAAAGAAGGTTGTCAAGTATCAAATGTAGCAGATAGGTAGAGAAAAATGAAGAAAATTAGGCAATCAAAATATTGCTAGTAAATTGGGACAAAGTAGTTTCAGCTTGAGGGATAAGATCAAAATCCAACATTGCAAAGGATGGAAGGGTGAAAGGTGAGGAAGTAGAGGCCTCAAGTATAGATAGCTTTTGTCGGAAGATTGGCTAAGAAAGAGAGGATCAGTGTTTCAGATTAGGGGACATGAATTGGAAAGAAAATCTCATTTAGAATAATATAAAGAGGGGCAGCTGGGTAGCTCAGTGGATTGAGAGTCAGGCCTAGAGACGGGAGGTCCTAGGTTCAAATCCGGCCTCAGACACTTCCCAGCTGTGTGACCCTGGGCAAGTCACTTGACCCCCATTGCTCACCCTTACCACTCTTCCACCTATAAGCCAATACACAAAAGTTAAGGATTTAAAATAAATAGAATAATATAAAGAGAGAGACTATTTAGGGGCAGATAGACTGTGAGAAAATGTGAACATAAAGACTAAGTTAAAGAGAAAATAAAGGCAAATGTGTTCCATAAAACTGGAGTTTTAAAGCCAGAAGAAAACTTTAGAGACCTTCTAATATTAATTCTATCAATTTTCAAATTAGGAAATTGAGTTCAACAGAGTAAAATGATTTTATCAATCAACAAACTTTTATGTAAGCATCAACTGTTCCAGGCTCTGAGTCCAAGATCATCACACCATTCATTAGTATCAGTTACTAGATTAAAACCCTTTACAACATACCACACCACCTTTCTATCCTACCATTTCTCTTTGGATTTACTGTTTGATTTTAGTCCAAAAAAATTGAGTCAATTGTAAAATAGGACTTTTACATTTTTGTTGTTTCCTGTTAGTTGGATTCAAATGGTGGTTCTCATGTTGCATTGTCTTGCTATTATATAAATCATTTATTTTCTTTTTTCTCTTTCTAAAAAACCCTTACCTTCTGTCTTAGAAGTATACTGTGTATTGGTTCCAAGGCAGAATGGCAATAAGGACCAGGCAATTAAGTGACTTGCCCAGGGTATAAATCATTTATTTTCAACAAACCAATTTATTGAATGCCTCTGATCTTTTCCCTTAGGATGCACATTATTCTTCTATGAAAGTGATGGGAGGTCTGGAATAGATCACAACAGCATCCCCAAGCATGCAGTCTGGGTGGAGAACAGCATCGTGCAAGCAGTGCCTGAACACCCAAAGAAAGACTTTGTTTTCTGCCTCAGTAACTCTCTTGGTGATGCATTCCTATTTCAGGTTTGTTTCTTCCTTTATTCTAAGGGAATTCTCTATATAAAATGATTCCCTGACATGCTGTTCCCCTCTTTTACTAAATGCTTACATCACATACAACATACTCCTTTTTCTCTCTTTATTGTTATTTCTTTGATACTCTACAAAGAAAGGAGGTGAAAGAAAAAGCCAAAAACAACACTCAATATCAGGAATTGGTGCACTCCCCTAATGGGGTCAAACGTCCAACATGTTGGGGAAATTGCCTTATTTGAGAAGAGATATAAATGAGGCACAATCCATGGGCCCATTTGATCCTTTTAATACTAATCACAGTGTGGGATTAAGTATCAGAATATCAGGCCCTTACATGTTTCTGTTTTATATTGTCCAATATCCTACTGCTGTTTTATTGTGGTATCGAGTACTGTTTTTTTCATTAATCTCTTAGGCAGCTCAGGGCAGAGACCCGAAAATACTCAGTGCACATTAAATGACCTGATCTAGAATTAAGTCTGATTGCTTTCCCCTCTTCCCCCATTGGCCTGAATTTGACAGTCTTCTGACTCAGGTTTAGGTCTACAAGACAGACTTGCCACTGGCTGGAGTATAAAGCTAGCTGGAAGGCCCTGCAGGTGTGGAGTGACAGAACTGCAGGCTCATCGAGGGTTGCTTGGTACAGAATTCAGATGAGGTTCAGAAATGAATCAGAGATCTCACTCCTAGGTCAATGCTTCACAATTGCCGTTCCTTTCCATGGCTCCTTCTTGCCCACTATATACTCACAGGCCAAGTTTGAGCTTGATCAGCTGGATAGGCTGTCACTTCACACCTAGAACATAGCTTTGGGTTAGCCCCATGCCTGGACCAAGATACCCTCCAAAGTCCCTGCTGTGTTTAAAACCCAATTCTGGAGGTAGAGAAAACAGCCCCTAGTTCTTGCTTTCTCTTAGATCCATGATCGTTCCTGGCCCTAGAGCACCTATTAGAATCAGTCCCTCACCCAGCTCTGTGGTTAACAGTGACACAGATGTTCCCTGACTCCTGATCTTGTTCCCTTGGTTGGAAAAATGACTCATTTTCATTTTTTCCTTGGATTTCTCAATCAAGACTTACTTCAGTGCTGTTCTGTTTTGTGTGTGTGTGTGTGTGTGTGTGTGTGTGTGTGTATTGCTTTTTTAAAAAATCACTCACCTTTTATTCCTCCTACAACCACCCTCCCCTCCATGAAAAAAATCAAAACAAAACTCTTTCAACAAATTTGCATAGTCAAATAAAATAGATTCCCAAGTTGGCCCCAATCTTATTCTACCCATGTAGTCCATCATCTGTTGTTCTTCCTAGATTTTCATTGGAGGAGTTCCAGAAGACAGCTGGACTCTTCTCCTTCTTCCTGTTCTGCTATCATGGCTGGTGTACATAATAGAATTTGAGAGTAGCTAGTGTGCATGTAGGTAAAGGAAATAAGAACTCTATGAATAATACATTTCCTCCCTAATCAGAGAACAGTCATAAATGCAGAAACAATATATGTTATCTTAGCTGCATAGATTGGTTAGGAATATACATAGCATAATGAGGGATAAAATTGAATCTGCAGAAGAGGTATATTGTTTTCTGGCAAGTGGAGGATCTGGAAAGTGGAAGTTTTCTGGAAAGTACATAAAAATATGCACTTAAGCTGTGTAATTTACAGTTCTTTCTACTTAATCTTTAGATGTTACATACCTCCCACATGATTCAGTGTACATCTAGTTCCTGTCATACCAACATAATTCCCTTACTTTCAGATGTCATCTGAATTACCAGAAAATTTACTGCATTTTGCTCTATCACTAACTCCTATATTTATTTCTTGTTTGCATGTTTACAAAGCAGCATGAGCCTGACTTGGTAGAAAATAGTTGATTCCCTAATGGTTTTTAAGTGTTTAAGAAAAATCTGACAAATTCCTTAAAAGGTTGTTACATTTATTGCTATCAAACGCACAAAATTTGTCTGTGAGCTGAAAGAGTTTGGCTTTATATTGCAAATGAAGACTAGGTAAGGGGGCCTTACTAACTACATGCTCACTTGTTCAAAGTTATAGGGTTCTGGTTTATAGTGCTATAGAGTTCTGCCTTAGAGTTTCTCTTATTCCCAACCATAATGTAGTGTATTTAGTACTGGGTACCACACTTAAGAGAGAGTTGGTAAACAAAAATGAGTTTATTTGGCCTGAAAACGATGAGATTGTAGGGGAAGGAAACAGGGATGTAGAGCAGAAAACAACATTATAGGTTAATAGGTTTCTGAAAGAACCACAGAGTTCATATAATTCCAGATTCCTTCATTTTATAGATGAAGAAGCTGAGACCTAAGGAGTTTGTGACTTGTTCAAGGTTACACATTTGACAAAAGCTATGATTTAATCCAAAGTCTTTCAACTATATCCAGCAGACTTGCTATGGAACTTTGCTCTTAAGACATAGGAATAACCTTAGAAATAATCTGACTTACATTATCATCCCATTTTGTGATTTCTGCCAAGTGGTTACCAATCTTGTACTAAAATTCTTTGAGCAAGAATTGATACTGTTCTTTTAATTTAATTTTTCTATAAAGGAGAATTAATCAACTTCTACCCATTTCAGTTCTACATTTGCTATGAAATATTCTCTAAATAAGTAGTTTTGTAATCTTTCAGTCAATCACCAAATATCAATTAAACCCTTATTATGTTCCAGGCACTGTGCTAGGAAAGGAGAGAACCCATGCACTAAATTGAAATATCCAAATGAGATTTATTTAAGGATGTTTTTATAGCAATTCAATGCTTCAGAAGGGATGGAAATGGCAGATACTTTAAGTCTCTTAATATATTATGGAGAGGAAAGAGGCTCAAGTAGAACCAAAGATGGCTTTCCAGTTTTTCTCTTTATACAAAATAGTATTTTCTATCTCTGACATGTTTTGTGGATGGTTCCCTCAGTTTCTCACTTCCTCAGGATTCCAGGTCAGTGATTGATATGGAAGCAAGAGATAGTGTGTGTTAGCTCCAAAAACAACCATTTGGGGATCTTTGAGCCTTGTAATTGGTTAAATTGGATGAAGTACATGGGATTAGAATGTTCTTTCCCCAACCTTTGATAAAGATGTCCCAAAAGTCTATTAACTGTTATCCCAAGCACTTTGGAGCCATTTGGTCCCAAGTGGATACTTGTCCATAAATAGATATTTTTGGAGTTGAGAACTTTCGAGGCAGAAAGCCTATGCAAAGGAAGCAGTTAAAGCTCCATAAATAATGTAGAATAATGAAGAATTGCTATGGGTGTAGATATCCCAAGGGAGTTCTCATTTAAAAAATTGATTGGCTAATGATTGGAATAACAATATTCCAATAATAATATTGGAAGGTCATCTTTAGTGAGAAGACAGTCTTTTTGATTTTTATGATTTTTAGCTTATATTTTGTAGAAGAGAGTGGATGAAGGAAACTTTCTCTGAAGGTGAAAAACTACTTTCTCTGTGCTTATAATGCTCAAACCTACTTATTCTGCTCCAACTTCTCTGCTGACCTACATTCTCATATTACCAACAACTGCCTTTGAGATATCTTAAATTATATGTACAGTAGGTGTCCTCAACATAGCTTGTCCAAAACAGAACTCATTACCTTTTCTCTTAAAGACTCTTCCCTTTCTATCTTTCCTATTATTAGAGAGGGTAATACCATCCTCCTAATCTCTAAGGCTCACAACCTACAAGATATCCTGGACTTCTCACCCTCCTCACCCCCCAAATATTCAATCTGTTATCAAGGCCTGGCAATTTCACTTCTGCAACATCTTTAGAAATACTTCCTTCTTTTCTCTGACACTACCACCACTTGTCACCTCACATCTGGTCTAGTGAGTCTACCTGCCTCAAGTCTTTCTCTATTCTAACAGATCCTCCGTTCAGCCACCAATATGATTTTCTTAAGCAATAGATTTGACTGTGGCATCCCCCATCAAGGAAACTCCATTGGCTCCTTGTTGCCTCTAGGATCAAATACAAAATATTTGCCATTCATAGCCCTTCATAAGCTAATCCCCCTTTCTACCATTCTAGTCTTTTTTTCCCTTTCCTCTTTGACATACACTCTTCAATCCAGTGGCAATGTTCTCCTTGCTGGTCAATGAATAAGACACTCCATCTCTTGATTCCAAGAATTTTCTTTGGCTGTTCCCCAGGTATAGAATGTTCTCTCTCTTCAATTCTGTCTACTAGCTTCTCTAGTTTTCTTTAATTTCTAACATTCTGTTTTACAAGAAGCCCTTCCTAACCCTTTTTAACTCAAGTGCCTTCTGTCTGTCAGTTATTTTCTATTTATTCTCTATATAGTTTGGTTTGTGTGTATTTGTTTACATGTTGCCTTCTGTATGAAATTGGGGACTCCTTGAGGACATGGACAGTCTTTTGCCTTTTTTTTTTGTATCCTTAGTGCTTTGCATAGTCCTGCCACATAGTAGGCATTTTATAAATGATTATTGATTGAAAAACTTCTGATGTACAAGTATCAGAATAAGGACAAGAGGCCTACATAGATGTATATAAATACACCCAAATACACACATGTGTATATTAAGTAGCAGGAAATGTCAGCTTATTTTCATTTACAATGGAAGGATGGTATTTGAAATGACCAAATTCCTTAATGGTAAATATATTTATATAAGTAATGAGAAGTTTCATAAATCAGCATTTTGAAAAAAAATTATCACAGTCATAGTTTATCTGGTTCTTCCCCAGAGCCTGTTCAATTCTTGAACATCTCTTTACTTGTTAAAAAATTCTTGTTATGTGTTGAGTTGAAATCCTCTTTTCACTTACTTCCCTTTGGAGCAAAAATAAACAATTAAATTCCAAAATTTTTTCTTCTCTAGACTAACCATCCACAATTCTGTTAACTAATCTACATGCTACCTGGCTTCAGGACCTCCTACGATCTTGGTTTCCCTCTTGCAAATGCTGTCTAGTTTTATCATTAGTGTAATAAAACTTCAAGTATAGTAGCTGTAAATGGACACAGTACACTGGATGTGGATTCTGCTTCCTCTGAGTTAAATGCTCTACTTCTATCAGTGAATTCTTTAAAAAAAACATTTATCTTCTGTTTTAGCATCAGTTCTAAGACAGAAGAATGGCAAGGGCTAGGCAGTTGGAGTTGATTGACTTGCCCATAGTCACATAGCTCAGAAGTGTCTGGAGCTAGATTTGAACCCAGCTCCTATCAATTCCAGGCTTGGCACTCTATAGATTGTGCTACCTAGCTGCCCCCTCTGTCAATGTATCCTAAAATTGCTTTACTGTTCTTGTTTTATTTTGAGTATCTTTTATACTATCGTCTGATATCAAGCAAAGGGTCAACTAAAATCCTTCAGGTAATTTCTATTATGAGTTATAGTAAACTAGATCTTCTCTAGCCTATAATTTTATGTTTGATTTTTAAACTTAAATGTAGGGCTTTGCATAAATATTTCCCAAATATTCATTTTTGCTTATATTGACTAAATATTTTTCCTCTAATCTGATCGTTATTTGCTGTATTACCTATGTAACCTTACCAACTTTTCATCCTTTCCTCATTTGATTGATGCTTCTATGTCAATGTATAAATTGATAAATTGCTGATCAGGATATTGAACAGTGTGGGACTGAGGATTGAGCCCAAGCTTTTTGAAAGTTCCTTGTCTATAAACAGTATTATTAAATCGAGTTGGCCACCTTGCAAATTTATGTGGTTAATATTAATAAGGAATATGTGTGGAATGGATTGCCTTATTGTTGTAGTGTAATGGCAACCTTTCTCTATTTCTATGAAAAGATATTGTTATAATTACAAGCAATATCTATTCTATAATGAAGCTTTAGGATTTTAGTGGAGAGAGATGGGAAGCTGAGTTTAAATAATTAAACTGTCAGTTTAATCATGTGATGTCAAAGAAGTTCTATTATAGCACAAATGCATTTTTTATAATTAGGCTCAGGTCATCAGTAACTTTATTATTATTTCTTAAAATATTTACCTTCTGTTCTAGAGTAAATATTGTGTTTTAGTTCCAAGGCAGAAGAATGATAAGGGCTGGGCAGTGGGGGGGTTAAGTGACTTGCCCAAGATCATATAGCTAGGAAATATCTGAGGCCAGATTTGAACCCAGGACTTCCTGTTTCTGGACCTGGCTCTCAATCTACTGAGCAACCTAACTGCCTCTAGTAGCTTTAATTTTTGACCTTCATATAGTATTTATGGTATTACCAGAAGGGCAAGAATATTATAAAACTCCCTATTTCTGCCTATCTCTTAATTGCTTCACTGAAAAAGTAAGTGGTGTGGGAGTCCAGAGAGTAGAACTGAGATACTGCTCTTTTATACTCCACTGTGAGCAAGAGAATTTGTTTTGCTGAGACTCCCTTTAACAGGTTTAAAGGCCTTAATTAAACTTACCTAAAGAAAATATTATAAGATTAGTAATTTCCTAAAGTGGATTCCAGGATGTTGGAATTTAAAGATTGAAAGAAGTGATAAAAAGCATTTGTGTCAAGTGAAAAATTCAATTAGGAATGCTGGTGAATTGTTAACCCTGAAACCTTTAAATAAAATATTCCAGAATAGTATTAAGCACTTAACTAGCAACAGGAAACAGCTTGCCATTCACAGTGTACATTCATGTCAGCATAGCTTGTTCCTCTGAATAAGGACCAATTTTGTTGGAAAGATAATTTAATGGATTGTGTATCTCTGGAAATTGAGTTAGCCTAAAAATAGAGATTGGCACTGACTGCTGCTTTATTTAGATAGGCCGGCAAGAACAAAAATTCTTTCTAATATAACAGATTTTGACGACAACCACAAGATGAGATGATATTTAATTAGGTTTTAAATGGGTATAGAGGGTTGAATTAACACTTAACTTTTGGTGGAGGGCATGAAAGAGCTCTTAAAAAATAATCAAATTGGAATTTTGGTAAAGGTGGTAGAATAATATATAACTCTGCTAAGAATCCCCCACCTATCTTAAAAATTTCAATGACAGACAGAGGGGAAGGAGAGTGGGGTTGAAGGAAACACTGCTTACCATACCAAGACAACCCAGTAAACACTGATGCATACAACTCTAGCCTCTCATTTTACCTGAATTTGCTGCTAATACATCCATCTCTAAAGCTCCCAAATGTCAATGTCTGGCAGATAAGACCAACCTATACTATGTTTCATAGAAATGATCTGTACAATCTCCCTATGCGATACTACTCCATACCAAAAATGTCCAAAAGCTGATAAGGGAAGGTCTCTTTCCCCACCCATGACTTACCTCACCTGAAACTGGTAGAAAGAACTTAAACTCTCTCTTTATTCCCATTGAGGCACTGTAATTCATATCTAAGATGTGGATCTCTACCCTTAAACCTTTACTCCCCTCTTTAGAGGAAATGGCCTCCTCACCTCCAGGCTTTCATCTACAGCTGCCCATTAGATATTTTGAACTGGATGTCTAGCAATTCATTAGCTTTCTATAACTATTTAGGGTACTAATATTATTCCAATAACCCAGGATCACAAAGTAGATGTCATCCTTGACTTTTTTACCTCCTCATATCCAAGTTGCCAAGTCTTTTTGGTTTTCCCTTCATAATATCTTTCAGTTATGTCTTTCTTCTGTCATTGATACATCCTGCTTTGGGTAGTCATCACCTCATATCTGGACCATTGTAATAGCCTTTTGGTTGGTCTCCCCACTCCATTATGTCCTCTATTCATCTTTCAAAGTGATCTTCCTTAAACACAAGTCTGATCATTTAAATCCCTGTCCCCTGCACAAATTCAATAAAACTGCAGTCTCCCTATCACTTCTACGATCAAATATAAAATCTGTCGTTTAGTGTTCAAAATTCTTTGTAACTTGATCCCCTTTCTACTTTTCCATTCTTCTTATACCTTATACCCCACCACATACTCTTCAATTCAATGACCAGACTGGCCTTGTGGCTCTTCTTTGAACTGATTCCACTTATTTTCACCAAATATCCCACACAAACTGACAGCTCTCCTTCCTCATCTCTGCTTTCTGGCTTCTCTGCTTTCTTTCAAGGTCCAGTTACAATTCGACCTTTTATTTCTTCCCCATTAGATTTGAAGCTTCTGGAAAGCAGGGACTATTATTTACCTTTCTTTGTATATCTGGTACATCATAGTAGGTACTTAATAAATGTTTATTGACTGATGACACAAATTCTTACATGATTCCAAATGAGGAACTGGTAATTTTATGTCTGTTGAGATATATTTGACTTCACTTTTGTTTCTATTCAATGCTTTACATTTAAACTCTTTCATTTCTCTTAAAGAATATATTCATAAATCAAAGGCATGAGGTTGCAGGGTAGTCTACAAATAAATCTTTAATTTATTATGCCTAAACCATGTCTCTGTCATCCTACTCATGACTGATTTTGCATTGAAGTTACTAAATATCAAAAAATATGTTCACTTGGTTTGAAGGACATTGTCAAATTATTATTCTAATCTTCTGTAGCAGATACTGAATCATAAGCTACAATTATCTACACGGTAGGCTCTTTGCTTATGCTCATCATAAGAACTACAAGATGGAATGACTGAGTTTTCCATAAAATATTTCTTATTATCTTTGAGAACACAAAAAGAAACCAACTATGAATTCTCTTGTTTGCCTCTCTAAAAAAGAAAAAAAAGAAAAAAAACCCTGTCCTTTTCTTAAGCTGCAAGTTCCTTACATCTTTGATTTCATTCATTATTCACTTATTTATTCAAAATGTGAATTTTGTTATGGCTCTATTTTTTCACTTTTAAAATATTTTTTATCAGCTCATTTTTCATTGATCAAAATTTCATATTTTGAATACCAACCATGGGTAGTGTTTGTAGGCTGCTTTAAAACTTTATATTTACTCTCTCCTTTTTTTCTATTTCTTCATCATTCTCTCCATAGAAGCAGAGGAGAACTACATAAGGTTTAGAGTCATTTGAAATTTTTCTTTTCCATGTGCTGCCATAACCAAGAATTCATCACTGAATTCTTCCAATATCCTACTAATCTAATCAACAATTTGACTCATATTCAAAGTCTCTCCAGCAGCTCTCTTTGTAGTGGCAAAGAACTGGAAATTAAGGAGATGCCCATCAATTGGGAAATGGCTAAACAAGTTGTGGCATAGAATTGTGATGGAATACTACTACACCCTAACAAATGACAAGCAGGCTAATTAAAAAAACCCTACATGAATTTATGAAGAGTGAAATAAGCAGAACCAAGAGAATATTTTATATAACAACAAAAATATTGTTTGAAGTATAACTTGTGTATGCCTACTTCCAGAGAAAGAACTGAAAATAGAAATAAGCAAGATGTAGGTTTATATGTACTTTTTTTTTTTTTTTTTTTGTGAAATGATGCCTTCGCTAGTGAGGGAAGAGAAGGAGAGAGGGAAATACCTGGGAACTTCTATGTAACAAACAAATACATTTTTAAAGCAGAAACAAAACTCTTCTTAGCTTTGTAGAACCTACTCAGAGATTATCCTTTACTGCTTTTTAAGTCCACCATAATCTAAAAGACTTCCAGGGTTCCTCTATTCTACAACAAGCTATCAAAGGATATTTACAACTCTGCTTATCAGTCTGGACAGCTTCATGATATAGGATCTTTATTTGCTCCCCTCCAAAGCCTGAACTCATAGATTATTGAATCAGCTCTAAGAATTACTTTTTTGTTTCTTATGGAAAATCGAAATAACTTGTCTTTTCATTGTTATGTTTTTAAAGACATAATCTGGGGATCAAGAGAATAAATTTTCTTGATGAGTCTTGTAGTATCTGATAGCTACATAAAATGTGAATTTCTTTGCTCCCCTTCCATTCTGTGCAGACCATCAGCCAGACTGAGTTAGAAAACTGGATTACAGCAATCCATTCTGCCTGTGCAACTGCTGTAGCAAGACAACACCACAAAGAGGATACCCTCCGTCTCCTAAAATCAGAGATAAAAAAACTAGAACAAAAGATTGATATGGATGAGAAAATGAAGAAAATGGGTGACATGCAATTATCTTCTGTAACTGATTCCAAGAAGAAGAAAACCATACTTGATCAGGTAACCTTTCTTAAGTGTTTTAGGTGAAATCCTTAGGTCTTTCTAAGTTTTTGCTGCTATAAAATTATGAAAAATCAGTTATTATCTAGTTGTCATCTTTTATCCTAGATATTAAGTTCATCATTTTGACTGCTGGTTTTCTTCAACTTTTTGATCAGGGTTGTTTGTCATAAAATAAATGGGATTTATATTAATTACTTATGGTAAAATCCAGTAGAAGCTTCTCACTCTCCCAAGTAATGCAGTGTTAGAGGAAAACAGGCTTGTTTCATTGTAAAGATTGAAATTTTATTCCCTCTGTTGTTGTTTTTTGACTCAGAAGCTATCATAAATTTCTGTTGTTTTTTTAATTTACAGTAGACAATTCTGTTGAACCAAAGGTAGAAGCCATTTTCGATAACAAATGTTTATAAATATACAATGCAAGTTTAAGTAGGTACCTCTTGTTACAATTAAAATAGAGAAGTTTATATCATATATCTAAATATTTAAGCTCAATGAACCCCAAATTTCCACTAACACACTCTCCATGCTATAAAGAACCATTATGTCTGGTCAGCTTCATGATGTATGATAGATATTTACTTAGCTTTAAAGTTTCATAGGTGGTTGAACTTGTCCTAAGAATTGCATATGTTAGTGATTCCACACAGAAGATCAAAATAATTTATCTTTTTCATTGTTATATCTAAAGGCATAAGAATATACATAAAAATTTTTTGTAGAAAAGAGGCAAAGGTGAAATTTAAATGTAACCTAAATATTTGCTACCTCCTCCTCCTTCTCTTTTTTTGTTTTATCAATGTTTTAAAACTTGTGTTCACAATTTATAAAACAATTATAGAAATAAAGTTTATGTAAATCACTTGACTTATCACATGGGCTAACATGTTACCTTCTACTTGTAGTCCAAATTTCCCTTTATTATATTGCATTATATTTCAAGTCCCAGCATCATCACCATAGGTACTTTGACTTCTTAGATAAGTTATTGATGAAGATGCTACAAAGTATTTATTTAGTTTGTTTTCCCTTATTTTGGCCTTTCTTCCCCCACTCTCAATCTCAATGACTCTACATATAGGTATCTGTTTGATTCTGTTCCTTCCTTCCTGTCTTTCATAAATATATTATGTTATACCCTATTTTGTCTCTAAATAAATCTCCTCACCAAAAAAACCTGTGAACATATATAATTTTGTTTGATATAGAAAAGTTACTAATTCATACTGAGTTAAAGTATATGAATATGCTGGCCTTTTTTTCAGCTTTTTCTTTTTTCTGCCTCTGGTCTATTCCCTAGAGTTCCTAACCCTTTCTCATACCAGTTAGTAAAAAGTTTATAATGGAGAGTGGAAGGAAGGTTTCAAGGTCACACTGAAGTTTCTGCACGTACTGAATCAAGTCTTTTCAGAAAAAAAAAATCATTGCTGAATGCAAAAATACTTGATTTGTTTACATTTGAACATTTGGAGTCTTCTTTTTACCTCCTAGGTCTACAACAATTTTTGAAGAGTAGATATGTTATTGATATTTTTGTAAATATTTTAGCAAAACTTGTTAACTTGTATGTCTATCTTGCCTCCCTTTCTTTCTATTGTAGATATTTGTTTGGGAGCAAAATCTTGAACAATTCCAAATGGATCTATTTCGATACCGTTGTTATTTAGCTAGCCTGCAAGGAGGGGAGTTGCCAAATCCTAAAAGGCTACTTGCATTTGCCAGTCGACCAACCAAAGTAGCCATGGGACGCCTTGGAATTTTTTCTGTATCCTCCTTTCATGCCCTGGTGAGTTTGATTTGATGGTCAGAGCGTGTTGTTGAAAATGTTCAATTTAATCATTAATCCCTAGAAGGACTTGATAAGAATCTCCCAGCATTCATATGTCACTCTATTGCATAGAAATTTCTGGTTCTTTTCATACTTTGTATTGAATGCAAACCTTTACTCTGGCACATTCTGGGGTTTATTATATAAGCCCTAGTCTTGATGGGGTTTGTTACTTTTCAAAGCTAATATGAAATTGTAAAGGCTAAATAGAGGCTTGCACACCCTTTTCCTATGAAATTGCATCCCAATGTAGAGTCACCATGGATACCATTCCCACACTTGGATGTTGAACCAGAGTTCTTTGGACTAAATTAGTCTGTTGCTTTTTCTAGTCTATTATCTTACTTGGGTAAAAACTGTAGAAGCAGCTGTACCCATCAATTGAATACAGAGCTGTAATTCAGTCAGAGGTGTTTTTAGGCTCTCTATAGATTAACAATCATTATTCAAATTACATGGACAAATTAGAATGGAAAAGATGCTAACAGAATTTAAGCCCTCAGAAACTAGGAATCTTCACTTTAACATACTTGACAAGAGTTTATCCAATTTCTGCTCAAAGACTTCCACAGAGAGAGAGAACTCACTGTCTCCCTAGGCAGCCAATTCAATTTTTGGACAATTTGAATTGTTAGGAAGTTTTCCCTAGTATCAGGCATAAATTTACTTCTTTGAGCTTTATTCTCATTTTTCCTATTTCTATTCTCAGGGGTAACCTTCAGATACTTGAAGACAATTATATCTCCAAGTCTTCTCTTGTTCTAGCTAAACTTACCTACTTTTCTTCAACCAACCCTCTTAGGACATTCACTCAAGGCCCTTCACCATCCTATTTGTCTTTCCCCGAACACTTTCCAACTTATTAATGACCTTTTTAAACCCTGTCACCCGAAACTGAACACAGCACTTCAGGATGAGGTCTCATGAGAGTAGAATATCAGGGAAACTATTACCTCCCTATTGCTTGGAACAATTAATTTCTAAATTACTAGAACTTGTATTTAGAATTTATGTTTTCAATGCTATCCACAGCCAAAGAAGGAACTATTGGGGTCTGATTGTACATCTAAGCATGCTATCTTCCACTTTTTTTCCTTTCATGAGTTTTTTTGTTGTTTGTATGATATGTGACTTTTGTCACAGCATGAGCAATATGGAAATATATACTCCATGAAAGCAATGATATGACCTATATCAGACTATTTACTACCTCAGGGAGAGGGGAATGGAGAGAAAGAATAAATCTGAATCTTAAAATGTCAGAAAACAATTGTTAAGAATTGCTTCTACTGTACCTGGAAAATAATCAATTAATTAATTTAAAACAATTTTTAAAAAGAGTTTGTTTCCCCTACACTAATTATAATAATGCTCTCAGTCTTGTTGGCTCTGCCTTCTCAATGCAATGTTTAAGTACTATCACTTCTAGTAGTAGAGAAGCTATGTATGGAAAAAAAAATCCATTAATGAGTTCTCTTTTCCTGGTTCTAATTCATTTTTTTTTGAGATAAGTACAAAATACTTGTATAGGGATGAGAATGTCCATTGTAAATATGTATGGAAGAATCCTGAAGCATTGTTTTCTTCAAGATATTGTCATCAACTTATATTAATTATAAATGAGTCAATAAAAATTTATTTTAAAAATGCTAAATGAGGACATCTAAATGTATGATATATGTAAAATTTAGAAGAGAATAATATTAATGTTATATGATTTAAGAAATGTGGCAGATGTATTCCCTGTATCTTGGGAAGAGATTCTTAGGTGCCAGGCACTTTCTGACTACTTTCTTTCTCCATAATTCATTACATTCTTGATACAGAGTTACTATTGCCCAGCTCTTCTCATTTGCACATTTTATGTGGTACATGGGCTATTAAAACTTGGATCTGAAAGGAAGACAATTCTACAATTGTTTCCACAAATTATTTTTAAATTTTTGAAGGCTCTCTTTGTGGTTGTCTTTCAATTCAGTCCAGTGATTTACTGGAATAAACATCAAATGAATACTCTGTAGAGCATTGTGCTAGGTACTCAAAACCTTTATGTTTGGGAATGGGGTTTTTTGGTGATGTTTATACTAATACAAATATGGTTATTTGCACCATGAACTTATCTTTTTAATGCATCATTGAACTTTCAGAGGAACAAGTTAATGTAGCTGACTTTATATAAAAGTTTTTTTTTAAATATATACTTTTATTTTTCTTGGTCATTTGTCTTTTTTCCACTCCCATCTCCATTTTGAATAATAAAGACAAAAAACAAAAGCAGAATCTCTTAACCATTATGCATAATCCAGCAAAACAAATTGCTACATTAGTCATGTTCAAAAACATACATCTCATTCATTTTAAGTCCATTGCCTTTCTGACAGGAGATAGACAGTTAGTATATTGCATTTTTAGTCCTTTGGACTTATAGTTTATTAGATAGCTCCCCTTCTATCAAACTGACTTGATAGAATGAAGCTTGCTGAATGGCTGTTATTTGTAATAAAATATTTGCAACTTTTATTATGGTTTAAATGTATTCCTATTACATCTTTTAAATTTAATACAACATTCTGAATCTAAATTTAGAGTTGGTAAAGGGAAAAGTAACCAATAGTATGATAAGGCCTACTGGACTGTAAATATTTATTCTTTGGCAACTATAATATGATACATTCTATCTCTGATCTTGTCCCTCCATTCCTCACTTCTACATTCTTCCTTCTGGGGGCTCATTTGTTATGTAGAGTCTCCAATAGACTCAAATTGGCTCAGTGTTGATATGAATAAAGATGTTCAGTGAGCTTGGTAAAATCCTACTTGTGCAACCTATTGGACCTTTATATATGCAGGAATAAAATGTGTTTTTAGATTCTTTAGAGATTGATATCATCATTCAAATAATATGGGCGAATTAAAATTGTGAAGCCATTACAGAGTTGGAGAGGTGGACAAAACTAGTTTGTCTGAGATTTTTTGATTCCTAATTTAATCTTTATGTATTTAAATTTTTACTCTTTAATACATATACCCTGCCTCAATACAGATTCATAACACAGTAGTTGATTATCATTGCCCACAGAAGTGTTGGCAACCACATTTTTGATCTGGACTGAGCTGGGTTTTCCTGTATGTGCTAGCCACTCCCTCTACCCCCTGCCCACAAAAGGTTGTATTTCATTGGCAGCACAAGTTTTGTTTGCTTCTTTATTTCTCCTTTGGGGCAAGGAATCTTGCTAACAAACACCTTTCATTACCAACTCTCTTTTTTCTTTCTAGTCCTTTCATTATGTTTATTCTCTCAACACTGAAAATAAAGTGGAACTTCTCACCAAAGAGCAAATTAGTTATGTAGATTTTCTTTTACCCAGCAACATGTTATCCCTGAACTCAGCAGTAATTATGTTTGGGGAGTTATACCTGTATGGACAACTATTTCAAAGTCAGCTCTGGGATATTCACCTCCAGTCTTTTATTTCAAGTCAAACTTGTTCCTCCTGCTACTCCCTTTTTCACAAAAGAAAGCCAGTGGGTGGGCCAAATCAGGCTTGTCATATTTACCTGAAATCCTTGGGTCTTGATTACAACATTTAGGATAAAGTTCAAGTCTGAATTTTTAGTCAGATGATTTCTTTCCCTGAGGGTCTCCCACTCCATTTTGATCGAAAAAAATATTTACATGTTCTTAAATATTTGTTCAAAATCTTAATGCCCTTATATAGTAATTATTTTTTCAGCTCACTTTTTGAGGAAACAATGATTTTTCCCCAATAGCCATAATAAGCAAGAAACTGTTTTATGCCTTTATTTTGCCTCTTCAGATTTATATATTGAGTGACTAAAACTCTGACCTTAACAATGATTATCAGAGGGATCATGGGATCCCTCTGATAATCATGTTGGCAGTGAGTGGTTTATTTGGAAGTATCTTAGCCAAGGAACAAGTAGGACAAATCTGTAGTTTCCTGGGAGGGCACATTTCTCACTGATTCTTTGAAACTTTTATAGCATATGGACATGAAAGTGGCACAGTGGATAGAGATAGGGCCTGCATCGGGAAAGACCTGGGTTCAGATCTGACATCAAATACTTCCTAGCTATGTGACCCTGGGCAAGTTCCTTCACCTCTGTTTCCTCATCTTTAAAATGGAGATAATAATAGCACTTATCTCTCAGGGTTGTGAAGATCAAATGAAATAGTAATTATTAAGTGTCTAGGACAATGTCTAAGATACACTAAGCACTATATAAATGTCAGTATTTATTAATGTCATAATAAATATAGTGGCAGTGATGGCAGAGGCAACTTGATCTTTGATTCACAACTTATTTTGATATCATCAGGTGGCAGCACGCACAGGTGAGACTGGTGTAAGACGAAGAACTCAGGCCATGTCCAGAACTGCAAGCAAGAGAAGAAGCAGATTTTCTTCTCTTTGGGGTCTGGATACTACCTCAAAGAAGAAACAGGGAAGACCAAGCATCAATCAGGTAGGGTCAGGAATACTATTGATGTAGAATGAAGTTGATAAAATGAGTTGACCTGTATTAACAAAAGTAGACTATCCAGAGAAGGTGATAGCTCCCCTGTACCCTTTTGTGATCAGATTTCATATGTTCATTTCTGAGGTTTCCAGTAACAAACTGGAGCATTTCTAGAGGATGCTGGTTGTGAAGGTGAAGAATCTGAGGATATTTACTCTGAAAAAAGGAAAATTTATAGCAATATGAGAACTATTTCAAAATATTTGAAGGGCTGTCATGTGGAAGAAGAATGTGGTTGCTCTTCCTGACTACAACAGGAAGAAAAAGATAGAATTCATAATTATTATTATTTCTAGTAAATAATAATTTTATAAGTAAATATAATTTATTATATTTCATAATTTAATGTTAAAAATCAGAATTGCCCCCAAACTGAGTAGATATGCAGTCTAGTGCTCAATTGTCATGGATGTTTAATGAGTTTTTATGATGTTCTTCAGTTTCTTTTTTTTTTTCTCTTTAAACCCTTGGCTTCTGTTGTAGAATCAATACTGACTATTGGTTGCAAGGCAGAAGAGTGGAAAGGGCTAGGCAGGTAGGATTTAAGTACCTTGCTCAGGATCATAAAACTATTAAGTGTGTGAGGTCAGATTTGAATCCAGGACTTCCCATCTCCAGGCCTGACTCTCTGTCCACTGAGCCCCCTAGCTGCCCCTTCCCATTAGATCTTTATAGTTTTGTTACATTCACTTTTTATTTTTTTGGTGTGGTATCCTTTCCATTTACATTGTTTACTTACTTTGTGTAATGTTTTCTTAACTCTGCTTACTTCACTCTACACCAGTTCATTCAGAGCTTTCCATGCTTCTCTGTATTCATCACATACATCATCATTTCTTATAGCCCAACAATAATCCATTACATTCATATACCATGATTTGTTTAGCCAATTCTCTAGTTGATGGCCATTTTCTTCTTTTTTTTTTTATTTAGAATGTTTTCCCATGGTTACATGATTTATGATCCCTACCTTTCTTCCCCCCTCCTGAACCTGACAAGCAATTCCATTGGGTTGAATCATTGTTCAAAACCGATTTCCATGTTACTCATATTTGCAGTAGAGTGATCTTTTAGCACCAAAACCCCAATCACATCCCCATCGAACTATGTGATTGATCGTATGTTTTTCTTCTACATTTCTACTCCCACAATTCTTTCTCTGGATGTGGATAGTGTTCTTATAAGTCCCTCAGAATTGTCCTGGATCTTTGCATCGCTGCTAGTAGAGAAGCCCATTACATTCAATTGTACCATAATGTATCAGGCTCTGTGTACAATGTTCTCCTGGTTCTGCATTCCAGTTCACATGGAATTCCTCCAGTTCATTATTCCTTTCAGCACAATAGTATTCCATCACCATCAGATACCACAGTTTGTTCAGCTATTCCCCAATCAAGGGACACCCCCTAATTTTCCAATTTTTTGCCACCATCAAGAGCATGGCTGTTGGCCATCTTCTTTGTTTCCAACTCTTTGCTATCACAAAGATTGCTGATAGAAATATGTTGGTGTATATGAGGACTTTCTTCTTATTGATGGCCAGGTAATGGAGTTTCTGATTCAGAAAATATGGACATTTTAGTCACTTAATTTGCACAATTCCAAATTACTTTCCAAAATTTCCACCAATCACAACTCCACCAACAAAGTGTTACTGTGCCTATCCTTCCACAACCCCTCCAACATTAAATTATTTCCATTTTTTGTCAATCTATACCAGGTGAGATAGAACCTCTGAATTGTTTTGATTTTAATTTCTCATATTATTAATGATATTGAACATTCTTTCATGTGGTTGTGAATACTTTGAGACTACTCTTTTGAGAACTGTTTATATCTTTTGGCCACTTCTTTATTAGAGAATAGCTATTTGTCATTTTCATAATTTTGTGTGTGTGTATACATATATCTCAACATGGGTTTGGTATGTAAGATATCTGAATGATAGATAGATAGATAGATAGATAGATAGATAGATAGATAGATAGATTAGACTAGTAGCTATTTCCCAATAGTTAAGATTTATTCTGCATCTATAATGTAAAAGGAACTGGATGATGGAGAAACAGAAGCAAAAATGAAAGAGTTCTTGCCCTCAAGGAACTTACATTCTTTGGGAGGAGGTAACATATAAATATAAAGGTTTACATAAAATAAATTCAAGACAATATTTTGGGGGGGGGGATACTAGGAAGATGAGAAAGGACCTCAAGTAGTAGGAAGGTAGTAATTGAGTAGAGTCTTGAAGGAAACCAGGGATTTCAATAGCAGAGGATGTGAAGGGATACTCGGTTCCAAATATGAATGTTGGAATGTTATGGATGAGGGAGAGCAAGAGGTCCAATTTGACTTGCCCATAGAATGTATGAAGAGGAATAATATATAAAAAGCCTGAAAAACAGTTTGGAACCAAATTAGAAAGGACTTCCAATAACAGAAAAGAATATATTTGATCCTAAAGGTAATTGGTAGACATATAGAATGTATTTAATAAGAGTAAGATTTAGTAATGATCAGACATGTGCATTAGTACCATCACTCTGGTAGCTATATGGAACATAGATTGGAGAGGGGATATTTAGGGCAATAATACTATAGAGGCCTTTCCAATAATTCAATTTAGAGGTGATGAGGGTCTGGACTAGTGTAGATTGCCTTATGAGTAGAAAGAAGGGAATGAATGTGAGAGGTGTGGAGACAGAATTATCAACACTCCTCATTGGATTGTATATGCAGAATGAGGCATTGAGAATTGCTTCAAAGTTGTGAACATGTGTGATATGGCAGGATGGTGATGCCCTTGACAGAAATACTTATGAAAATGAATGCTCACTAAGACAAAAACTATAGGGGGTTTATTAATAAAAATGAGTGTGGTGAATAATGGAATTACTTCAGTGTTATTTAGGAAGAAGTAAAGAATATAGTTTGGTGCTCTAGTTTTTGCTTCTGAACAGATGAACCTTTTTTTTGAGGATGGATGATTCTTGTGATGAATAAATAAAAGACACCATCAATATTTTTAACTTTGCAAGAAAATAGATGGCACTGAAGAACAACTTTTTTTTTTGAATAATGATGTTTAGTTCTGCATATTTGGTCTTTTGAATATGTTACAATAAAGAGCAAAGTAGTGTTATAACTATTTCATAAAATATTTATTTCCAAAAGATTCTTTTTTTAACCCATACCTTCTATTTTAGAATTGATACTGTGTCAGTTCCAAGACAGAAGTAAGTTCTAGGCAATTGGGGACTAAGTGACTTGTCCCAGGGTCACACAGCTAGGAAAAATCTAGGCCAGATTTGAACCCAGGACTTCCTATCTTCAGGCCTGGCATTTTACCCACTGTGAGCCACATGGCTGTCCCTCAATAGATTTTTTTTTAAATGTTTAAACCCTTAACTTTTGTGTATTGACTTATAGGTGGAAGATTGGTAAGGGTAGGCAATGGGGATCAAGTGACCTGCCCAGGGTCACACAGCTGGGAAGTGTCTGAGGCCGGATTTGAACCTAGGACCTCCTGTCTCTAGGCCTGGCTCTCCTCAATAGATTTTTGATGACCTCTGGTCTAATAAACTGCATGGTCATTCACTAATTAGTTCAATATTAAAAAGTATCTGTCTTATTGGAATGGAAAAATATTGTTCTTTTACTAATTATATGCATTTTTCTGGGCAAAGTACATATTCCTTTAGTGCCAGTGCACATGGTTTCAACATGTTCAAAAATGTCTCCTTATATATGGTTTGCATAGTGGTATATCTCCCCATGTGCAGTGTTTTCAGATAAATATTTAGTATTGATTCATGAAAACTTATGAGGAAAAAATCACCATATAAAAACCAAAATAAGAAAATGTAGTGGTTAACAACAAAGTGTAAACAATTTATGCCTTTTGAAGTATTTAGACACATTTGAATTAAGCATAATAATTATTATTTCAGATTGGCTGAGTGGTAGCTAAAGGAAAAATTCCCCATTCTAAGAAGTTAAAAATTCATTGCTTTTGCAGATTTCTTAACAATTTCATAACAATGGAAAATGTATTTTAAAAAGGGACTTCATGAACCAAATTTGACTGGGAAAATTTTCTAGTTTTATATATGTGTGAGAGGTATACAATTTTACATATACAATCACACAGATATATGTGTACTTGTACATGTGTGTATGTATATGCATATATATAGGTATATGTGTGTTTGCAAATATATGTAATATTTATTATATGTGTGTATGTTCATTGGCAAACATTTATTAAGTACCTATTCTATGACAGATACTGCACTAGATGCTAGGGACACAAATAAAAAGATACACAGTTCCTTCCATAAAGGAGCTTACATTCTACTGGTGGAATTAGAACATGTTTGTGAATAAAATATATATTAAATAAATACATATACTAAAATAGATACAAAGTGATTTGGGAAGGAGGATAGGTACGAGACCAAAAACTAAGACAGTCAAAAAGGTTTTCTTGAAGAATATGTCATCTGAGCTAAGACCAAGAGAGTATCAAGGAGTTCTCAAAAAGAAAGTGTTCCAGACATAGCTTGGTAGACTATACAGAAGCACAGATGGGCCCTGAAATATTTTTTAGAAGGAATAGCAAGCAAGTTGGTCACTTTGACTAAACAGTTAGGGATGGGGAGATTGGGGAAGAATATCTAATTTTTTTGGAAAGTTAGACTTCAGCCAGGCTGGATATGTAGATTTTTAAATGTTCCAGTGTTAATGGCCACTCTGGGGGACTGGGGAATCCCTGAGATTCTAAATCTGCTATATCCTTACATCTGTTGAGCAATCTCAATATAAAGCAAAATGTAAGATGAAAACAAAAAACCACCAAATTAAGAGGTGATTCAAACAACTATTAGCTACCAAATACATGTCATAAAAACTAGCAAATGTACTTTGGAGACAGCACTTGAGAACTCTACAACCAAGGTTTTCTACAATAATTTCCTAGTAACTATAAAATAGAACCAAAAAAAACCTTGACTAAATGAAAAAGCATTTATTAAGCAATCATTATTACAAAGCACTATGTTAACAGAAAAGATGAGACAGTTCTACTTTCAAGGTACTCACAGTGTAATGAGGGGAAACAACACACATTGGAAGGATTTTGCTAAAGGGAAGATATGAAGTCCTGGTGGTTCTTAGAGTGTTACAATATACCTTGATCAGAAGGGTGTTTTGGAAGAGTAGAGCAGATGATAAGGTATGGTGGTCCACCATCTTACCAGAAGAATTTCCAGATGGGGCGGTGGCAAGGAATGAAAGGTCAAAGGATCCAGCCAATGAAAATTAGAAAAGGGAGAACAGGCCCAAGGGTCAAAGTGGAGCAGGGGCTCTGAGTTCCCATATGGTGATGGAGATAGGGGGTAAGTCAGCATTTAACCAGGAGTAGAAAATAAGACAGGACCATTGACAGGAAATTTGGGGGAGGGAAAATGGGATCTACTATCAAAATGATTCTCCATCTGGAAATATTTTAGTTAACATCCTCAAGATGGGAAAATATCTAGAATTTGGCTGAAGCACCATTTCAGTGTTAGTTTTTTTCCCCTCCCACTTATTTTCAAGTAAAATGTAGGAAGCAGCATGGTTGTAAATCTATCCTTGTAAGTTTAAAAGAAAAAAAAATTAAAGCATCTACTACCGTTATGGGATTGTACTAAGAAATAGCTAAGGGAAACAGAAAGAAAATCTCAAAAGGTTAAAGTGTAAATAAGGAAAAGTTTATTTACTCATTCTGAATGACTCTATGGCTTAAGAATACAAAGGATTTTTCATTAAAGTAAAATATATGAAACCAATAATAGACTGTAGAGCATTTACATACACAGATGCACAGACAGACGCATACCATTTTGAGGATTCCAGGAAAGACAAATTATAAAAATATGCATAAAATGGATAAAAAGTAAAATAATACAATCTGAAAGGAATCCATTATAAAGATGAAGAAGCAAATTTGAGAAATAGAGGTGCCAAAATTATTTATTTTTTTTGTAAGATATTTGGGTATGGCCCAAATATATAAAAATGTCTAGTTTGAATGTGGCACAGACAGGCATCTGATCTGGGGATCTGGCCCATTTCTTTCTAAGGAAGACTTAAATTTCTGTCTTTGAAGAGAGTGAAGGCATGGCACTTAATCCTTTACTTTCCTGTTTCCAAGACAGACGATGATGATGATGATTATGATTATGAGAGTAACCAACATTTATATAGTGCCTACTGTATATGAAGCACTGTGCTACACACTTTTTTATTTCATTAGAGCCTCATAACAACCCTAGGAGATAGATAATATTATGCCATTTTTTCAGATGAGGAAACTGAGGCTAAGTGATTTGCACAGGGTTACCCAGCTAGAAAGCCCTTCAGGCTGGTTTTGAACCCAACTCTCTGTAAAGTCTTGGGAGTACAGTACTTTTAGGGACCCAGGATTCATATTACTTTCCCTGATTACTGTCAAGAGTAATATAATAGTTTAATATTACCAGATTTATTCCTTCCCACTAAACACTGTTCACACAATAGATCATTAGGAATCACAAACAGTGAATAAACCTATTGATTCAAAAAACAGTAAACAGAAGTTAGGGAAATTATATAGATTGGAATATATGATGGCAAATAAATTCTGGGAGTAAAAAATAAACCATCCCAGCTCAACCAATAAGAGAAGAATTGATCTCACCAAGGGCAACATCTCTCAACATTCTCAAAGGTTGCAAACATTGAAAGTCAGGGTTCCAAGAAAAGCAAGTCAAAGAACCTAATAAAGGACTGATTTTCCCTACATATCTAAAGTTCCAGGGATCCCAGTAGCCATTCAGAAGCTTATGTGGCCTTTCATGACAATTTTCTCAAAGACCTTTCCTCCAAGTGTTCCCTCAATATTCTCCTTTGTAGAGATAAACAGCATTATACTCAATGTTCTTAGCAAATTGAGTCATATTCTCTGCATTTTCAATATGTAGCACAGGGCAATCTGTCTAGAGAAATTGCTTGCTTTGGCTGGTTTGGGATTGGGCATTCATTGCATACTAAATTCAAATGAATTGACAAGATTCAAAGCAAGCAGTTCATCCAATACTAAGGTGGGATGAAAGGAAGAGGTACAAGTAGTCATGTTTCTAATTCATGTCTAGAAATTAATTTTCCCATTTTAAAGAATAACAGATATAAGGAAATTATGTGGATTTTTTTGTATCAGGGTGTCATAGTCCTATAAGTTGTGCTATTACATTTGACCATTTTGCCAAAATCATTTATGCTATTATTTTCTTCAGATTTTTTAAATGGTGCTTTTATATATGCAGGTGTTTGGAGAGGGAGTTGACTCCATAAAGAAATCTTTAGAAGGAATATATGATGACACTCTTCCAGATGGCAAGGTAAAAATAAACATGGTTTGTTTTTGTAAAAGAAGTACCATAAGTACACCAACCTACACAAAATGAACTGTTTTCTTGTGACACTAATAAGCTCAAGTGTTTGTTGGAAACCAAAAATTGATCGTTCACATTTGTGGTGTGATTTTATTCAGTAGAGGAAAAATTCCAAGCCCTTTACCTAATCTGATATATCTTATATAAAAGGCCTTAGTAGAGCATAGTTACAGAATCTCCAAACCCAAATAATATGTACAAGTAAATTTTTGGGGCCAGATAAACAAATGTTTTATACTAGGGGCTTTGGTGGAGAGGGGGTTGAATTAAATATCACTCATATAATCTAAGTGGTGAGGTACTTTCTAATTTTAACCTGGGAGCTTCTGAATTGTTATTTTATTTAGACATAATAATATGTATGTTCCTTATTAGTGATTTGTTCTTACCATTTTATCTTTTTAGTTAGATTTAGTTGTCATATTCATATTGTATAGTTTAGTAAAATTATATTTAAATGAGAAAAAAATAGAGTTACAGCATGAACATTTGAATGCCTATCCTAGTTCTACTTGGGATGATGCCATTTCTGTAATACTGTTTTCTCTGTCAATGTCTCTTTGTGCCTAGTTTTTCTCTGCTTTTGATATAAGGAAGTCATATAGCAGTTTTCCTATTCATAGAATGTTAGTACCTTAAGTTGAAAATGATTTTGTTCAAATAAAAAATGAAAATTAATTTGTTGCACAAAGAACAAATAATATGATGGAAAATAAATTCTATGGCTGGGCATAAAATAAATCACCTTATCTAAACCAATGAAAGAATTGATCTCACTAAGAGAAGCATGATACCTGAGTGGTATCTGGAAATCTTAAGTGATCAGCTATTGCTTTTCTGATAATATTATTTCTTTTTATTCAGAGGGAAAAAGAAGTTGCGTTATCTAGTGTGCACCAGCACAATCCTGACTGTGACATTTGGGTCCATGAGTATTTCACACCCTCTTGGTTCTGCTTGCCAAATAATCAGCCTGCCTTGATAGTTGTCCATCCAGGGGATACAGCCAGAGACATCCTAGAATTAATCTGCAAGGTATGAAATAGTGATGTGGTTGCTTTTCCAAGTAGGATAGAGTAAGATGTATATATTTTCTGTAGAAGGCATGTTAGGACATGGGATCCCAGATTTCTTTTGGGATTTTCAGAGGATCAAGCATAGCTATTCTTGTTTTAAAGTGGAATTTGATTCTTTTCATCATGCATTCAGGAGGATCTCTTCAGAATAAAAGTACATATTTATTAGAAAATATATGGGTTTTTTCAATGGGGGCAGGGGAATTTAAAAGATGACATTTTCCTAAGATGTGGTATATAATCCTTAAGTCCTGCTATCATACTCTGAGAATCAGTAAGCATACAGCTTATTGTTAACCAAGAAAACTTAATTTCATTTTGGACCAGATTATCTATAATGGTATCTTTCTACTCTCAGATTTGGGGATTCCACAAAGTATGTGATCACCATTAGCTTCTACAGTGTCTAGATATGATTTTCATCTTTTGCTTCTCCGCTGCCCCCCAAAGAAAGAAGGCAAGAAATTTGGTTTAAAAATAGGGAGCTCTAGCCCTGTCTAGGAGATGAACACAAAATTATTTTTTTTCTAGAGAATCTGAAAATAAAGATAATCATTCTTCTGGAATGGTTTCAATGTTTCACTTTTCAGAGACAATAGTATAGAAAGGATGACATTTTAAAGGTGTCTATCCAGTCTCATGCTATGAATATGAAAGTACATTTTTCTCATTTTGGCAGATTTCCACTTTCCATAACTACACAGTAAGGAATTTCTGGTATTTTTTCAAATTATATTTTGCCCTTGCAGATTGCAAAGGCTGATCTTGAAAGAAAAAACTGAGGATTATTCAGATGAGTAGGGCCAGGGATTTCTTAAAATAAAGGGAAATCATTCAAGTGGTCTATGATAAAAGAAAACTTAAGACTAAGAAGAAATTCTTATATCTCTCTTCCCCTTAACTACTAAGTTTATGTTATATCTTTTTAACAAAACTGAGGTGTCCTTCACTTTTAGGAGTTCCATTTTAAGAAAACATTTGGGTTCATATTTGTTCACTTAATTATTTAGCCAAAATGAATCTGTTGATAATTTATGTGTTCCTTTATACATCAAAAGATCTTTTTAAAATTAATTTTTCAATAAGCAAACATTTATTTTTCTCTCCTCCTCTCTTCCTTATTTGAAATAATTTTTAAAAAAATAAGAAAACTCTTATAACAAACAGATAGCCAAGCAAAGTCAGTTTTCTTGTCCATGTCCACAATGGTTTCATTTTATATCCATCACCTCTTGTAAGTGGTTGGGTAGCAAAGATCATTTAGTCTGCTGGAACCATCATTATTCATTGCACTGGTTAGAGACTTTACAATGCCATTATTATTGTGTAAATTGATGCCCTGATTCTGCATACTTCACACTATCAGTTCATACAAGTCTACTGAGATTTCCCTGAAGCTGTTCATTACATTTGTATTGCATAAAAAATTTTTAGCCAAGCTCCAATTTTTGGGCACCCCTTTAGTTTCCAGTTCTCTTAATACAAATTTTTTTTTCAGATATGAACTATTTTCTTTGGCCTTTTTCAGCTATAGGACTAATAAAGGTATTGTTGGGTTATGTTTTTGGACATAGTTCAAAATTACTTTCTAGAATGCAGGTACCAACATATCTGACATAAAAAATTAATTTTTTAAAATATTTTTATTTTTTAGAAAAATTTTCTATGGTTACATGATTCATGTTTTTTACTTTCCCCTTCACCCCACCTTCAAACCTCCCCCCCATAGCCGATGCGCATTTCCACTGGTTTTAACATGTGTCATCAATCAAGACTTATTTCCATATTATTGATAGTAGCATTGGTGTGGTAGTTTCGAGTCTACATCCCCAATCATGACATAAAAAATTTAAATGAAATTTCACACAAACTATAGTACCCTATCAAAAGATAACTTATATAATAGACTGGATTTATCCCAGAAATATATTCAAGTATTAGAAAAAATTACATAATATACCATAATAATAGCAAGAAAACTAAAACTATTATTATAATTTACCAGTGGATGCAGAAAAAATCTTATGACAAATATAAAGCTCATTTCTGTTCAAAGCCATAAGAAAAACATAAAAATAAATAAAACTTTCCTTAATAGTGTAAGTAATATCTATTTAAACTAATAGCCAGTATTATATAAAATGGGGGTAAATATTGGTCTTTTCAGTAAAATCAAGAATAAAGCAAGGACTATTACTGTCATCAACACTCTTTGATATAAATACTAGCTCTAGCAAAAAAAAAAAAAAAAAGAAATGGATGAAACAACCACAAAGAGAAACATAATTATTGATTTTTGAAGATGATATAAGAGTTCATTTTGAGAATCCTAAAGCCAACTAAAAATTAGTTCAAACACATAACATTTTTCCATATAGGAATATTAACAATTTGACTTTATTGAAGCCTTTAAAGCAGAAGTGAACATAGTAGCTTAGTATTTGAAAAACCTACAGATCCCAGCTACTGCACTATTCTACACAAAGTTCTAGGAAAACTAGAAAGCATTCTTTGAGAAATTAGATTTTGATGAATAGCTGACACCAAATACCAAAATTAACTCCAGAGGAATATTTCACTTAGAGATAAAAGGTCACCTTAATAAATAAATTAGAGGAGCAAGGAAGATATTATCTGACCCAACAAGGAATAGAGGTCAGAATAGAAGATAAAATGAATAATTTTGATTGCATAAAACTGAAAAGTTTTTGTACAAATAAAATCAATGCAGTTAAAATTAGAAGGGAAACAATTCAGTTGACTGTGAACAAAATCTTTAGAGCAAGTTTCCCTGACAGATGTCTTCAATATATTCAAATATTTCATATACATATAGATACATATAAGCATACATATGTGCATCTATAGTTGATTTACATTTATAACAATAAGGGCTATTCCCAAGTTGATACCTAGTCAAAATATATAAACAGGATGAAATCCAAGCTTTCAATAGACAAATAAAATTTCTGTTCAAATCATTAACAATTAGAGAAATGGAAATAAAGCAATTCTGAGTTTCTACCATCAAATTGGTAAAGGTGGCAACAAAAAGGAGAATGACAAGTATTAGAAGTGTTATAAGAAAATATTCTTTATACATTAACAGTCTAAGGTATGTTGCCCACCTACGAAGATTGCTTGCTTACCTGTATTTGGAAATTATTACATACACCTCAACATACACCTTCTACCTTGTCTGAAACCATCACTACTAGCTAAGTGTCAGAAATTAATATTCATTACTGTTCAATAGTTAGGCTGAAACTTCTACAGATATAGATAAATCTTAGAATATAAATAGTACTTATTTTCATCTTTGGTCAAAACTTCCCAATTTTGTTTTCATTCAGTTGTGTCTCATGGATCGTACCATTCATGTGTTTCTTGACAAAGAGACTGGAGTGGTTTGTTATTTCCTTCTCCAGTGGATTAAGACAAAGAGATTAAGTGACTTGCCCAGGGTCATACAGCTAGTAAGTGTCTGAGGCCAGATTTGAATTTAGGTCTTCCTGACTCTATGCCCACTGAGCCACTTGGCTGCCTCCTAAATAAATAGTAGTTAAGTGACTTGCCCAAAGTCACACAGCTAGTAAATTCTGAAGCCAGATTTGAACTAAGGCTGTTTTTTCTGATGTCAAGTTCAATGCTCTATCCATTGAGCCATCTAGCCGACTCAGATTTTTCCACTAATCATTGATTTTGGGGGAAAAGTCTTATGATGTCAATTTTAATATTAAATCCTTCCCAGTAACTAAAATTGACACCTATGTCCACCATACTTTCAGTCCCTTCCCTAATGGTAGGAAAAAAGAGAAACAAAATAATTGCAATATATTCTCTCATCTTTTAAGTTTATTAAAAAAAAAACCCACATATACAAATTTAAAGCATCTGGCCTAAATAAAAGCAGCTGTTTAGGGGGATTATTAATATGTTCAGTCCCAGGGGCATCTTTGATAATGGCTGCTGATTCAAAAAGCTTTTCATGATAATCTGTGAGAGCCGATTTTATTTTTATGAGGCAAAGCAATAATGAGAAATCATGTAATGTATTTATTATTAATTATATAATTAGTACATTTAATGTTGTATATTTTCCCTTTGGAAGGAAGAATTTAAATTTAAAATGATCATAATTTTTTCCATTATGATTCTCTCATGTTCTGAATGGATTATTTTCTTTGACATTTAATAATCAGTTTCTTCTGTCTTACTCATTCTTTTCCCTCTAATAAAGATATCCATTTGCATGTGAAAACCAGTAAAGACCAGTATAGAAAATGCTTTAAGATTTTGATCTCATACAATTTTTGTTATTAGAATGATTCATCTAAGCTGGGCATGCCCTGTGACCTACTCATGCAGTGGGTATCCCTGAATGCTGTGGGGTCTAATGTGGCTCTAGTACCCTATTTCTCTCAGGACTGACTCACCTTAACTTGTTCTCATACCAAAAGTTTTAGGAGTGAGAAGATTGGCTATATCTCTGGCCAGGTGGTTATGATTCAAACCCTATCTCACAGAATTCTAGTTTGAAGGGACAGGTATATTATCACTAGTTTCTAAGCACCCACTGGCATTTTTTCCCATGTACACAAAAGCAGTCATCTTGTCAATGTTAACTTAAACATAAATCATTTATTTAATGATAAGTTGGGGGAGGGGAGAAAGGCAAAAAAAAAGTTTATAACATTTCTTCCATAAGAGACATGAGCAAGAATAAACAAAATACAGCAATAGACCCATAAATCTATGTCACACACTCTCAGCAATGCACACAGTACTCATATGAGAGAATGGGAACACACAGTCACCCAGAAAGAACACATATGAGTAGGCAAACCAATGTTCCTGAAGCAACTCATGACCTTATTTATGTTTTGAAAGTCAGAGTTTTTCCACAAGATCTTTTATAGGAATCATCACTTTCCTTCCAAATACCATCATGTTCAGATTTCTTACTACCTTTTATCCCATGGGTACTTTATTATTATTTATTATAATCTATCTATTAAATATCATTCACTACTAAAGGATTTTTGGCGGGGGGGTGTTTGTTTTAGGCACATCAACTAGATCTTGCAATCCACTACCTTCGTCTCAAGTTCCTGATAGACAACAAGATGCAGTACTATGTTCCAAAGCCAGAAGAGGACATATATGAACTGGTAATTTTTGGAGAAATTCTCAAATTCTGTGGTTTGGGACTGATATGGTTCTAAAAGAAATGTTCCCTAGTCACGGCACCTAAAGTGTGTGGTGATTGTTATTGCCATTACTGTAATATTAGCTCTTCTAAGTTGAAATGCCAGCTTTCAGTTCTGCAAAGGGGAAAGTGAATGATAAGGTAATTAAGAGAGAAGAGTGAAATTACCAAAGATCTTAGGAGGAAGAAAATTTAGTTAAAAACCTTGAGCACATGCAGATAATTCGACAGGAAAGGTATTAATAGCAGAAGGGAAGATAACCTTCATGATATCTAACTTAGTTCAAGCATCTCTGGATAAATACTGCAGGACGAAGGAAAATGAACCAATGTCTAATAAGACAGAAGACTCCATGGATTCCCAACAGAGCATGGGACTCTAGCAGTATGTTCCAAATAGGTCAAGAATGAAATAAGAATTGTGAATGCAGAATTTATGGCCTACACAGCAGAAATGATTGTCAGATAAGAAAATCTTGAATCCAAAGTGATGAGTCTTATCCAAGAAACTAAAGAAAACAACAGATTGGGAATAAAATGTGAAGAAAAATCAAGAAGCTATGACATTAAAAGAAAACATGATCTAAATACAAGCAAAATATGCTGCTCTCGAAGACACAATATGTAGAGACAACTTAAGTATCATAGATCTGCTAGAAGGGCATGACAGTTAAAAAATATGAACACTACAATGCAAAAAATAATACAAGAATAATTCCCAGAACTTCTGAACACAGCAACTAAGAAATGCACAAAAGTATAAAACAGATTTCAATAGAAAAAAGGGAGAAAAAGCTACAAAGGCAAAAACCAACTATGAGTTTAAAAAAACAACAACAAATAATGATGTACCTATAAAGAGTGTCATTACAAGATATCTTTCCAAAATTACACAAAGAGATAAGAGTGGAGATATAAGTAATAAGTAGAAGTTATGCCTGAGGCGTAGGACTGAAACATCATGGGCTCTAAACCTCACATAACCCTGCCTTACATAGGATTATACTGTGCAATGAGAGGACACATTAAAAAGAAGGCAGGAAATGTATAATATCTCCTAATCAAGTCAATTTTATATCAGAAAGGGGGAAAAATTCCTTCAGGCCAAAGAAAGTTAGGAGAGTATTGGTAAGGTGTCAAAGGAATGAATTGAAACAGATTGAAAGTTAGATGGAAGTCTCAGTTCAGTGGTATGATAAGAGTCCCACTAAAGAGCACTTCCATGTTTAAAATTATTATAATCTTGCAGGAATTGATACTTCCAAACTCAGGGGAAAAAAATTATGCATTCATGAATAGCATCATGCTTCAAAAGAAGGTTCCTGGGGTACCTCATATCCAAAAGAGTGGAAGAACATAGACTCAGAGAAGTAAATGGAGGAAAATTATCATGAAGACAGAAAGGGGTACTAATGAACTGCATTTTTAGCTATACAAGAAAATTTCTATCATGAGGAAATAATTCTATCTTCCTCTGTCTCCTACAAGATTTGATACTTCCAAGAGTGAGACTTAGCAAGAAAAAAAATTAGGAAAGGTATAAGATTTTAATGGAAATAATATACCAACTTTAGAGGAGGACATTAAAAATACATACCTTAAAGCATTTCTTAAGAAACACAGCTAATAAAGAAATTAAATAAGTAAAAGGACCATGAATCAAAGAATAAAAATTTATAACAGACAGAAAGGGAAGATAAATAATGAAGAGAATGAGGGAAAGAATCCTTATATTTGGACAAAACAGTTCCTAATAATTACTTTAATTTCTTCTTTATTGATTGTGATTTCACCTTTTTCATTTTTAACACTGGTAATTTGGTTTTCTTCTTTTTTTAATCAAATTAACCAATGGTTTAACTTACAGATTATTTTCATAAAACAGGCTCCTTATTTATTAGTTCAATGGTTTTGTTACTTTCAATTTTATTAATCTCCTTTGATTTTCTGGATTTCCAATTTGGTGTTTAATTGGGGATTTTAAATTTATTCTTTTTCTAGCTTTTTTTTTAGTTGCATGCCCAGTTCATTGATCTTTTCTTTCTCTGTTTTATGAACCTAAGCATTTAGAGATATAAATTTCCCCCTATGACATACTTTGGCTACATCCCATAAATTTTGGTATTTGTCTCCTTGTTGTTATTCTCTTTAATGAAATACTTGTTTTTATCATTTCTTCTTTGATCAATTTATTCTTTAAAATAAGATTATTTAATTTCAAATTAATTTCTAGACTTTCTACTGCTTCTCTTTCTTAAGTGTAATTTTTATTTCATTATTATCTGAAAAAAGATGCATTTAATATTTCTGTTTTTCTGCATTGGTTGTGAGATTTTTGTTCCCTACTATATGGTCAGTTTTTGTATAGTTGCCATGTGTTGCTGAGAAAAGGCCATATTCCTTTCTATTTCAATTCAGTTTTTTTTCCATAAGTCTATTATATCAAACTTTCCTGAAGTTCTATTTACCTTCTTAACTTCTTGTTTATTTTTAGGTTGGATTTATCTATGTCTGATAGGGGAAGATTAAGGTCTCCCACTAGTAAAGTTTTATTGTCTATTCCACCTGTAACTCATGTAACTTCTCCTTTAGGAATATGAAAGCTATGTCATTTGGTGCATATGTTTAATATTGATTTTTTAAATTGTCTGTAGTGCCTTTTATAAGATATAATTTCCTTCCTTATCTCTTTTGGTTAAATCAATTTTATTTTTGTTTTGTATGAGATCATAATTGCTTCCCCTGTTTGTTTGTTGTTTGTGGGTTTTGTTTTTGTTTTTTACTTTTGTTGAGGCATAATAGATTCTGTTCTAGCCCCTGGCTTTTATCTCTGTCTCCTTGCTTTAAATGTGTTTCTTGTAGACAGTATATTATGGGATTCTGGTTGGAGAGAATCCTTATTAGAAAATACATGGAAAATGAAAAAACTAACAAACAAAAGATGTTTAAGAGAAAACAGAGATTTTACTTAAATAAGAGGAAGGAAGACAGAAAATAAGCATTTATTAAGCATTTAATTTGTGTCAGACACTGTTTAATAGTTTGATAACTGATGAATGGGAGAAAGAAAAAGTAATGTTAACTAAAACTCTCTTAGGCAAAACTTCCAGTAAAACTAGAAGAAAGTTTGAAAAATGAGGATTAGTAGGAATGAAAGTGAGAGGAAGAGGAAAATAATCTTAAAGTAGATTAAGCAAAAATAACTGAAGAGAAAAAGCACTATCTTTAAAATCCTAATTTTTAAGTTAGAAAAGACCTCTAATATTAAAATCACATGGAATAAAATATAACCTAAAATATATAAAATTTAAATGTGTTATCAAGAAGCAAGTATGATAATCTGAGTGGATAAAAGAAACACAATTTGGGTGTGAGGAAAGATAAAAGGGGATATAGATGATTATAAGGTGATTGGAGGAGGAATGAAGGTATGGGAAGGTATTTAGGAGATAAAGGAAATGGGGTATGTAGGAGAGGGCAGCTCAAACAGGTTTATTCTCTGAGGCTTGAGACCTTGCATTACAAATGTGAGTGGATTAAACACTTTAACGAAACAAAGAAATGTAGCATATTAGACAAGAAAACAAAACTCCACAATGTTTGCCTCTAAGAAATATGCCTATAGAGCAGGGGTCAACAACATATGGCTCTCGAGCCATATCTGGCTCTTTTGAGGGCCAGATATGTCTCTTTCTGCAGGAGCCATAAAGTCAATTTTTTTCAGGTGTTGTTACAGGAGCGCACACTGTTACGGGAGCATGCACTTTAAGCCCTGTACGGCTCTCACGAAATTATATTTTAAAAAATGTGGCGTTTATGGCTCTCACAGCCAAAAAGGTTGCCAACCCCTGCTATAGAGCAATGACTTACACAAAATAAAGATGAGGTACTAGAATAAAATTTTCTCTGCATTTCATAATCTAAAAAAGTTGAATTGCAATCATGTAATTAGACAAAGTTAAAATGAAAATTCTTAACATAGAAGAAATAAGTAAACTAGATATGCTGAAAGGAAAGAGACAAAAACTATTATCATTATTAGCCTTTTATACTCCAAATCAACATTATATAAGTAAAAATCTCTGCCTTTCAATGGAAATAGTATCAAATTCCACTATGGAATTCATGAAATAGCATATCTAGTTTTTTAGCTATATTATTCTTATGACTATTCAAATCCATTTTAATATTTACGATTTACCTGATTTTCTTGTTTGATCAATTATTTACATGCTCAGATTATGTCATAGCTGTTGATGCACAGTCTTTAAATTATTATTCCTTTTCATAGATTACCTAGTAACCACAGCAATATACCTTCCAAAAATATGTTCCCTTTTCTATATATATTAGATTCAGCTATTATCTTTTTTCTGAGTTGGTAAAAGAGGAATTGAAAGATGGCTATGTACCCCATCTTTATCCTTCTAAAAGTTAAACCTTAACAACTTTTTCCTACTGTTAGAATTTTTTTTGACTACTAAAAATTTACGTGTACTGCAAATTTTATACAGGTAGGTATTACTGTATCCAGATTAAGATTGGGGGAAGAGGTATTAGGAGTGATGACATGAGTCATTTCTTATAAACCACATAAAAATATCTGTCTAATATGAGTTTAAATTTATTGAGCCTTACTGTAAGCCACTGTGACGTAGAAAAAATGGACATTAAAATGACCTTTACTCAAAATGATGACCAATCCTATTATATTAATAATAATTATCTTAATTTTAGTACTTTTTGTACTTTTCAGCTGTACAAAGAAATTGAAATATGCCCCAAAATCACACGGAATATCCAAATTGAGAAGTCTGATTCATCCAATGATAATTATGGTAAGCTAATTATTCTTAGTGTTCTCTCCCTCTTTTATGGTATATTCTACACCCATCAACTGTGTGTGTGTGTGTCTGTATCTATCCAACCTTTGTTCAGTTCAACTCAGTCTTTGTCTACATATTCTTTTCATGCACCTCAATTATGAAAAATAGCAGGTTCTATCCCCTTCTTCCTTCTTTTTATACTAGTGTATTCCTTTTAAACTCCCTTCTCTTTCCTTTCTTAACACTCTTAGAACATGATCAGTTCATCAAAAAAAAAAAAAAAAAAAAAAAGGCCTTTTATTTTCTTGATGAATTACCTTAATACCCTTCAAAGACCTTAAAGTTCTGAAGGAACACTTTTTTCTCCCTCTCATAAAGCCCATTTCCAATTGTCCAAATAAATTTATTTTTCCTAGGTTTATCTTGATTCTTCTTTTTTCATTTCAAAATTCCTACTAAGCTCTGGTCTTTTCATCAGGAATGCTTGAAAATCTGTTAAAAATCCATTTCTTGCCTGTATGATTTTTTTAGATTTTCAGGGTGCCATTCTGGATTGTAAACCTATTTTTTGCTGCTGTTTTGTTTATTTAGCTTTAAAAACTCTCAAAACTTAGACCCAGACTTAATCTTCTATTTTCATTGTACATTGTTTTGCAGTTTATAGCCTGCAGTTAAGTCCAACTAGTTCTGGCTATTCCTCACACAGAGCACTTCATCTCTGTCATACTCTTTGTATTGCTCATGCCCCATAATAAGAATGTACTCGCTTCTTATCTCCACTTCTTAGTATCCCTGTCTTCCTTAGAGACATAGCCACCATCTTATATGTGAAATTTTTTCTGATCTATCTCCCCCAACTCCCAACAGCTAATAGCTTCTTTCCCTAACTAGTATTCATTTGTCTTTATGCTCTTTTATACTTTTCATTTGTATTTGTTGAAGGTCCTAGAGAAGAAGAACTGTTTCATTCTTTTTATATCTATCAGAATTCCTGGTAAAGGGTAGCCATTAAAAAATGCTTTTTTAATTGACTATTTAAGTGTGATGAGATCAAAATTATTTTAATTTTTATTTCTCTTATGAGTTTTTTGCATCATTTTCATATGACTGCTAAAAGATAGCCTTTCTTCTTTTTAAAATTGTCTATTTATATCCTTTGACCATTTGTCTATTGGGGAATGGTTCTTGTTCTTATATCAATTCTCTCTTCTCTATTGGAGAGCAAGCCTTTATCAGAGAAATTTATAGCAAAGATTTTTCCACAAGTAATTCTTCCCTTTCAAATTTTAACTAAATTGGTTTTTTAAATGCAAAAACTTCAATTATATATAATTTACATAATACATATATATAATATCCCCACTTTGTCCCTTCCTTATTTGTTTTGATTTTGTTTTTGTTTGCCTGTAATTTCATTACTATAGGAAATTCCCTCTCCCAGTTCACATCAGCATCTGTTCTGTAGTATCATTGACATTAGCACAGCGAGTGGGTAGGTGGCATGTCCAGGGCCGTACCTCCCTGATGTGCCAGAGGCAGAGCTTGAGATCAGATTCTCCTGGTTCCCAGGCCATACCGCCTCTCAACTTATTTATAATATGATCTTTTTGTATCTCAGTCTTATTTCCATGTAAATCTTATTGTGGCCTTAGGTATGAACTATTGATCTAAATATAATTTATCAAACTGCTTTCTAGTTTGCCGAGCAGTTTACTGAAGAATGATTCCTTACCTCAGGAACTGGACTCTTTGGGTTTGTCTGAAATTATGCTGCCATGTTCAATTGCTTCTGTGTCTCATTTACCTAGTCTATTCCACTCATCAACTTTTCTATTTTTAACATGGTTTTAATAATTAAAATATTAATTAAATTATTAATGTTATAGTTGTAATGTTAACCATAAGTAATTCTAAAATTAGAGGTAATTAATAATTAAAATAATAATTATAATTTTATATTGTTTTAATAATATAAATTATCTGGTGTTATCTGGTATTTTAGGTGCCCTTCCTTCCCATTTATTTCATAATTTCCCTTGAGTTTTGTTAATCTTCATTCCTCTAGAAAAATTTTATTATTGTTTTTAATATTTCCTTGAAGTAACTCTGGTAGTTTGATTGGCATATCAATGAATCTCTAAATTAATTTAAATATTATTGTCATATATATAATATTGGTATTGCCTGACTTTGGACAATTAATTTTTTTTTTACTATAAATAAAATACTAATTTAGGCCTATCTTTCATTTCTCAAAGGAGTCTTTTGTAGTTTGTATTTGTATAAATCCTCTATGTTTCTCAGTAAATAGATTCCCAGGGATTTTATATATTCTGCATATGTGTTTACAGGTTTTTCAATATCCTCTGTGGAAGAAGAAGGTATTCAAAGGTTGTATGTGAATAATGTGAAAGAGACAGGTTTAGCATCAAAGAAAGGTAAGTAGACAAGTTGGAGCTTGAAACTATTCATCTTTATTTTGATAAAAGAGAATTTGGGGATAAGAGGTATACCTAATTTTCTATATTATAAATAACATTTACTCACTTGATGTGAGTAAGAATAGTATAGTAGGTTGAATGGTAGAATTCGGTTATTTCCTATCTGTGAGCTCTTGTGATCCCTTTACCTTCCTGGGTTTCATTTCCTTTATCTGTAAAATGAGTACTGAACTTACTGACTTTCAAGGGTTTTTTCCATCTCTAAATCCAGGATCCTATGATCATTAGAAATTCTGCTTCCATCTTCTCATAAGCCTCCTAATTCTCTCTATTTTTTAATTTTTAATTTTTAATTTATTTGTTTGTTTATTTTTAGGCCCTTGATTTCTGTTTATTGGTTTCTAGGTGGAAGAGTGGTAAGGGTGGGCAATGGGGGTCAAGTGACTTGGCCAGGGTCACACAGCTGGGAAGTGTCTGAGGCCAGACTTGAACCTAGGACCTCCCGTCTCTAGGCCTGACTCTCAATCCACTGAGCTATCCAGCTGCCTCTAATTCTCTCTAAATTAAAACTTTTCCAGCTCTCTTACTTACTGGACACATTCAGTCAACCTGCAACAGCTAAGTAACAGATGATTTACCCAGGACCCCCCGGAAATACTGCTCTATCTCAGACAGGGCAAAGCAAACAGAATTGTCTTGGTTTCAAGGCTTGGATTTAAAATTTCTTGTTATTGTCTCTGCTGCCATAGTCAAGTTTGTAAATTTTAACCATTTACATCTCTAATATGTAAAAGATTCCTGAGAATTTGTCAGAACAAGAGGGTGATTTTGGGAGCTCTGAAGAGTAATTTCCTTTTTTGTGGTTCAGTCATTTTTCAGTCATGTCCCATTTAGTGTTTTCTTGACAAAGATACTGGAAAGGTTTGTCATTTCCTTCTCCAGCTCATTTTACAGATAAGAAAACTGAGGCAAACAGGGTTAAGTGACTTGACCAGGGTCACAGTGCTAATAAGTATCTGGGCTCGAATATGAACTCAGGTCTCCCTGGCTCCAGGCCCAGCACACTCTCCATTGCACCACCTAAAGATGATTCCTTTATGTTCCCAAAGAGAACTTTTCTCCCACAGATTAGTTTACGTATTTATCTGTTCAGGTATGGTTTGTATATGGTCCTACCTTTTATATCTTCCTGTTTAAATGCAGAAATTGGTTAGGCAAGTAGATCTTGAAATGTATTCTGTTCCTAACATTCTTTACTGGTAGTGTTTTATAATTTCATCCCAAGCTTAAAATTTATGAACCAAATTCTCTGAATATTTGGGTTCATTGTATCTAATGCAGCTTGATCCCTGGTGAATGAATTATTTGCCTGCCACAGCTCTTGACCATCTTATTAGTGATACAGTATAGTGAAAAGAGCACTGAATTTGGAGTCACAGGAAATGTGCTCTGTTATTTAATGCCTCTATGACCTTGGGCAAATCTCTTAACATCTCTGGGCTTTATTTTCTCCATCTCACAAAATGAAGAGTTAGACTAAGAGACCTCTAATAACTCTTCCAACTAAATTGGTGATTCTCAGTCCCTGTGCTCTGTTGACTGCAAGAGGTTTGCAGCATATATGGATGGGAAAAGTCTCCATGAAAATGAAAAGTCCTCATCACAGATTCTCACAGTATCAAAGTATGATCACAAAACCTTTCTGCTGGCAGCTCTGTAGAAGGGCTAGGCAGGTTTCATGTGGCATCCATCTTTTTGTGCCCTCTCAGATGACTCCATACTAGTTCAATCCTTCATCACCTCTCCCAGAACTATAGAGATTGTATCCTCATCAGTCTCCCTTCTAGTTTCTCCTGTTTCCAATTTATCTTTCCCATAATTTGACAAAATAATCTTAAAGCATGTCGGACCATGTGTTATCCTGCTCAGGAAATCTTGGGTGGTTCCCTCTTGCCTGGAAAATGAAATATAAACTTCTCAGCTTGGCATTTTAAAGCCTGTTGGTCCAGTTCTACATTGCTTTTCCAGGCTCACCTCAGTTATTGCCTCTTATATAAGTCAGTGAACAATTCCTAATAAATATTTATAATTTACTATGTCTCAGGAACCCTGCTAAGCACTGGAGATACAAAGAAATTTTTAAAAGCTTCCCCTCTCCAAGGGGCTCATATCTAGCAGGGGAGACAACTTATAAATGTCTAGTTGGTAGTGATTGTGGTTGTTCAGTCATTTCAGTCATGTATGAGTGTTCATGACCTTGTTTTTGCTGTTCTTGGCAAAGATTTTGGAGTGGTTTTTCCATTTCCCTCTCCAGCTCATTTTATAGGTGAGGAATATGAAGCAAACAGGGTTAAATGACTTGCACAGGGTCACACCATTTCTGAGTGTCTGAGGCTGGATTTGAATTCAGGTCCAAATATCTAGGTACATAGGAAAAAATTATAGACTAGATAGAAGGTAATCATAAAAGGAAAGACTTGCAGCTGGGGGAAGTAGGGAAAGATCTGTGGAAAGTGGCATTTGTGCTAAGTCTTGAAGAAGGCCAGGAAGATTAAGTGGCAAAAGTGAACATTCCAGAAATGGCCAGTGCAAAGGCATGAAGATGGGAGGTGAAGTATTTTTTTGAGGAGGAACTGGATTATAGATGGCATGAATTAGAATTAAATGTGGAAAGGTAGGGTGTAGTTACTTTGTCAAGCACTCTGTCAAACACAGACTTAATATTTGATCCTAAAAGTCATAGGGAACCTATGGAATTAATTAATTGAAGATTGGGGGGTAGATAATGATTCAGGCAGTTTTTGATAAGTCACTTAGGAAGCTGAGTAGAGCATATACAAAAATGGTGAAAAATTTGAGTTTGCTAGGTGGTTCAGTGGATAGTGTCTAGAGTTAGGAAGAAATTAATTCAAATTTAGCCTCAGACACATCTTAGCTATGCGACTGGGCAAGTCACAACCTCTGTTTACCTAAGTTTCCTCAGCTGTAAAATAGGGATAATAATAGCATATATCTATCTTCCAGGATTGTTGTAAGGATCAAATGAAGTAATATTTTTAAAGCACTTAGCATTTTTTAAACTTGGCATTTAATAGATACTATATAATTGCTTATTCCCTTCCTTTACTCATTGAGGTGCAGTGCCTAATATAGTCTAGGTGAGAGGTAAAAAGGGCCTGATCTAGCGTGATGGCTGTGTGACTAGAGAGAAGAGATCTATAGGAGAGATGTCATAAAAAGTAGAAATTATTAGATTTGGAAATAATTTGGCTATTTGTAGTGAATGTGAGTGAGAAGTCAAGTATGGCACAGATTGGGAATCCTTCCTAAATCTGTTAGTTCTTAGTACCCTTACCCTCCTCAAATAGTATCTGTGTAAATGTCATATCCCTCTTCCTCTTTGCCTCCCATAGAACATATATAAATTCTTTGCCACAGGGGACTTTTTTTTTTTTTTTTTTGTATTTGTATGCCCAATACTTCGCACAGTAGATAAATACGTGCTGGCTTTATTTTAATTTGGAAATGTCAAAGGTCACTATTGACCAATAAAGTCAAGAATACTTCAGAAATTCAGTGGATCTGTAGGAACTAATTAATCAAGGTATTGCCTCCATTAGTGTTGATTACATTCCATCCATGCTTTCTTATTCTGTGCAATTCTTATCCAGGTTCTCTACCTATCCTCCACATGATATCTACCCAGGCTCTTCATCCAATCACAGATAGGATCTAATGGAAGGGATTTCAGAAACTATTAGTCCAACTTTCTCATTTCACTATGAGGAGCCTGAAGCTCAGAGAGTATTAGAGACTTGTCTAAAGTCACTTAGTGGATGTAAGTGTCAAAAAGATCATTGGAATCTAAGTCCTCAAAATCAAGAGCCAGTGTTCTTTTGAGTGCACCATGCAGCTTCCAACTCTTTTGTACTGAATAGTCATACTTTACAAACTCAAACACAAAACTGTTTACTAAAATGATTGTTCACACTATGAGTACTGTTTTATAGAATTATAATTTACTCAAACCAACCATATGAAGGTTGACCTAAATCAACCTCTCTATCATCTCTCTTTGAAAGTTGTGGAAGGACAGTCATTTTTATATCAGAAGGCAGAAAGGAAGGAAAGAAAGAAAGAAGAAGGAGGAAATAAGGAGAAGGAGGGACCCTTTATTAAGCATCTACTATGTGCCGGACCCTGTGCTGAGCAGTTTGAAAATATTATCTTATTTGATCCTCACAGCCTTAGGAAGTGAGTCTATTACCATCCCCATTTTATAGTTTATGAAACTGAGGCAAAACAAAAGTTAAAGTGACTTGCACGGGGTCATACAGTAAGTGTTTTGAAGCTGGATTTAAGCTCAGATCTTCCTAACTTGGGCTCAAGACTATTGGTTGCTTTACTTAGCATTGCCAGTCATCCTGACTTTTGTCTTGCCACTGGATTTAGTTGACTCTGAAAGAGAGAGTGAGGCAAACAATTTTGCACAATTCTTCTTCACTAAAATCCAGTTCATGCACAAAACATCACCTCATGGCAATACACAGACAGTAATCATAGCTGTGATTATAAATGGGATGAAACTCATAAAATGGAAGCCAATCTCAGAATGGATTAAAAACCAGAATCCTACTATATGTTGTTTGCAAGAAACACAGGAGGCAGGTAGACACACACACAGGGTTAAGGAAAGAGGCCAGAGCAGAATCTATTGGGCTTCAGCAGAGGCAAAGAAGGCAGGAGTAGCAATCATGATCTTAGACAAAGCTAAAGCAAAAATAAGATCTGATTAAAAAAGATAAGGAAGAGGGGGCAGCTGGGTAGCTCAGTGGATTGAGAGCCAGGCCTAGAGACAGGAGGTCCTAGGTTCAAATCCGGCCTCAGACACTTCCCAGCTGTGTGACCCTGGGCAAGTCACTTGACCCCCATTGCCTACCCTTAACAATCTTCTACCTATAAGTCAATACACAGAAGTTAAGGGTTTAAAATAAAAAAAAAAGATAAGGAAGGAAATTACATCTTGATAGGAGGCAGTGTAGTTAATGAAGAAATATCAGTAGTATGGCATCCATATTTTAAAGGAGAAATTAAAGGAGCTTAAGGAGAAAATAGATAATAAAACTATAAAAAGTGAATCTAACCAAAAAATAAATAAGAAGCAATGGAAGTTAATGAAATTTTAGAAAAATTAGAGTTAGTGGATATCTGGAGAAAATTGAAAAGGGATAAAAAGGAATATACCTTCATTTCAGGAGCACATGGTACATATACAAAGATTGACCATTTGGTTGGAAATAAAAGCATCAACAAATGCAAAAAAGCAGAAATAATAAATGCAACTTTTTCAAATCATAAAAAAAAGACATTACCTCATAGTGTCATTGGTCTTCAAAAACAAAAGATGAACAACAACAAATAGACCTGAGGGTTATAGCTCATTTGAGAAGTGAGTACTTTGCACCAAGTTGAGGCAACTAGATGGATAAGAGCACTGGGCCTGGGGTCAGATCTGAACTCAGACATTTACTAGCTGTGTACTATAGATTAAGTGACTAAAAGAGTACTTGGCAAATCACTTAACCTTTGTTTACCTTAATCCACTGGAGAAGGAAATAGTAAACCATTCCATTATCTTTTCAATGAATTCAATACTGCATAGACAGTATTAATGCATTGTGATCCATAGGGTCATGAAGAGTTGGACACAACTGAATGACTGAACAACAAATGTGACATGTACTTTGCTAAGCACTGAGGCCAAAAAAAAAAAAATTCCCCATTTCTTTAAAGTGATAATAACAAGGTAAACACAAATTATTTTAAGTTTCATTCTCCTCTAATTTGAAGGGCAGTAAATTTGAACCCAAGACTTTTTGTCTCCAGGACTCACTCTCAATCCATTGAGCCACCTAGCTAGCCCCTGAAATCCTTTCCTTTACTGGTTCTGTGATTTTCATTGGTAAATACCTAGTGAGGAAACTTCCTCCTCCAGTGCAGATTGACATTTGCCCTTCAATTTATAGTCATAGTGAGTTGGCCTGGGTAATTAAGAGATTAAGTGACTAAAAGAGTTTACACAGAGTCTTGGATTCAAGACTCGGAAGCATATTCTTTTGCTTCTACTTTCTTCATTCTACATTATTCATATGTCACACGTATTTATGAATTCTTCATTCCTTAAAAGACAGTAATATGTCATTACATTCATATACTACTGTCATTAGACATGCATTTTCTTTCCACATTTTTATTATCACAAATAATGCTGCTCTCAATATTTTATTTTTTACATATGGGTCTATTCTTGCTGGCAGTAACTTTCTTGGTCCCACTAATGAAAATTCTGGGTCAGAGGGTAGAGATAATTTATTATTTCTTACACAATATTTCAACTTGCAAAACAACTGAGTTCCTGCAAATGCTTATGATTCACTAAATTCACAAAGTATAAATTTCTGTAATGTTGCATTGGAATTAACTTCCCTGAATAGCCGAATAGGTTGGGGGTGGGGGTGGGGGTGGTTGGATGTATCATCATTGTTTCATTTTGCAATCCATTCTACCTTTAGCTCTTTCCTCCCTTACTCTTACCAGACTTTTAAGTGTTTTCTCACTTAAAAATACAGCATTAAATCTCTCATTTTTGTCTCTCCCCACTTCCTATTGAATGTTCAATTTTCCTGGTTTTTTCACATGTTCATATTCCTCCCCTTCTCACTTTTCCTCTCTTCTCTAACCTATTTTTCTTTCCAAAAATCATTTTGCCTGTATTTAACAAGGCTTAATTACTCCCATAAGACAATCAGTCATCTCATAATTTTCTGGCTAAGAAAATTAGCAGTATTCTAGTAGCTTCTGGAAACTCTAGTCTTGTGACTACATGCTTTGAGAACCTTTTCAACTCGCTTTTGAAAGCAACCCAATGTTTGCTGATCTATAAAAATGTATCCAGTGCAAGATCTGATTATAACCAAGTTAGTCTAGAGACAAAGTACAAAATTATTTGTCAGTATTTCTGTATTAAAGTAGCACAAAAGTAGCACTCTAAGAATCTTTGCATATATAAGCTTTTCAGATCAAAAAAGATACATTACTGATTTCAGTAACTATGCTACAAATATCCCAACCTTTTTAGTAATTCCTGATAGAATATAAGCTTCTTTGGGGCAACTTTGATCTTGTATCTTCAATACTTATAACAGTACATACAGTGCACAGTAGTTACTTTATATAGGTTTCTTTATTTATTGGTTATTTCACACAATTGGATTTGCTGTGCAATCTTTTTCCAGGAAAATTGTAAAAAAAGAATTACTTCAGTGTATTAAAAGAAATTATAATAACCAGTATTTTAAATGTATCACAGATCACAGTAAAGTTTGATTGTGAAGGAATATTCACAAGAAAATACCTATGTGTCAGTAGACATTCTGTATTAGAATAGCATTGACTTTGTTCTCAACTGTTTCATTTATGAATGGCGTAACCTTGCATGACATTGAAAACCAGAGTTCATGGGTGATGTGCTCCAATTCCATGTTCTTCCTGAAATTTTAAAATTTCCATCTCATATTGGCAGGCTTGAAAACAGGAGATGAGATTCTTGAAATCAATAATAAAGCTGCAGATGCCCTCAACTCATCCATGCTTAAGGACGTCCTTACTCAACTGTCACTATGCCTTATAGTACAGACCTATCCTGAACTGGTTGGAGGACAGAAGCTGCTAGAGACTCCCCCTCATCGTGTGGACAGCCTTACAGATTGCAGTGACAGCCCGTTTGCTTTTCTCACTAATAACCCAGGTATGTTTGAACTAGGTTCTTAAAGGCCATTGGTTCTCAAAAGCATTTCCTTCGGAGGCAAATTGAGTCTGCAAGGATACTCAAGGTGGTCTACAATCAGAGGACAAGATATTCTGCTTGAGCTGCCTGAGATTCAATTAAATTCATCGAATACCTACTATATGCATCAACCATTTGAAAAAAGAGAGAGCATTACCAAGAGAGGGAAAGGATCAGCAAAAGTTTCAAATAGGTGGTGGCAGCTGAGCTGAGTCTCTAAGGAAGCCAGAAATTCTAAGGTGAGAAAGGAATGCATTCTAGGCAAAGGAGATAGTCTGTACAAAGGCACATAAACGAAAATATAATACTAAATTTGGGAAGTAGCAAATGGTTGTATCTGGTCGGAACTTAGAGTATATTGGTCCAGAAAGGTACATAGGAGTCAGATTCTGAAAGGCTTTTTAATGTCAGGCTGAGGAATTTCTATTTTATCAGGGGGGCCACAGGGAGATACCGAAAAATTTGCTTCCTTTCCGCAGGACAAGGCAATGACATCTTGAATGCTGGATCCAGTTTGCTGCTGGATTGCATTCCACAGGCTGAGAGGCTTGATCTTGGTGGAACCCTGATCCTCCAATCTTTCAAATCTCACAAATTGGCAGCCTAGTCTATTCAATCCCAATGCTCCCTCACCTAATATTAGGACAAAATAAACACAACAGCAGGAGCAGTGGTGTGGCTTGGATGCGTAGATATAAACTCAAGATTTCTCTCTTCATCCAGAGACTTCTATTGTCTGTTTGTCTATCTGTCTATCAGTATAAGACATGAATAGTGAGGACTGAGCAGGGTTAAGTGACTTGCCCAGGGTCACACAGTGAGCAAGTGTCAGCAGCCAGATTTGAATCCAGGCCCTCCTAACTCTCTCCCTCAGGCACAGCCAGGAAGAAAAAGTAGGGTGAAATCTTGTAAGCATTCTTAGTTCTTGCTAAGTAGTCAATCAAGACTTCTTGTCATGTAGTAAGCAGAACAGGAACAATTTCTGTGAATGCTCTGAAGTCCACATACGCATTGCATCAGCAGAGAATGTTGTGCATTCTCATAAGTACTAGGCTTATTGTCCAGTCTCCCTTTTTTTCTTACATATGTATGTAGAGATGAAATATATTTAGGTGAAATATATTTCACAATCCAGCCATCTTCTCACCAGATGCCTTTCCTTCTAGGGAAATCAAAACCATGGAGACCTAATGCTTTAACTCGCATTGCTGATGCATAGATCTCTCACTCTAGTATTATCCAACCTCCTCTTACCCCCCTCAAATGAACCTCCTTAAGCCATCCAGTACATCTAAATCCCTTAGCTCCCTTCCTCCCACCCCGCTCCCATAGCCAATGAGCAATTCCACTGGGTTTTACATGTATCATTTGTGATCAGACTTTGAGAAAAATAGTCCAGATATATATTTTAAACTATTCTTTTATTTAGCCACAAGGTGGCAGCTTTGTGCCACCGAAACCCAGTTTTTGATTATTATAGTTTATGTAATACAACTTTTAAGTTAGCAGACTAGTTGACATTGTTTAATTTTTTTACATAATGTTTAACACAATTGAACACATATTATTCAGAAAAATAGTGCCTTGCCCTATGCTTTTTGTTGCTCAAGTGTGCAGTATAGCCTTTATATAAATTGTGAATATCATCTAAATGAAGCTTACCTATAAAATACTGAAATTCATGTTATAACATACTAGATAGGTTATACAAATAAATGGATCCTGTTCTCATCAAACTGTACTTATTCTAATAATGCTAACATTGCTCAAATACTTTTGGAACTCATCTATTTAAATTACCTTTAGAATCTATATTACATTCTTTTAAGTTCCCTTTGTCCTTTCCTTTGAGGGTTGAATTCATTTTGTGGAATTGTCCAAAGTCTTTTGAACCAGTCATCCCTGGCACTTCTTTATTTATTAAGTACAGAATGATTCAGTGCATTGCTAGTGAGCACTTAAAAAAAGCTAGAACTGAATTGTAATCTTCCGAGTATTCTGTGTTGGGTTTCATCCTGGTCATAGCTTGCCATTATGATTTACTATCTAAAGAATGTAAGGACAATTAGCTATCTAACAAAGACCTCTTATATTATGTGTGCTTTTTCAATAGGGAGATAGTATTTCTTCCAAACAAGAAAAATAGCACTTTTAACAACTTCAGCAAAGTTGTAACTTATAAAACAAATCCACAAAAATCATCAGCATTCCTGTCTATTACCAACAAAACCAAGAAGGAAGAGATAGAAAACTAAATCCTGTTTAAAATAACTGTAAAATATATAAAACCATTGGGATTGTACCTACCAAGATATGATGGCAACTATATGAATACAATTCCAAAACACTCTTTACATAAGTGAAGATACAATTAAACAATTGGAAAAATATTAATTGCTCATGGGTAGGCCAAGCAAAAAAATTTTAAAGGCTTACCAATTTGGCCATCAAAGGGTTACTTTGGTGAGTTAGGGGAAAAAATGACAAAATTTGTCTTAAGGAACAAAAAGTCAAGAATTCCAAGGGAATTAGTGGGGGAAAGGTGGGAAGGAAGCAGGCCTCAAAGTATAATACAATTTGATACTAGTTAAATTGAGGGGTTGATCAGTGAAATAAATTAGATACACAATGAATAGAAGCAATTGAGTACAATAGCTTAATGTTTGGTGTTCTAAAAGATTCTATTTATTGAGGGTAAGAACTCGCTATTTAACAAAACCTTGTGGGAAATCTGGAAAGCATTCTGGCAGAACACTGTGTACCAAGATTACCTCCAAATGATTATATGACATCCACTATTGTTTTTTTACTATCCGTTTCTCTCTTTAACTTATTTAACTTTTCCTTTAAGTGTTTAGATGCAATTCCACTTGGTACATCCATGTTTAGTAGTAATGAATTAATTTATTGTGGTACCTTTTAGCATGTAGAGTATATGTAGGTAGTGTGCTTCTTTTTCAATCAAATCCATTTTTGCATTTGCCTTGAACCCTTTTTTGCTTGATCTGAAGTTTGACAGATTTTGCTCCAGCCCCTGATTTTAATTCTGCGTGAATTTTATTTTTTTTTTAACCCTTACCTTGTCTTAGAATTGATACTATACTAAGTAGCAGCTCTAAGACAGAACTGTGGTAAGGGTTAGGCAACTGGCGTTAAGTTCTTCCTTGGGATCATAAAACTAGGAAGTGTCGGAAGCCAGATTTAAATGCAGGTCCTCCCTACTCCAGACCTGGCTCTCTATCTAGTGAACTCCCAGTTGCCCCTCCATGTGAATCTTTACATTTCAGATGTGTTGAATATAAACAGTTAAATGTTAGATTCTCATTTCTAATCCATTCTTCTATATTCTTTTGTTTTATGAGTTAATCATATTCACATGAACAGTTATGACATTATTTATTCTCCTCTATCCTATTCTCTTACACTTTTCTATCTCTTTGGGTCCCATCCACTCTTTATAATGAGAGAAATCAGCAGCAGTGTTCTAGATTTGATATGATATTTCTATTCCCCTGTTCCTTTTCTTTTTCCTTCTCCACATAGAATTAATTCCTCCTTATCCTTTTTTTCCTTTGAAAATCTTCTTCGAGATCTATCTCCTATAATTAGAATTTGCTTTGTTTAGGGTTACCTGAATCTTCCCCCATTCTTCTCTCCTTTTTCCCTCTCATTTCTCTATGAAATTAAATGTATTTGTGTATCCATTTTTGTGTATATGTACATGCATGTATATATGTACATTCATATACATGGAGGTTCTCTTCCCTCCTTTGACCAATTCTGATAAAACTTGGGTTTCAAGTGATGATCACCTCTTAACCTCTACCCTTTTCCCTGGAAGGCTTAGAAGTCCTTTATTTCATTGAGAATCTGTTTTTCCCCTGGAGGATTATTCTTGATTTTTCTGGGTAAATTATTCTTGGTTATAAACCTATATCTTTTGCCTTCTAGAATGTCATATATAGTAGTAACTTCTAAATTTTTTGTATCCATGATGAAATATCAATACTTCCTCTTTGATATGAGTTCTGCTAGTTCCTGACTGGATAGATTTCTTATTCTTTCAAAATTTTTTTCTTTCTTTCAAATTCTTTCAAAAAGTTGTTTGTCTTCGCCATATTTTTATCTTTGTTTAAGCTGTTCTCCTGGTTCTGCTTGCTTAACTCAGTTTTCCCGTGTTTCCCTAAAACTAACCCCTTTATCATTCCTTTCAACATAAAAGTATTCCATCACATTTATCTACTATAACTTACTGGTTATATTCCTTAATTTAGGGACACTTCCTCAAATTCCCATTCTTTACTATCTCAAAAAGCTATAAGTATTTTTTGTGCATCCATATTTAGAGTTTGTTTTGCTTAAGACTAATTTTTCCTTTAATCTACTCTTCTTCTAATTTCCCTCCATCCCCTATCTTTCCTATTTCTCTATTGAGTGAAATATATTTTTGTACTTTTATGTATAAGTGTGTTCTTACCTCCTTTCACCATTTTATATAAGAATGAGGACCCCGGTGTCAGTCCTCCTGACCCTTTTCCCCAAGATTGTATAGATTTCTAATTGTGTACCCTGAGAATGTGAGGTAATTTCCCCTTTCTTTTTGATTTTATGCCTATATATTACCCTTCTCTTCATTCTTCTCTTAAGATCAAGATGTAACAAAAGCATTCTCAGACCTTCTGTACAATTAGACTCCCTCTGACCTTTGATAATGATACAGTTCGTGGACAACAAGTATATTAACTCCCCCATTAGGATGGAAGCATTTTATCTTTATTTAATCTTCTATCATTGTTTTTGTCTACTTTCTTATATTTCTCTTGGCTCCTGTGTTTGAACTTTCTGGTTTTCTGTAATCACATCTTCACTTCTGATAGCAAAACAATATTCCATGACATTTATGTACAATTACTTTTTCAGTCGTTTCCCATTTGATGAACATCCTCTAGTTTCTACATTTTTTACCACAACAAAAAGAGCTCCTATAAATATTTTGGTAGATAGAGATTCTTTTTGAAGTGTAGACCTAATAGTGGCTGAGTCAAAGAGTTTGCACAGTTTAAAAGCTTTTGGTCAGTTCCAAATTGCTTTCCAGGTGGCTGTACAAATTCATAGCTCAACCAACAGTAGGCTCATGTGCCTCTTTTCCCTAGCTCCTGCAACTTTGTCATTTTCCTTTTTTGTCTATTCCTACCTTTTCAGGACCACATACAATTCAATTCAAAAGGAATTTATTAACCCTGTACTATGAACATACATCATATGAAGTGCTAGGAATAAAAGTACAAAAAATAGTAGAAAATAGTCTTAGCTTTCAAGAAGACTACATTTTATTGGGTGGTAAAACATGTAAAAAAGATAAGTACATACAAATTATTTGGAGGGGGAGTAAGAACATCAGTAGCTATGGGAATCAGGAAATAGTTCACTTGGGTAATACATGAGCTGAGATTTTAAGTAAGCTCAATAAATTTTTGGAAGCATTGATGAAAAGGGAGTGCATTCCAGACATGGTGACCTTTTGCATTTTGAATTTGAAATATTGATAGGACATTCAGAAGGAGCTATTGAATATATGCTTGTTGATGTGGAATCTCAGGAGAGGAATTTGTTCTGCATATATAGTTATTAGATTCATTTATGTAGAGCCAATGATTGAATGTATGGAGCTGATGAAATCAGAGAGAGAGGAAATGAATGAATGAATGAATGAATGAATGAATGAATGAATGAATGAATGAATGAANGAGAGAGAGGGAATGAATGAATGAATGAATGAATGAATGAATGAATGAATGAATGAAAAGGTATTGTTTAAGGATTTACTATCTACAACGTACTCTGTTAAACACTGGGAATACAAATAGAAAAACAAGATGCTCCTTAAGAGAGTAGAGAAGGGGGCTCAGGCAGAACCATGGGGAATGATGATTACCAGTGATGACCTAGCAAATTAGACAAAGTAGCAATAAGTAGAACTGGAAGCAGACATAGTAGGAGAATAGAAAGAGAGCAGTGTTATGAAGCCAAAGAAAGAGATGTGCAGCATTGTCAGAAGATACATATGCATTCAGGTACAATGAATACTAGAAAAGACCATTGGATCTATCAGTTAAAAGACCATTCATTGGTAACCTTGGTGGAAATAGTTGCAATAGATTGATGGAGTAGGAAAACAGATTTCAAGAGATTGAAAAGTAAGTAGGAGAAGCATTGTGTATATGTGTTTTATATACATATATGCATATGCATATGTTTTATATACACACAACATGTATATATCTTTTAAAAAGAATCTTGATGAGAAAGAGTAAAAAAGTATGATAGCTTGAAAGAATATCAGGATCAAGTGAAAACCATTACATAAATGGGCATATTGGCCAGCATCAGGAAAAGAGCCAAAAGATTAAAGATAGGTTATGGAGTGATCAAAGGGCTACCCTCCAGAGCAGTTAACTTTGGCCAGGAGATAGGCCACCTCTTTATCAGAGACTAGAGAAAAGGAGGAAAGAGTGGGTGATGATATAAAATCAGGAAGAAGAGGTCAATCACTATAAATGGCCTCTCTTCTCAGTAAAGTAGGCGGCTAAGACCTCTGCTTTTGAGTGGGAGGAAAGAAAGGCAGAAAGGAGATTTTAGCATAGCCATTAAAAATAAACGCTAACTAATATTAGGAGAGATATAGCTTATAGAAATAAGTAATATCAGTCCTTCCATACTATGTTCTGACTAGACTGTAGCTGGAGTATTGTTTGGGCTGTGACAGTTTAAGGCTAATCATAAACTGGAGATAGTCCAGAAGAGAAGACAGTCCTGAAGAAGACTCAGGGAGCAAAGTTTTATCATTTAGGTATTTGTAAAATTGTTTCAAGGAAAAGAAACTAGATATGTTTTGTTTGGCCCCAGAAGGGCAGAACCAGCTTGTCAAGAAGACTTCCTAATGATTAGAGCTGTTACAAAGTAGAATGGGCTGCCTCAGGAGCCTTTCTTCATTGGAGGATTTCAAACTGAGATTGAATAGCTTCTTGTTGGTTGTGTTTGCAGCTGAATTCCCTTTCACCTCTGAAACTATATGATTTTTTTTCTTTTGCTTACATTTTCAACAGGTAACAGTCCATGTTCTGAGCAGGTCAGAAGTGCTGAGATGACTCCTGAAGAGACAGAGGTACATGACTTGGAGTCCTCTGATGAGGGTGACAAAACAAGCAAGGTGAGAGATTTTAATTTTTGAATTACAAGTCTGTGAATCAGTCAATTAATAAACATTTATTAAATGCCTAATTAAATGCCTAATATGTGCCAGGTACTGTGCTAAATGCTAGGGTTTCAAAAAGAGGCAAAAAAATAGTCCCTGCTCTCAAAGAACTTAAAATTTAATGGGCAGGGGCAGGGGACAGCTAGGTGGCTCTGTAGGCCTAGAGACTAGAGGTCCTGGGTTCAAATCTGGCTACATCTTAACTGTGTGACCCTGGATAAATCACTTAACTCCAATTGCCTAGCCCTTAGTACTCTTTTGCCTTAGAAATAAATACATAGTATTGATTTTAAGATGAAAGGTAAGAGTTTGGGGTCATTTTTTTTTTTAATCCAATGGGCTAACTTATGATTCCTTTATAGCTGACATATTACTTTGGCGGCTACATGTCATTGGGGGGTTTTTTAAAAGAAAATATCTGATTCTTGAGGTGTTTCTAAATGGTATAATTGTAATTATGATGTCATTTACAGTTTATACTTTTCTTTATGCATATTTAAAAGAATAATGGAATTCCTTCTAGTCTATCTCCCTTTCTGTGTATATATGTCTATGTATTTCTCTTTAGCCATCTTTGCATATTTTTTCTTCCTCCTATCTATTATTCATTAACATCCTTCTTACTTAATGGATAAACATTTAACGCAGTTCCTAGAACATAGTAGACATTTAATTAAATGTTTATTGATTGGCTGTAATAAAGAAATCAGGAAAGTTATATACATATGTAAGTTTACTCTTGGTATTTGTTTTATTTTTCTTGAGTTTTGTTTCCTTTTCTTACTTTAAAAGGAAAATGAATAGAAAAACTTAAATAAAGTTCTCTTTGTTTATGAGGTCATCATGATTTTTATGTGTATTAGTGATATGAAAGAGAAAATATTACCTACCTCTGGTATAAAATATACAGCAGAGTAATTACACTGAGATTCCATACTCTACAAATGTTCTTCTACAAAAATTTAATTTAATAGAAGGGAAATTATACTTTTCTTATCATTTGACAGAGTAATGTGACTCAATCATCTCCAAAATTTGTAAAGGTTTTGAATCTAAATTTTATTCTGATTTCCATTGACAAGTACAGATGTTCAAATATATGAACTTAATAAAATAAAAATGAGTGTGTAAGATGAAATCAGAAAGTTTCATATTGTAAATGATAGTATATATGTCCATAAATTTTATTTGTAGATTATTACCAAACCCATCTAATTCTAATAACTTTAACTTAGTAATACTGTCAAAGAAATTTTAACTTAGTAATACTGTCAAAGAAAAAATATTAATACTAATACCATATAATTTTTGCTTAAATCTTCTGGAAATTTTTATTTAATTAATCTATATCCATTAATCTATATCCAAGCCATTTCTGGTTTTTAGAAAGGTATCCAAAATGATAGCATTTCTCCATTTACTTTCACATGGCTCTGCCTCAAAACAATTTCAAATAACATTACATAGAAGTTCTAAGGAAGAAAATCACAATACAGTTCCCTACTAACACTGAAGAAACCTACAACCTAAGTCTGTATCCCATTTCTACCTGACCCCTCCCTGAAAGAATCAATAGGGCTCTACTTAGACCAGTGATGGTGCACCTTTTAGAGGCCACATGGGGGGAAAGTGCTCCTATTGGACTGCTGGGCAGAGAGGCAGGGGATATGAAAAATGTAGTTAATGGTGATGGAAGGAACAATAGTGGAGATGAAAGGCTCCAAGTGAGGGTTCATCCAGGAGGAATTTTTATTCATATGCTTCCTACAGTACCTATATTATCTTTATTCTTTTAAGCCTTTTTGCCCCTTGTTTCTATATATGAATTCATATGTCTAATATGGATTTATTGTTATTCAATTAGGTCAAGAGTAATGTGAGTTTGAATAATATGAAATTTAATTTAGTGAAAGTTATAAAATGATACCAAGTCAAATTACAAAATAATATCAGGTCATATTTAATGGAAGCCAAAATTCAGTTAATGTGGCACATATTGATGTGACACAATTAATGTGACATTTAACTTAAGAAAAAAAAGAGCTAACAAAATGGAGAAAGGAAGAATTATTCAAATGGAAACATTGCTATCATAAAAGAAGAGGCTTCTTATTAGAAGCCTGGAACTGAAATGTCCAGTAGCTAACTTAAACTCAATATGTTCAAACCTGAATTAATTAGAATAGAGGTCTGAGGCATACTTTTGTAGGGCTTGCAAGCTAAAGATGTTTTTTACATGATTAAATCAAGTTTTATTGTATTTTAAAATGTAAAAAATATATATATATTAGTAGCTGGATGGTCCTGAATGAACAGGCTGCATAGATTTAACCTACATTAGAACAAAAACTTAAATGTAATTGAATGACCTGACCATTAATTCTAAAACAGAGCATGATGTTAGAATGCCTGAATCTATGATACAGAATATTATAAAACACTTAGGTAAAATAAAAGAAAAATGTAAAGTTGCATCAAGTTTCTGTGTTTTGCAAAAAATAAGGAATAGAAGTGTTGCAATCATAGAAATGAAGCACCTTTTGACTGTATGGGTTGAAGATTGTTATTAAAAATGCTCTCATCTTAGAACAGCTATTCAGACAAAAGCTTCAAGTTTATTTAGAGCAGCAAAAGAAAATGTAAATGTAGTGGATAATGGAGAAACTTTTACTGGAAGGGTTGGTTGATTTGATAATTATAAAAATCAAGCTTAATTGCATAATATTAGAATGACTAGAGAGGCAGCTAGTACAGACGAGGACACTATAGCTAAATATCCCAATATTTTGGAGAAAATAATTAAAGATGATACACTGATCAACTCAGACACTTCCTAGCTGTATGACTCTGGACAAGTTAGTTAAGAACATCATCTAGCCCTTATCAATATTTGGTATTGATTCTAAGATGGAAGGTAATGGTTTAGAAAAAATTTTTTTAGAGAGAGGAAAGGTGGTACAGAGCCAGAGAAGGCTCCCAATTTCCCCAAAAAAATAGAGTATGTAAATTGTACTAAGACTTTTGAGACACCCTATATAGCTACATTCTCCTATAATAATGGTGCTTCTCAAAAATTGCATGTATGTATGTCTGCAGAGTGTATCTTCATAATATAGTCATTTAACAGAAGCTGACTAGGGGGGAGAGAGAGAGAGAGAGAGAGAGAGAGAGAGAGAGAGAGAGAGAGAATGTGTGTGTATGTATATATATATATATATAATCAACTTTGGGAAATAGTTGAAAGTGTACCAACCCTTGGTTCCAGTTTTCTTTTGCTTTTTTTTTCTTTAAACCCTTAACTTCAGTCCTAAAATCAATACTTAGTTTTAGTTCCAAGGCTGAAGAAAAGTAAGGGCTAAAAACCAGCCTTTGTTAGTAGAGGGATTTTGCACTACTGGAAACTCATTCAGGCTGTAATAAAAAGTGTCTAAGATAGGTGTCTGTACTAAATTTTTAAAAAATCAATTTTAAACAATACAGAGAAGGTGCCACATTTTGCCTGAGATGAATCCTTCTAACCTAAGCTTGTTTCCTCAGGAATGCACTGTACCCCAGTTGGTGACCATGAGACAATTAACAGATGCAGATAAACTACGCAAAGTTATTTGTGAACTTCTTGAAACTGAACGAACCTATGTCAAAGTAAGTCTTTTTCTTCATTTCGCCTCCCCTTCTGTCCTCTTTTCCCTTTTTGTCCTTTTTTCTCCCCTTGCCCCCACTCTGCCCTCCTTATTTCTGTGCCCATTCCCTGGCCTCCTCTCCTCATTCATAAATAATTTTAAGTAGCATAGGGGCAGAAACTCTCTTTTTCCTTCTGCCTATAACCCTTAGCATTCTATCTAGAACAGAATCAGCCTTTAAAAAATACTCACTGATTGATTTTTAAAACTCATGCCTAAAAAGAATAATCAGAAAATAAACTCCAATAGAAATTTATTGACTAGAGAAAGAAGAGGTTTTACATTTGTGTCTTTAAACTTTCTTCCCTTTTAAATATATAGAATCTTGATAAATATCAGATTATCCAAAAGCACAAATTATCTAAAAGCATACATCAATATTTGAAAGCATGAATTTAAGTCAAGCATATAATTTTTCCTCTCTCTTGCCTCTTTACTGGAAACTTATTTTCCCTGTGAACTCTTTTGTAATTATATATTTTGTTCTGTAAATAAAATTTTATTTCAGAAAGACTAATAATGGAATTTAGGATATTGTCTTTATGTGCTCTTAATAGGCGTTTAGATATATTAAAGAGTACTTATTTAAACCCTTAGGACTTAAACTGTCTCATGGAGAGCTACCTGAAACCTCTACAGAAAGAAACTTTCCTTACCCAAGATGAGGTATGTGGTAATTTTCTTAATATCATTAGAATTATATGGTTAAATTTGTAGCCATTTTTACTTTGGGAGAGGAAGAACAAGGATAACTCAAAGAATGTTTTCATGCATTTAATCTAATTGAGTAGGCCAAATGGTGCCTTTCATACTTTTCATTGTGCAAGTATGTGAACTTTAACTTGACTGTAGGATCAATATTTATCTTTGGAAAGGTTAAAAAAAATCCAGAACTTTTTTCTTTGAAAACTATTTGAGAAGATGAGAATTAAAATTTTAAATGCTTGTGAGAACTTTGGTGGATCAATGTCTTTTTTTTTATTATTAGCTTGATGTACTCTTTGGGAATTTAACTGAAATGGTGGCATTTCAAGTAGAATTTCTCAAAACTTTGGAAGATGGAGTAAGATTGGTACCTGAACTTGATGAACTTGAGAAAGTTGAACAATTTAAGGTAAGCAACATCACCAAATAGTCCATTATGAAGTATGTCATCACATACTATCACTTCAGTAATCTGCCCCAGTAGTTCCCTGCCCCAATATATTTCTTTCCCTAAATCGTGGAAAACTGATACCCACTAACAGCACATTTTATTGAGAGTAAAAGACATGTAGAAAGTTCTGTTTTGTACATTGCATTATATTCATTTATAGACTCATAGTCTAAATACAATACAAGAAAAATATTATTATTTGTCTTACTAAGAGTGTTATATTTCATATAAAATGGGCCAGAGAAATCCTTGACTTCTAGTTTTAAAACATTCATCAATTTTAATGTGGTGTGAAAATTTACTAATGAACTATCAAGGAAAATTTACTTTTGACAGGCAGCAGCAAATTTAATTTGCCTCATTCAGCAAAAATCTTAACTAATTCTTAGGGAGGAAAAAACTTGGCTAGCATAGTTTTTCTTCATAAGAAGGTAATGAGGAATCATGATTGCCTCTTTAATGAAATATTATGTAGCAATTTTCATATTTTGGTAGAGTCCTTCATTTTGGAAACATCTGGTGATTTTTGTTATATTGAACTTTCCAGTTGGTAGGATTCATATGTGACTTATTTAGAATGATAATAGCTGATGGGTCTTCTCTGTAGTTTACCTTATGATGTTTTCTGTTAGCTTCCCCAGAAACATAGCAAAGAAGTATTAGAATACAAATTTTAGACCTGACACTTCTTCGATATTTTTTCAAAGATTTTCAAGCTTAGAAATTGCCATCATCCAAAGCTCATTTTTAGAAAATACAATTAATTTTATTGAAATTTTTAGCATTGGCATCAATCATAGACCCACAGAGGCTAAGATCTGGAAAGGACCTTAAAAGCCATTATCCAATTCATACCTAACAAAATTCCTTTTGTAAAAATACACATACACAGTAGAAATGGTTATCTACTCAGAACTTAATGACCTTCAATGAGGAAGAGCATCCAGGAAGAGGCAGCCCATCCTACTTTTGAAAAGCTCTCCTTGTTTGTTTGTTTGTTTGTTTTATTTAAATTTATTTATTTGTTTGTTTGTTACATTCAAATACTCAGGTATCTCCTTCCCTTCTCCTCTCCCCATTAGAGAAAACATCATTTGACAAAAGGATCTATGTATATATAAAACAGTCTTGCTTATTTCTATTTAACAGTTCTGTCTCTGGAGGTGGATATACACAAGTCATTCTTCTGACAGTACAAGGGAACTCTACTTGTTAAGACCTTTCTAAGACAGCAATCAAGAGCAGCAAGGGCTAAGCAATCAGGTTTAAGTGACCTGTCCAGAGTCACAAATATAGAAAATGTCTGAGGTCAGATTTGAATCCAGGTCCTCTACTTTGCCACCTAGCTGCTCCTTTTTCATTACTTTAAGCCTAAATATATCTTTCTTGAATATCCATCAGTTGTTTCAAGTTTTGCTTCCTTATGCCAAGCAGAATAAGTCTTACCCCTCTTCTACTATACCATTAACACAACTGATTGATACATTGAAAAAGTCTGAAAACATGTACAATGTGAAGCACCTATAAACCTCTAATCTCCACAAAGGGTAGGTTGGAGGTGTTTTCACTACTCTTTCATTCAAGCCCTGCTTGACCTATCTTAAATTCCATGATAATTAATTATATTCTTAACAAATCACTTAGCCTATGGTTTCTATCTTTTCTGAAATAGCATTCTGTTTTTCCTGGCTAGTCCACATTATACCTGCTGTATTCCTTCTGATTCTTCATATTTTTAAAGACAAATTATCATTAGGATTTGTAAGAATATATTAGCTATTGCTCTTCTGTTTCTTTTTAATAGAGGGAAAACCACAATAAATATGTAAGGCCCCCTATTCTGAAATATTTTACTATGCTAAACTTGGGGTTTGTTCCCTTTCTTCTTAATGTACAAGTAATTTATGATATACTCCCTTCACATCATTATTTATTTCTTCTTCCATTTCTTTTCACACTAATGTTCCCTGCTGTGTTTTCCTATTCTGGTTCCCATTTTTTTTATTATGAATCTTCAGTGCTATGCTGTAGGAATATATTTTAATATATAGTGTCATGGTACCACCCTATTATTTGTTCTGTTATTATTTATACTTTGTGCATTTGTTTATAGACGTCTGAGCCTGTAGGCTTTATTTCTGGCTCTTTTCCTCTATGTTTTCTTCTATTAATTTTTAATTTTCTACTATGCTGTTCTTAAATCAAGTAACAAAAAAAAATTTTTTTAAGTGTGTACTGTATGCTAGGCACTGTTTTAAACTCTGTGAATACAAAAGTTAAAACAATCCTTGCTTCCAAGGACCTTACATTCTAATAGGAGAGATAACATGTGTTTGCACACATGTGTGTATGTCTGTACCCAAATGCACTCTATCAGATTTATACAAAAAAGTTTCTCTTTCATCTCATCTCCTTTTTTCTCTTTATCATCTTCTTGATCATATTTACAAGATTATAAGATTTTTGCTTTCAATTCCATTCTATGTGTAAAGTCCACGCTGTACATCTAAGAAGTTGGAGGGGAGAGGGGGAAGCCACCTCTTATTAGTGCCAAAACCTGCAGGGTTTTTCTACAATTCTCCCTCCCCCAAAAGACATATGTATATCCACACTCATTATAGGCTAAGTTTGACACCTTGAAGGACAGCAGAGGCAGAAACAAGAGAGTTATTAAAGAGCTCACCTCTGGTGTCATGTATTTCCCTTTTATTGAGTACTATTTTCTTTTTACTGCCCTATTACTGGCATAAATAAATTTCAGGTTTCCTAATTTTCTCTGAGCAGTTTCTGATCTCATATAGCTACTAAATTTCTCTTCTTTGGCTTTTTTCCATTTTTTAAATTTTTTCAGTTACATGTAGAAACACTTTTTCACAGTTGTTGACATTTTAAAATTCAGAGTTTCTCCTCCGCCTGTCCCTAGTAAATAGTCTGATATAGGTTATCCTGTGCTTTCATCTTCATTGACTTTTCCCACTTGTATCTCATGTTAGAACTTTGTAGCATTGCAGCCAAGAAAACTATTTAAGATAAAATCCTCCACCATTTCCATCTCATCTGGATCTGTCCATGAAAAACATAAGTGTGAGAAAATATATCAGTTAAAGATGGAAATTCTGTTTTTACCTGTAAGATTGGCCCAAAGATAGGACACTCAGAGCTTAAAAATTAGGTGGTGAGATTGCTGTAAGTGGGCAAAATTAACTTTCTTTTTTTTTTCCAATTTAGAAAGTGCTCTTCTCTCTGGGGGGATCCTTTCTCTATTATGCTGACCGTTTTAAGCTATACAGTGCCTTCTGTGCCAGTCACACAAAAGTTCCTAAAGTCTTGGTAAAAGGTAAGGTCTGCAGAGATTTAATATGTCACTTTATTAGATGGTGATAATAACATGCTAAAAGGATTGATTTTGGTTGGTGAAATGCTGATGGGGTTTCAGGGTGGGGAATCCTAATTGGTTGTTAAAGCAAAGAGTAAATTCTTCAACTGCCTCTAATTTTGTTTAATGAAACAGCATTACACTAGGTCATTCAGTGGATTGAGAGCCACCCCTAGAGATGAAAGGTCCTGGGTTAAAATCTGGCCTCAGACACTTCCCAGCTCTATGACCCTGGGCAAGTCACTTAACCCCCATTGTCTAGCCCTTACCACTCTTCTGCCTTGGAACCAATACATAGTGTTGGTTCCAAAGCAGAAGGTAAGGATTTTTTTAAAAATGAGGGAGCAAAAAGGTCAAATATCTTGTTGTACTCATTCATGTTGTGTTGATTTACATACTTTTCTTTGATATAGTCAGGATGCTTTTGTATTCAGATTGATAGATGGAGCATTGAGAAGTTGTTTTATTCTTATTTCTATCACTGCTTTACTGTGTGGTTTTCATTGTTTATACATACTCTGAGAATCAGATATTTGTCTTAAGTATTGTTGTTGTCAATGTGATTGCTACCACCTCTAGTACTTCAAAATTTATTGCAATTATTCATATGAATTTCTTGAATTAGAACAAATTTCTTGAATTATCTAGGCTGTGCAGAACAAAAGTGGAGCTTGTGTTTGCAACTAATCCATTTTAATGTAGTCTAAGAATCTGGAGTATTTTCAAATAAATTTCAATATACAAATTATAACATGCATTATTTTATTATGTCTATTGTTGCCCGCTGAATAAGAATTAAAGGAAACTTTCATAAATAAGCAACACATTTCCAAGAGTCTATGGAAAAACCACTTGGAAGTCCACAAATTACTAAATATTATTTTCTCTTTACTTAACTGGTGAACAAAAAAAAAGAGATGCCAAACAAAATCCTATATACATAAATGAGATTGCTAGTGTTTGTCCATATTCATGTTTGCTGTTCTGGAAAGCTACCTGATTCAAGGTTAATATTTACAGGTTACCACAAATATTATTAAAAATGTCTGCCTTAAAAACCATCTTTAAGCCTCAATCAGTGGCTTACTTTATTTGATTTGAACATAGTCTTGACCTATTTTGGAATGAATTTTGATCTTTGCCTAGGATATTTGTTCTTGTGTTATGCTATATGCTTTATACTGTCTATACATTCCTGTCTTTATTAAATCCTTATTGTCATATTGTTTCTCCCCAAGTTGTTCAGCTTTTAAGCCACAGAATTTCTCTAAAACTTCTACTAAGTTGTAGAGGGGCTCTGAGCTCAGTTAATACAGAGTACCTCTACCTGTGAAATTACACATCCTTTAACAAGTGAAGGGAAGTGTCGGGTTATTGAATCATCTCCTCTATCCATCACAGGTCAGACCTTCTTTAAGGACCATGAAAGATTCGTTGGTATTTTTAAAAACATAATTGTATTAACTCTGTCTCAACATTTTAAAAATCAAATATTATTATTATTGTTAATGATAATAATGGTTACTATTTATATAGTACTTTTATGCATTAGACACTGTGCAAAGTGCTTAACAATTTTTTTCATTTAATCCTCACAATGACTAGAAATTAGATGCTATTATCCCCATTTTACAAAAGAGAAATTGAGGCAAATAGGTTAAGTGGCTTGCCCAGAGTCACATAACTAGTAAGTTTCTAAGACCAGATAACAACTCAGGTCTTCTTGACTTCAGGTGCAGCACCCTATCCACTGTACCACCTAGCTGCCATACCAGATCTTACTAATATTATGTAATATTACATATTACTAGTATTGGAGGCATTGAAAAGGGACATACCTCTGCTCTTCCATAGGAGCCAGTCCATGAAAATCTCTTTTTTATTTATAAACCAAATAGAATTAAAAGGCATACAAACTATTTGAAGATTTTTTTTATATTAATAAAAGCCCACATTTGGGAGAGACACAGTCAAGCATATAGACCTAATGGAGCACACACAAAAGAGATGCTTTAAATGACATGTTATTTTTGTTACCTTATATCAGAAGAGCAAAGCTATATCTTTCACAAAGATCTCTCTCAGCTCTGGTCTAGATGGCTTATATGAAGGTTGCATTCCAAGACAACCTTTTCTATTCCTTTTCAAAAATTCTGACCTTGGGTAGTTTTGGGGAGGAGCCTGTTGTTATTTATAAATGACTGAATAGTAAAAAATTAAAGCAAATCTCTAGTAACCAGGCCCTCTGACTCTCTTTGAGGCAGGCTCTAGAGCATTAGCCTCCAGAGGAGATAAATTGTGACCCCAAGAGTTGATGTGATCATTAGTTAGAAGGTAGGAAGATGGGTAGCATCCTTTCCTTCCCATAGTAACCAATTATAGAGCTTGTCTGAAACATTACCAAGCTTACATTTATTCTCCAAAAATCCTCTAGTCCTCCTACTTAGTATTATAAATTCACTGACCCATCCCTTTCTACACTGAGCTTTAGCCCCTCAGGACAATTATAAACTGAGCCATTACCCAGGTACCCATAGCCAATAGCTGCACAGATACCATTGGTAGCTCATTGGATAGAGAGGCAGGTGTAGAGACAGGAGGTCCTGAGTTCAAATCTGGTCTCAGGCATTTCCTAGTTGTATGACCCCAAGTAAGTCACAACCCCCATTGCCTGACTCTTATTGCTATTCCACCTTAGAACTAATACATAGTATTGATTGTAAGGTGGAAGGTAAGGATTTTTTAAAAATTATAACAGTCAGTTCAGTGCCCCAAGGCAGTGACTAGTGAAGAGCCCAACTTCTCTACCCTTTTTGTTTTGAGCTGCATAGGAAGAGCAGCTATGGATGGGTTGTGATCTTCATTGCAGATATCATTACATAATCTTTCCCCTACAAACCTACGCTTCTTCCATGCTTCCCTGTTCTAATGAGGACTTCACTATCCTTCTAAGTTACCCAGTTTCACAACATCAGCTCTTTGCTTAGTCATCCCGCATATCCCAATAATTGTCAAATCTTGTCATTTCTTTGTCTCCAACATTTTTCATAATCCAATTCTTTCTATTCACACACTGAACACTTCCTCACCTCTTGTCTATTACAGTAGCCCCCTAACTAATCTCCCAGCCTCAAATATCTCCCCTCTGCAATCCATATTCCACATCGGAGTCAAAGTGATATTCTTAAAGTATTGATTTGATCATGTCACTCAATAAACCCCAACACTTCTCTTTTAACTCTAGGTTCAAATATTATTTCAATTTTATTATTTTATCTTCTAAATTTTTTAATTTTTGTTAAGTTATGCAAAGTACACATAATTAATCTAGTAGTACATACTATAAATAAGCAAATATCTATAAAGGACACCTGCTCAAAATTATTTGATTGATAGAGGGTATGTAATCCCAAACACTATTCTAAAGGATTATAAAATTTCATTCTTCACTAAGTCTTATCACTAGTGTCCTTATTTTGGATTACTTTCCTTAGCAACAAAGATAAAAAGAAATTATTGTTAGAAACTGAGTTTTCTTTGAACTAAATCAACTTATTTTCCTTTTCTTTCTTTTTTTTTTAACCAGAGGGCTTATTGAATAGTCTTTATTTCCATTTCTCTCACTCCACAATCCCTCTCCATTTTGGAAGGATCACTCTGGCTAGGTAGCTGTCCTACAGCAGCTGACTTATTAATTGTATGAAAACTCATGGTTTTTCCTTGGATGCTTTTTAACTCACCAGTGGCATCAGATAAAGAATTAGGTTATTAGTAAGAGTGTGTGTTTCTAGATTGCTTTAAAGTTGACAAAGTAAATGAATTATCTCATTTGATTGTCACAACAACTTAGTTTAGTTAAGGGATGTCATAATATCATCATTATATCACAGAAGAGGAAACTATGGCTCCATGAACCTGGCTAGTAAATGGCAGAACTGGGATTGTACTGCAAATCTCATATTTTCATTGTGACACTGCCTCTTTGGTGAAAGTGTTTTGCCAGACACATTAAATCAGATTTAGGTTATTTCTGTGAGAGAACTCCTCCATCCCTGAATGAATTATTGATAATAACAAGCTCATAATAAGGACAATAGGGAAGCAAGTGTCAAGCTTCTCCCAGTCATGAATAGCTAAGAAACAGAAAGATGGGTTTGTGAGTTTCACCTATTTTTTCTCTTCATCCTTTAGTGAAAGGGCTGCAAACCATGAAATGTTTAAAAGGCAAGAAATCAGGGGAAAGAGGAGAAAAAAGCATCAAACCCTAAATAACTTAAGTACTTAATCTAAATTACCCAGCTGTTATTCCCCAGCAAGTTAATGGGAAACATTTATTTGAACCACAGGAAAATCCCATTTTGGTTTTTTTTTCTCCCACTCCACCCCCCAGAGGTTCCTTTCCATCTCTTTAAGAAAAAAAAAAGTAAAATTGTGAAAGAGGAATAATTTGAGCTTTTCATTGATAATGTATATTTGCATTTTTCTAGCCAGGACAGACACAGCTTTCAAGGCATTTTTAGATGCTCAGAACCCTGAACAGCAACATTCGTCTACTCTAGAGTCTTACCTCATCAAGCCAATCCAAAGGATCCTCAAGTATCCTCTTCTCTTAAAGGAGCTCTTTGCCCTTACAGATGAAGAGAGTGAGGAGCACTGTTACCTGGATGGTAAGCCAGTTAGTGACATAAAAGTTTTTGCTAGTGCTTCCCCATACTCCTTTTTTTTGAAAGCCTATTATTCTGTATGTAAAGAATCCCTACAAACAGCAAAAAAATATATTCTCCTTTTATCCACTCCATAAATTTTTTCCCAGTGGCCATCAAAACAATGAACAAGGTTGCAAGCCATATAAATGAAATGCAGAAAATCCACGAGGAATTTGGAGCAGTATTTGACCAGCTAATTGCTGAACAGATGGGAGAGAAAAAAGAGGTAAGGACTTCTTGGGGGGGGGGGGAAGCGGGGTTTCTGTGTGTGTGTGTGTGTGTGTGTGTGTGTGTGTGTGTGTGAGAGAGAGAGAGAGAGAGAGAGAGAGAGAGAGAGAGAGAGAGAGAGAAAGAGACCTTTGCAGTTGACAAAATTTCAAATATGTTGCCTTTTTATATTTTATTCCTCAAATTACAAGATTTTGAATTTTTTGAGTTTTCCATATTAGTATATTCTGAATTATTTCTGAGGTAAAAAAGCATAGGTTTAATTGGTTTTCTTTTTGGTGCAATCAATCAACAAATATTTATTAAATACTTACTGTGGAAAGTCTTGGTGATACAAATGGAACTAATGAAACAATCTCTAGTCAAAAGAAGTTACATTCTAATGAAAGGAAAAATAAATATAAGATAGTTTGAAAGGGAGGGTGGTAGTTTGAGATCAGAAAGGCTTCATGTGGAGGTACTGTTTGAGCCCTATCTTGAAGGAAGAGGGCAATCTTATGAGGCAGAGGTGAAGAGGAAATGCATTCCAGGCATGGGTTGCAGCTAGTGTAAAGATGGGGAGATAAGAATGTCCTCTAGGTTAAATCACAGTGTAAAAGGATAAGTAATGTGTGTTGAGACTGGAAAATAGGTTGGAATAAAGCTTTAAAAGCTAAGCAGAGGATTTTACATGTCATTGTTGGGGTAACAAGAAACCATTAAATTGATTGGGCTGGAAGAGTGATGTGATTGGCTCTCTGCTTAGGGAAATCACTGTAGCAGTGATGTGGAAGGTGTATCACAGTGGTTGGATGCTTGATGCAGAAGGACCAGGTAGGAGACTCTTGCAATATTCTAGGTAAGACATGATGAGAGTCTAAAGTGGTAGCTGTGTGAATAGAGAGAAGTCAGAAGATAAATTGTAGAGTTAAAAACAACAGGATTTAACAACTAGGTGGAGTGAGGAAAAATGAGGTTAAGTGAATTTCCCACAGTCTACTTGCAGAAGCAGGATTTAAAACCAGGTCCTGGGGCAACTATGTGGCATTGTAGATAGAGCACCAGATGCAGAATTGAAAGGACCTAGGTTTAAAATGTGGCCTCAGATACTTCCTAGCTGCGTGACCCTGATGAACATATCACTTTACCTTGTTTGCCTAGCCCTTCTGTCTGAGTTGTTACTAGAGAGAAAGTAAGGATTTAAAAAAAAAAAAAAAGGTCTTCTGGCTCCAGATCCATTTTTCTTTCTACTGCTACTGTTATATTCAATAATCTGGGAAGAGATGGATGCCACCTTGATTGACAGGGATGGCAGTTGAGAGCTTGGAATGTTCCCAGGTGCCGTGAGTCAGGGGCAAACGTCAGTTGGCCCCACCTTATATATATCCCCTCACAGCTACATTGAAGGAGGTCTCTGGACTCAGAGGCTGAAAACTGGAGATCACAGACCTCTGCAAGCCTCTATGATTCAATCTGGGCAGTGGGTGGCTGGCTGAAGGGTGGTTGAAGGGTGGCCAGGAGGTAGAAGAAGAAGAGGGTAGGAATAAGCCTGAATCTATTTCCTGGCTGGACTGTGAGAGTTACTGAACCATCAACACTAGTAGTGAGAGAGCTGAGAGAATAAAGACCATCTATACATCTGCAACAATAGCCTTCCCTATTCTTTGGCTTGGCTGTGGCCAGGTCCAGCCAGAGATAGAGGGAGAGGTAAAATCTCATGCCTCCACCAGACCAATAGCCTCCAGTCCTGATTGTTAATTAGTTTAATAGATAATAGATCAATAGGGTTTCCAATCCCCAATCATTGACCTTGTTAACCTTTCCCTACTTATAGATAAAAGAGTGTTCAATAACAAGTACCTTCCTGAGTGGTCTTTCTATCCCTGCCCTTGGGAAGGGAGTCAAACGCAGTCATATCCTGAACATTATCTAAGGCTGATCAATAACCTAATACCAATTTATCCAACCCCAGGTTGGGCCTGGAGAGATTACCCATCTATCTAACCTCTCAAGGGTTCTTACTTGGGCAGCTGTTAAAGGAATTCTAACAGGTTATCAACCAAACCTGTTAGAGAGAAAGGGATAATTTACAGCAGTAGCCAGGGTGATAGGAGTAGGTGTTCCTCCCACCAAATGCAGCTGAGGAGACTATAGACAGATACTCATCATCACCATCATTATACATCTATATCTCCCTCACTGTACCCTTATTTCTTTAACACTACCACATGGCTCCAGATGGAATGAGCAAAAGATGAAATATTAGGGAAACAAAGTTTGATCTTCTGAGTAAATCAATTTATTAATATTTTTAAACCCTTATCTTCTACCTTAGAATCAGTACTGTATATTGGTTCCAGGGCAGAAGAGTAGTAAGGGCTAGGCAATAGGGATTAAGTGATTTGCCCAGGATCACACAGCCACCTAGCTGATCCTAGCATATTGATTCATTAAGCTCAGATAACTAACAATTTTTATCATACTCCTTTCTCAATTTAGGGACCCTGAATACTGGCAGAGACAGGTTTTTATACATTAAAAATAATCAAGTAAGACCAATTAATTAAAAAGAAACTGTACAACATTAGGTAATCTGATTTCTAACCAAATGAAAGATTAGAGACTTTACACGTTTCTAGGAGGAGAATGAATAAGTACAATTACCTGAATTCAAGAAAAGAGATATCCTACTTCTCCCAAGTATCTATAAACATTGTAAACATCTATAAACAAGGAACATTGAAATAATAACTGATTAATCAATATGGGACCAGTTTTCAGATAAGGTATATAAGTTGGTTAAGATGTATAATTATGAGAAAACTCCTTAGCCTTAAGATCTGTTTGCATTTCTGGTTAACTTAACCTAGGTACCAGGGAAATAAAAGCCAACCAAAATAGAAAGTGTACAAAGCAGAATTTCAAATCATATAGAGCAACTGAATCAGCTAAAGTACCAAAAATGATAGGAGAATGAGGGTGGAGAGGAAATGTAAGCTTTCCCCAGAATAATTTCATAATTGTTTCATTTGAAGGAATTAATAAAAATTGGCAATTTTGAGGAAATCACAAGATCAGATGCAAAAGTGCTTGGAAAACAGTAGATCACATGAAAAAATTAAGCAAGAACTTAAAATGTGGCTCCAAAAAAGAATGCCAACAATGAAGAAAAAAACAAGTGGTAGGGAAAGATACAATTGGAAAACCTTAAGATGCTTTTTAAAAAGCATTATTGTAGCAGAAAAATGATTTGTACATAATTCAACAACTGGAAAAAAGACTCCCCCCAAAATCTCATAATTATATAACTTATTAGAAAAATATGAAGACCCAACTGATAGCCCTGGATGATAAATCTCAGTATTACTGACTTCCCAGAGAATTTAGAAAAACAAAAGAATATGAGTATTTTATTTCAGGGAATCATCAAATAAAATTTTCCAGAATAGAAGACAGTAAGCAAACTTTAAATTTAAAGAATCTATTCATCACCAACTAGGAAGAAACCAAGATTTAGTTGAACACATCATATGGCATTAAACTTCAGTACTACAACAATGGGAAAGGATACAAGCTACCAAAAAGAAATTAAAAAATTGAGTATCATATAATAATATTTAGGCTTATGTTGGACTAGTGAAGAACAAGGAAAGATCAAAGAAATTTAAATTCTACATTAACAAAATTTATTAGATTAGACCATAAACTCCAGAATTTATCCAACAAAACTACAGAAGAGATTAATTTTATATTCAAGAAGCAAACAGACTGATAAGTTTACAAAGAAACGGATGGACTTTTTTTAAGATGGTCTTTTTAAAAAAAATCTTAAAACAGCAAAGGGTTGGTCCAGGTAAAGTTTCTATTTTAGCCTCTACACAGCATACAGATTGCTAAAAAGGCTGGCACAGATCCTAACTCTTAGAAGTACATATTACAACCCCTTCCCAAGATCCATAGTCTTTCCTCTATAGCTTCTCCTGAATGTTTCAAATGGGGCTTTAGAAAATTTTATGATTGGATGGGACTGATGTTAAATTTCTCTGTACAATTTTACTAGCATCTCATAGGCTAGCTATCAATAGCTTTCCATGAGCCCTGGGTTTCAGGAACTATATCTAAAAAAGGGTATAATTGCTATCCATCTGCCTAGCAGAGTGGAAGGACATAGAGCATAGTGCATAAATCCAAAAGAGCAAACCAACTTCCTTTAGAAAGTACACCTCCCCCAGATTTGAATTCAAATTTTTCTGACTTTGAAGCCACCTCAGCCACCACATTGCATCTCATGACAAATTACCAATGATTATAATCCGCTCTAATGCACAATACATATCTTAGGAAAGTGTAAAGGGAGAGTTGGGGATGGATATGATGGATACTGCAGAGGTGGAATTATTTTTGCAATGATGTCTGTGCTCAGGATCCTTTTCTAGTAAATGCCAAGCTACAGTCTACATAATTCATAATCGCACTCCTCTATTACTTTTCACATGTCAATAAAAAATTCTTTTCTTGTCAAAACAAACAAAAAAAACCCAACTACACCTCCCACCTAGCTAATCTACATCAGAGCTAGCTGTGGTGGAAATTCATTTTTTAAAAAATAATATCCTTACCTTCCATCTTAGAATAAATTCTAAGTATCAATTCCAAGGCAGAAGAGCAGTAAAGGCTAGGCAATTAGGATTAAGTGACTTTCCCAGAGTCAAACAGCTTGGAAGTGTCTGAGGTGAAAATTCATCTTTATGGGGCTAGGTACAAATGGCTCCTCATCTCAGGGAGTTCCCTTCTGGAGGCTGTAATTGATTAAGCTAGCTGAAATAGTTAAATTCTCAGATAGATCTCTAAGCTTGTGGATCTCAGTAGGCTTGGATCCATTAAACCAAAGGCATCAAACCCAAATAGAAATGGGGACCTTGACTTAGAAAACTATATTATCAGTGTTGTCTTAGTTTTATGGTATTTTTATTTCTTTAGTTAAATATTTCCCAGTTATATTTTAAGCTAATTTAGGCCAGACTCAAGAATGTTATGTATGAGCCTTATGTAGGGGACACTCTGCATTAAACCATGCCCTCAGAAGCTATTGCTCTGGTGAGTTCATCATGCTTCTCCTCCAACCTGCGTAGCTCCTGCCTTCAGGGAGGTAATCATCCTCTTTGAAGGAGTAGTAATGAAATAAGTCTAGTTTGTTTTTTTTTTAACCACTTGGGTAACTTTGGAGTCCTCAAGACTCTCCTTACTTCTCTCATTGTCTTATCTCATGTAAACTAGAAATCAATTTCTGAATTTCAAAATGCAGTGTTAAAGAGATGAATAATTAAAACCACTCATAGCATATTGGATCTTCAGGTTGCAGATCTATCCATGGGAGATTTACTATTGCATACTACAGTAATCTGGCTAAATCCTCCAACCTCACTTGGAAAGTGGAAAAAAGAGCCAGAATTGGCAGCATTTGGTAAGTATAAATAGTAATATTGAAGAAGGAGAGACAACCAGGGAAATTTTTCTAGATGAGAAATTGATTCCCAAGCTGATATTTTTTGAAACAAAAATAGTTATCTGAATTGGTATTTCTACTATGTCAATGAAGTTCTCCCAAATACTAAATTAAACCTTCTAATTAATCATATAGCATGGCCAACTCATTTTAAAAAATGTATTTGGCTTATACCTTAAAAAGTCTTAGCAGTATCAGCTATGGGACTGAGTGCCCAAGACTGGCTGAAATAACTAAGAGTCCTCGAAACCAAGGACACATTGTGCTCAAAAAGAATCAAGAGGAGTGAAAGGAGAGTGAAACTTTGGGTGATGGCAATTAAATTGTGTCAAAACATGTGTTGCCTGCCCTTGAGGACTTATTATCAGTCTTTTTAAAGATATATTTTCATGAGCTTAAAACAAAATTATTTGTTATAAGGGTTATCTTGGGTCTGTGTGATGGAGAGGAACAAAGAGTAAAACGTGCTAGAAAATGAAGGTCATGTAAAAATTGTTTCATTAAGGTTAAAATTTATTTTTAAAAATAGAAAAGTGGTTTTAGATAAACCAATGATTGCCTATATACCATTTACTGACTTAATGTAGGGTAGGTTGAAAAACATATATAACTATATTATGAGAAATAAATGTTTGGTAAGTTAAGTACTGGACTTAGAATTAAGAAATCTGGATTCTAGTGTTGGCTTATTCCATTCCTTATAACTTATAGACAAATAATTTTACCATTCTTTTGGGCTTCAGTTTCCTTATCTGTAAAAATGATGGTTAAAAACAAGGCAGACCCAAAAGAATTATAAACACAGCAATAATCACCCTGTTGTGTAGGTAAATAATTTTAATTGTCATAAAACTTGGGTCCAAAGCAGCAAACAGTGTTGTTTAAAGCAAATACCCTTTCTTAACAGGTTAACTGTTTAAATATTGAAGTATTTAATTGTGAGATAGATTTTTATTTAAATGTAGTAAAAGACAATTTACCAATATGAAAAATGTTTTTAAGTAAAATAAAGTTGAATATTGTAATTACTGATCTCCAAGGTCAACTTTTATATTCAATATTGGTTACACTCATAGCTCCTGAATTACATTGGTTGGTTGTTGTCTTTTGTACCAAAATGACATCACTGATGATATCTTTTGAGACATGAATAAATTAGATTTAAGTGAGGCAAAGCTGCATATGTGATAGCTGAAGTTATACATATAAAATAAGAACAGTGTATATTTCTAGAGAGACTTGTTTTCCACTCAACTAAACTAACCGAAAGTTTTGTCTGAAAAGAGAAAATATCTTTAAAAAAAAATAACTGACATTATTTTTTTTTCCAGTGTTCAAAATGGCTGTGGTCCTCGTGTATAAAGATGGTTCCAAACAAAAGAAGAAACTTGTAAGATTTGTTTTGGGGGTTTCTTTCTACGTGTTCTTTAGGCATGCTTGTTTAAGAGCTTTATGACTTATATCCGAGAAAAGGCACTGAGATGTTTATCGGCATTATCTTTTTTTTCAAAGTTTACCACTTTCAAGCAGTCTTCCACTTAAAAGATAAAAAGAAAGAGCTATTGTGAGTGACCAACCAGAAAACCATTAATAACATCTATTTAGTTCCTTTTCCCTTTTTTCCTCTACCTCCTACCTTCTACTTCCTTAAAAAAATTGCTTACTTTTTCTCTATTTGCCTGTCAGCAACATTTATTTCTCATCAGCCAGCCCCCACTTCCACATCTGTGGTATTGTTTTGGTTCTCAGTGCCACATTTTAGGAAGGAAAGACACTGATCAACAGAAGAGAGTTTTCAGGATGGTAAAGGGCCTTGAGGAATTCTTTTGTCAAGAAAGAATTAGAGGAGAACAGTTAGACTGCACAATGGATAGAGAACCAGAATCCATGGACAGATCTGCAACCTGAAGATCCAATATACTATGAGTAGTTTTAATTATTCATATCTTCAAGACTATATTTTTAAATTCAGGATGCAATGTCGAGTTTTACTCTATAAGATTACTTTGGTTCTCTCTTCTCTTCAATGAAGGTTATATTTGAAATCCTAAATAGCATAGCCAACTAGTTAAACATTTATTTGGCTTAGACCTGGAAAAGTCTTCGCAATGCCAGTTATAGTAAATTACAAGTGGTAAACCTTGAAAAGGTCTGAGTTCAAATGTGGCCTTAGACCCTTCCTAGCTATGTGGCCCACAGCAAATCATTGGCTAGCCCTTGCCGCCTTTGTACCTTAGAGCCCATACTTAGTATCAGTATTTAAGCAATATGTATTTAAACTTATTGCTTATTATTTATATTATATAATAAATATGTTATTTATTATTATTAAAAGTAAATAAAGTATAGTAAACCAAAAAAGTATTTAAACCCAGCAAGGGTTTTAAAAAAAAGAAAAAGAAAGAATTAGGGGGTGACAAAATAGCAGTCTGCAAGTATTTCAAGAGCAGTCACATAGGAGAAAGGTTTGATGCTAGAGGGCAAAACTAGAGTTGCAAAAGTGTAAATATAGGATTGATATAAAAAAAACTTGATAATGAGAGGAGCTATCCAAAAAACTGCTTGGTTTCCCCCTTACCAGAGGTCTTCAAGAAAAGTCTGGGTGATAATTTGTTAAGTGATGTAGAAAAGACTCTTGTTTGTGTATTTGTTAGATTTCATGACTTTTGATGATGGCTTTTCTAGCCATGAGATTCTATAATTCTCTGTGAAACCCTTGGTTATATTCCTTTTATATTCCTTTTTTGAAGTTTTTAATTTTTTAAAATTTACTTATATTGGTTGCTAATCATAGAGGGGAAGGAAGGTCCCTAGGATGGAAGATCCTCAGTTGGGAATCACAATTTGAAAATCAATTTGAGCTGCCTAGTATATGGTATAGTCATATAGTGTGGAGTCATAAAGTTAGAAATAACAGTTGTGAGTCTTGTATCTCCAACTCTTACTAGCTGGATGATTTTACAGGTTAACTTCTCAAAGATTCAGCTATCTCACCTATAAACTAGAGTACTTATTCTACCTCTCTCTCAGGATTTTTGTGACCAAAGTGCTTTATAAACTTTAAAGCACTTTAGCATTACGAATTATTATAACTGGTCTATAAATAATAATTGTAGTTTATATTTGTATAAAAATCTTAAGGTTTACAAAACACTTTGCTTATGTTATCTCCTCTGATCCCTATAAGTACTATGAAACACCCAATTACCACGTGGAATACATTATTCTTTACTGAAGTAGTTTCCATTCTTCCTACAGGTAGGATCTCACAGGCTTTCAATTTACGAGGAATGGGACCCATTTCGGTTTCGTCACATGATCCCTACTGAAGCTCTTCAGGTTCGAGCTTTGACAAGTGCAGGTAAAGTCACTATGATATATACCTTTGGGATTCTTGACATGGATTTCTAGTATTGTTACAATTAAAAATGATGAAGGCAGATATTAAAAGGGAAATTAGTATTTTAATACAAGCCATGCTGACAGAGATAAATCGACCATGCGAAATCTATTTAAATGGTGCCTCCGCCATTTTCTTCCATATGGCCTTCCCTACTCCTCTCTGTCCCCCGGGACCCTGCTCAGGTAACCAAGAGGCCTTCTCCAGGCTGCCCTCTGAATTTAAGCTCCCCTATACGTCTCTGACGTCCCCACATCCAAAAACCATTGGATCACGGGGAATGTAGTCTCAAAGTCCCCACATGTCCACAGGAATTTTGTAAGATACTTTTAAATGGCACCTCCCTGAATTCCAAACACACATTTCCCCCTGAGATCCAGAAAAAAAAAAAAGGGTTGGCCCTTTTTCTTCGCTGGATCTGTAAACATAGACAACTTCTGAATTTCAGGAATTTGGGGGATAAAAGAAATGGGTAAAACTAGATGCATTGACAAAAAGCCATTTTGGGGGCAGTCCTCTATTGGTATAAGAGTGTACATTCAAAACAAATGTGTTCAATTCATTCAACTCCCCATAGTTCAAATCAACTGCACCCAAAGTTCAAAATTGATTTTTATGGTCCAGTGAAGGGTCTTCAGACATCTTCATAGTGCCCTCACCAAACAGGTCTGTCATCTGGATTCTGGGGAGAAGGCAAAATCCTTATCCTGAAATTACTCTCAAAAGAATTTAAACTTTACATTATAGATTATAAAACATACATTTCCTTCTAAGAATTATACATTTCCCCCTGAAATTACTCCTAAAAGAGTTAAATATACATATAATTTTACATTATCAATTTTTAAGAAACTTAACACACATCCCCCTGAGGAAAATTCCAAACAACACATTCCTCCCCTGAAAAGGGTACCTCAGGTCAGATAAGGATGCATGGCTGAGTCACGGGGGTTGAAATCAGTTGACAAAAGAAATAATAAAAAAATAAAAAGAATAACAGGCCCTTGAATCAAGGCCCAATTAAAGTGATTTAAGCAGTTTGCATTTATCTATTCAGGGCCAGGAATATAGAAAATTGCCATTCTCTCTATATAGAGAGAGAAATAAGGGAATGTCTCTCCCTGGTCTGATTTGCCTTCAACTTCTCAGGGAATGAGCCAATAAATAACCAATCTTAGGTGCTTTACTAGGAATCTAAGTTAAAGGGGACCCTCATCCTCTAAAGTGTTAGAAAAGACTGGGACTCCAGAACTCAAACCCCAGTTTCAAGCCCTTCAGTACTGGCATAGAACTCCTGCAATCCATGCATATTCTCAGTCAAATCTCCATGACCATGTGGCTCTTGTTAGCATTTCTCCTGGAATCAGACAAAGAGGCATTAAATCACAGTCCCACAGTCTCAGGCTCTTCAGGTATGCATCATTATAGCAAATATATATTTGCCTTAAGTTTATATCACTGTAAAATCAAAAAAAGGATAAATAATGATTATACATGTACTTCCAGTACAAGAGGAGAAAAAGGAAAAATCAATTGCTCTAATTAAATAAAAGAATGTTTTAAAAATCAAATAAATAAATAAACAAACAAACAAACAAACAAATAAATAAATAAATGTATAGCTTAGAACTAGTGAAGGGTTTCTTTTACCCAAAAATGAGATTCATTTTCCGTGAGTGTAAATGGGTTTTACAAAATAACAGATTCACAATGCACATTCAAATAGAGTATCATATGTAAAAAATCATATACTTGTTACAAATTTTAAATCTTGGCTAAGATAGTTTCTCAACAAACTCTGTTACTGCCTCCATATCAAACTCTGATATTAAAAAAAAACCTTCTGGTCTAAATTATCCTCAGGAATTCTAGATCCTTCTGATAGAAGTATACAGGAGTTCTCTTGGCTTCCTCTTTTAAAAAAAACCCGGGTAGGAAATTTTTATGCTTCTACCCATTTAAGGCAACAATTTTTATAATAAAATATATAAAAGCTTATCCTTTAAGACAACAATTCTTTAAAATAAATACATAAAAACCTTATCATTTATACAGAAAGGACTAGGATCTAAAGTAAAATTTAAAAGACCTCTCATAAAATTACAAATTAAATCTCAAAGCATCGAAACCTCCAAGGTTTTATACAATTACCAAGATAGAATAAAACTTAAAAGACATGTGATCCTATAAGATGTTCATAGATGGTACATATAACAGCATTGTTTTGGTACAGTAAAACCTTAAATAAATTAGGAAATACAATATGAGTACCAGATAACAAGCTATGCAGTAAAAAAAAACCTTCTACTGTTTCTAAGAGATTTTTTTTCATTATTTGGGAGTTACAATAAAATCATAAGCAGAAACTTCATTAGCTTAAAGTGATTCAGTGCAACAGGAAAATCAACAATATAAACAAAATTAATTCACAAAACTAATCAGCAAAATACAGTAAGACACAGTCCTTTTAAAACCCATTCAGTTCTGAGGTTTTAAAATCCACCTCTGGTTCAATTTAAGGTTCTTCTTAAGAGGTTTTAAAGTTCAAGGTTCAGACACTAGCATCCACGTGGGATCGTGGGCTCGGGGCTAGAGAAAAGCTTAGGAGAGTTTTTTAGAAAATCCCATGTGTAGAGATTGTGAGAGGAGGTGCCCCATGGAGGGCAAGAATGGAGTAAAGCATCTTTCAGGTTAAGAGTCGGGGAAATACTTAACAAATCTTTAGCGGCAGAGGCTGCAGCAGTCTCCGAAGATCATGGCAAGTCAGGGCAGGGCGGTAGTGAAAGCGGCAGCTGGGGGTCAGCACTGTTGGGGCTCAGGATTCGGCAGAGATCAGGGCAGGCAGGAACAGAGGCCAGGTCGGTAGTCAGGAAGATCGGCGGCAGAGGCAGCGGGGGTAAGCTGCTCTGATGCCCCAAGGTGGATCGGGCTCAACTGGCTGGCAGGCAAAAACATGGCGAGCAAAGCCACTCTCCTTTTTTAAAAAATTGCTCAAAAGAGCTGAGCAAAATGGCCAAAAAGAAAGCATGGCTTTTAAGAGAACTCTAAATGCTCTCGTTAAGCTATCTGGAAAATTGAGAATTCAAAATCCAAACTTCATGTGGTTGCCATTAATGTTACAATTAAAAATGATAAAGACTGAGATTATAAGAGAAATTAATATTTTAATTGCCATGGTCATGTTGGTAAAATATATATGACTGCACCTGACTATCTTTAAAATTATCGCCCATCTGTATCTCCACCCATCTTCCTAGTCTCCCATGCTAGAGAGCTCACTCAGGTAATAGAGGCCTTCTGCAGGCCGCCCTCCACATTTAAGCTCCCTATACATTGGATCACGGGGAATGTAGTCTCAAAGTCCCCATGCGTCCACAGGAAGTTTGTAAAATACTTTTAAATGGCACCTCCCTGAATTCCAAACACACAGTATGTATGTAAATTATTTTTATTGTTACTATAATTTGATCTTTTATCCAAATATTTTTTATTCCCCTTTCTTCCCACTACCTGGAACAGAGTTTAACTCTCTGGCTTCCAGAGAGGATGGCTACCTACCCTGGAGGAGTTATTATGGTGAAATTTCTAACCACAGAAACACCAATGAGAGAAACTGTAAGGACCAGAATGTAAGGGGTAAAAATAAAAGGGTTGGACTAAATTTGTAAGAGTGTGGTCGCCAGGAATTATTACTCAATTCCAAATGACTTTTTGTAATAGTTTATTTACAAAAGGAGAAAGAATGAAAGTAAGAAAATCAGAGAGAGATATTTACTCCGGCCTGGTTTGAACCAGGCAGGGCTTAAGAGGCCCCAGCAAAGGGGCCCAAAGGAAGGGTTTTATCCACAAGGCCTCCTCCAAGACGAGGAGCCTCTTTGGAAGCTAGTACCTCCAAAACAAGCCAGGGAAAGGAGTCAGCCTCTTTCACTCACCCATGTGGTAGTTCTAAGGGAAAATAGAAAAGCAGTCCAAGGTTCTAAGTAGGAGCTCCTCCAGGGTCAAGTTGAAGGTAAAAGACCTCCTCACAGGAAGTTCTTGCCACTTTCAAAGACCATTCCTTTCGTCACTTCCTGTGCCTTCCTTCCACTTTACGTGGACCATTTATAGCTAAAGCTTTGCTTAGGACTGTCCAAGGGCAGTTAGTGGATTCTGATTCATCACCCACTATTGCATGCATGGATCACAGACCTCCCCATACTTAAAGATAAGTGGGGTGTAGATGCTTCTGGTGATTAAATCTAAAAATGGGCAGGGGAGAGTTAATCCCATCTTCACAAAACAAAGTCTCAGGATCCAAGCCAAAGGGAAATAGGTTTATTGGGAGAGGGCCAGTTTCACAATAAAGACAGACTTCTACTCAAGACCAAAAGACCCAGACCACTGTGAAAGGGCTTTCTTTATACCCCAAGAATATCACGATTTATAAACCAGTACAAAAATAATCGAAGACAATAGTTATACCCAGCTAAAAATAGAGGCACATGGGAGCAATGTTCATTGATTAAGGCAACTAGGAAATCCTTCTCATTGATAGAAGTCTCTTGATAGACAAGGGAGAGTGGGGGAGCCTGAACCCTACTTTCTAAGGCTGATGATGTCAAGGATGATGTATACTAAGATGACCAGAGTGAAGGGGAGGTGCCAGGCCTCCAAGTGAGGCAAAAGCCTGATGATATATACTGGGGTATATATATGAAGGTTTAGGGGTGTAATCAGGCTTAACCAAGGGAAAAGCCTCTATACTACTAATGAAGACTGAGTCATAAGTTCAAGACCGTAATTGCTGAGGGTGCATGATAGAGCAAGTCTGAGGCTACAACTAAAGCCTATGCGAACCATGATTAACTATATTAAAGCAACTATCTACTAATTTTATACCTTAAAACTATACTAAAATAATCATAAAAACACTGCTAACATCATAAAGGAGTATTATGATATTAATTCACTTATGCCAACATTATTTAACTATCCTAAAATTGCAATTATGACTATTTAAAGACTACTGCTAACATTAAAATCTAATCCTCATCTTAGGGAGAACTGGAGGATTTCTCACTCACATTATGATCAGTGAATGTTCCAAATTTGAGTAAAAAGTTAAATTTCATAGTTTTCCTGTTGTGTTTTTACCATATAGTTATCAAATTTTGCTGCATTTTTTTTTGTTTTCAAAGTTCTATCTAAGTTCCGGGGGTTTATCTTTTTGATTAATTTGTTATGTTTCATTAGTAAATACTGAAATTTCCCAACTTTTTTGTCTTTCTGACAAAATAAACTTAGAATTAATTCTGTGATAACTTTTAATTTAAAAATTTGGCTGCATTCAGGTAGATGCTTTTATTTATTTTTTATTTATATTTAAAATAATATTCTTTCACTGTCAGTGATACTTTTAAAGTTTTTTTCAGTGATACTTTTTAAGGTTGAGTCCATTTTATGTTTAGCTCTGTTGCTCTTTTCTATCTCTCTCTTTTTCTATTTCTCAGTCTCTCTCTCTCAATCTCTCTGTCTTTAACTGTCTGGCTCTCTCTCAGTCTCTCTCTCTCTCTCTCTTCCTCTCTCTCTCTCTCTTTCTCTCTTTCTCTCTCTCTCTCTCTCACACACACACACACACACACACCCATGCATAAAAACATATTACTATACACAGTTATTATAATTATTTCTATTTCCTCTCTATAGTTTTTTTTCAAAGCTAGACTCCTGCTTTCACCTTCTTCCAAATCTTAAACTGTCCCAATATGAGGTCTATAAACAATTTTTTTTCTTTTGTTTCTTTTGAATAAACTTTTTTATTTCCTCATTTTTATCTTCCTTTCACCCCCTCCCCCCCATCCTCCCTTGGGATATCCATTAATCAGCAGGACTGCAGCTGTTTTGCTTTCTTCCCACTGGGCTTCCTTTAAGGTATTTGATAATTCACAATAATCAGGTCAGAGACTCTGTTTGCTTGCCCCACCCTGGGAGAAAGTTCTAGCCTCCCTTTTGGTTAAACCTGTGCTCTCCCCCCAGCTTTCTAGCTTAGCACCTGAAACCCCTGGTGACTCCACCCAGAGTCTGACTCAGAGTGTCTCCACCCTGAAGATCCAGATCATGAGAAATCCCAGATTCATATACTTTATTATTCTTGGGGTTTATGGGTCTGTCTTTTTTCTTTTGCAGTATGACTAATGTGGAAATGTTTTGCATGGCTGCACAAGTATAATCCATATCAAATTGCTTGCCTTCTCAAGGAGGGAGAAAGGGAAGAAGGAAGAAAAGAAAATTTGGAACTCAAAATTTTTAATTTTCGTTTATGTGTAACTAAGGGGGGAAAAGAGCAAGAAAGAAATCCATGACTCACTGCTTAGCCTTCCCTAACAGCTCCCCATCAGGCCTGCCCCACAAACTGGCTGCTCCCCTCCCACAGTGATAATCTGCTGAAACTTATTCCTTGGTGACTGACATATCTCCAGTCTCGGCTTAATATAACATCCCCACCCCAGTGGTTCTGAACCCCCAACTATCATTGCACAACCCTCAATCCCTACCTGCACCCCATTGTCTGAGCCTTTATTACCACCCCCTCAGCCTGCTGCCTCCCCCCAATATTTCACTCAACATTCACACACCCTGGAGGCAGCTAGCTGGCTCAGTGGGTTAAGAGCCAGGCCTAGAGGTTGGAGGTCCTGGGTTCAAATGTGGCCTCAGACAATTCCTAGCTGTCTAGCAAATAACCCTCATTGCCTAGCCCTTAGCCTTGGATCCAAAACACAAAATTGATTCCAAAACAGAAAATAAAGATTTATTTATTTATATATATATATATATATATATATATTTTTTTTTTTTTTTTTAAATTTGTACACCCTAACATTTCCACTGTGGTCTTTGGAATACATGCTTTTTAGGTGACAAACTTGCTTTGCTCTTAAAAATTTTTCTTTCTCATTCCTTTTGTCTTCTGTTAGTAACTGAGATCTGCCTCCCTCCTGATGACATAGCTTACTTGGCTACCCTTTCCTGCACTGGTCACATTTTCATTCATATTCCCCCAACTCATTGATTATGGTGCAGTTAGAACTCTCCTTTCTCTCCATTAGCACTTCCACACCCTTCCTCTACCATTCTTGGTAACCTCTCTTCCTCTGAGGTTCATTTAATCCATAATTTTAACCCAATCAAGATTCTGGTAGCTTTTTATCTACCAACACCCAGGACACTTTATCAGTGATTTCAGTACCAGGTTTACAGCCTTTCCTTCTGTCCTTAGAATTATTGTTGTTGTTTTCAGTCACATTGACTCTTCATGACTCTATGTGGGATTTTCTTGGCTGGCGTGGTTTGCCATTTCCCTCTCCAGCTCATCTTACAGATTTTACAAACTGAGGCAAATAGGATCAAATGACTTTCCCAGAGTCACACAGGTAATAAATGTCTGAGGCTAGATTTGAACTCAGGAAGATGCATCTTCCTGATTCCGAGCCAGGCACTATAACCACTTCACCTCCTAGCTGCCCTGTCCTTAACAGGGGATTTCGACATATATTATTTTGATATTCACATATATTCAACATAATAATACTCCCTCAAACACATTCTCAGTTTCTCATTTCGCATGACTTAATGCCTCCACCCTACACAGAAATAGTCATGCCCTTAATCTTGCCATTACCCACAAGTAATTCAATTCTATGTTCATGAACTTTGGTATTGCTTTATCTTATAATTGTTTTTTCATTCTATCTTTTGCTCTGCCTTACAATTTCTAACCCTATTCTTTTTTCCTCACAGCAACCTAATCCTTCTACCCAGCCTATCATTGCTGCACTTTCCATACTGTCAGCCCTTCCCCATCTTGACCCTTTGGTGGACCATCTCAACTCAATAATTTCCTCTCTTCTCTTGTACTTTGCCCCCAATTATCCTTTTACTGGTCTTGCCATACTAAACTTCAGCTTTAGAGTACTCTCACTATCCCTTGCCTTTATTCCTATTTTCATGCCCCTAAATGAAGTTAAAGAAAATCTTGAAACCCTTCTGATTTGGGGCCACTGCAAATCTATGTAACATAATCTCAAGTGGGCTCTCACAGTAGCAAGGTGGTCCTTTTATACCTCCCTAATCCATTCAGTCTCCCACTCACTGCAGCAGGTTTTCTAAACTTTTTCAGACCTCCTCAAGCCTCCCATAACTTCAACCACTTCCTACTCCCAAGGGATGAGAACATTGCCTCATATTGCCCTAAAAATATTGAAGCTATTTGTTGAGTTCCTTCTTCTTATTTATCATTCAGATGCTTTCGATAGCTATCTCCTCCACAGCCTTCTCACAGAATAAGCTGACCCTTTTCCTATCTAAGACAAACTCCTCTAAATTCAAAATTGATCCCATTCATCCCCATCTCCTCCACCCCCTTCCCTTCTTCCTTACTTTGTCACTTGTTTTCGATCTCTCCCTTTCTATTGGCTCATTCCCTATTGCCTACAAACATGCCCACATCTCCTCCATCCTCAAAAAACTCTCATTTTATCTTTCTGCCCCAACTCTTATGTGTCTTCTACTCTTTGTGGCCAAACTCCTTGACAAGCCCATCTATAATAGATGTTTCCCATTTCTTTCCCTTCACTCCTTACAGTCCATTTTCTGACATCATTACACTAAAATTGTTCTCTTCAAAATTACCAGTGATCTCTTAATGTCCGATTTCAATTATTTTGCCAGATGATCTCATTAACTCCTAGGATTCAATTATCTTAATGCTGATGGTTCTCATATCTGTTTATCCTTCCCCAACCTTTCTCCTAATCTATAGTCTGGTTCCTCTAATTGCCCATCCAACATCTTGAATCAGGTGTCCCATAGATATATTAAATTTCTCATGTCCAAAACTGAACTCATCTTTCCTTCTCAACTTTCTTCCTAACTTTCCTATTATGGAACTACCATCTCACAGTCAGGCTGGAAATCTAGGTATCATCCATTTTCTTTCCAAGTCCATTGATTCTGCCTTTGCAACATCTCTCATATGTACCCTTCCTAACCACCTTAAATCAGGACCTTGTCACCTCCTGCCTGAGCTATTGCAATTGCTGCTCATTGTTCTACCTGTCTCAAATTTCTCCCCATCTCAGTTCCTCTTCCACTCAGCTATCAAATTGATGATTATTGAATCCAAACTATAATCCTAAAGCACAGGGCTGATATGAAATCCTCCTTTGGGCATTCCAAGCTTTTCATAACCTTTTCAATTTTCTTATTACTTCCTTACCCCCTAAATACCCTGGGATTCAGTAATTGGGATTCAGTACTGCTTGCTTTTTTCTCATACTTGACTTTTCACCTCTTTGCATTCTCACTATCCCAGAAATTCTCTCCCTCATTCCTGCCTGTTAGTTTCCTTGACTTCCTTCAAGTCCTGTCTTCTATAAGAAGCTTTCCCTAATCCCCCTTATTGCTAATTTCTGAGTTTAGTTGATCATCTCCAATTTATCCTGTCTGTATTTGTTTGAATATAATTATTTGCTTAGTCTCCTCTCTTAGACTGTGAGCTCCTTGAGAACAGGGACTGCCTTTTGCTTTTTTTTCTCTCTCATATCCCCATTAATTGGCAAGCACAGTGCCAGTCAGAGTGCATAAGTAAGTTTTTATTGACTCACAGCTCCACCAATAATGCCTATTGTGAGGGGGTGAAGGGATGACGGTAGGAGGATTGATGGATGGGAGAGAGGAGAGAGGAAGGTAGAGGTCCCCAGCCCCAAAAGAGGGAAATTGACCAGAGCCCTTCAGGGCTCAAATAAAAGATCAGAGAGCAACTTTAGGGTTTAGAATAGTTAGGTTTTATTTAAATTAGAAAGGGGAAGGTCTAGGAAAACTAGGAGGTAGATAGAAAGGGGAAAAAGTGCCGAGAGAGATCAGGGTAGATAAGGCTTGAGAGAGCAGAGTGACTCTAAAAAGGTGCCAAACTTTCTCTTTGATACTTTTCTTCCACACTTCCCACAAAAGAAGTAGGAGGTGTCGGAGGAAGTTGTAGCAGGGAGCCCTGGGAGAAATTAAAGAAAGGAGTTTCATTTAGTTTTAACACTATTAATGGGAATGATTCAATAATACATATATGTGTGTATTATATTAGTTATTTTTTTATCTTGGATGCTAGGCTCTTATCATTGAAATCCAATAAAAAGATTTTTTTTCTAGTTGATCACTTACCTTCTTATCCTAAGTATACTGAATATGAGCATATTAATTTTATTTAAACAAATGTTTCATTTTCATGAAATCAAAATTATCTCTCTGTTTTTTAGAATTACATCTATCTCATGTTTTTTTGTTTTGTTTTGGTTTGGTTTTTTGTTAAGAATAACATCTCCTAGGGGAAGTTAAGTGGCTCAGTGAATAGAGAGCCAAGCCTAGTGATTGAAGGTTCTGGGTTCAGATCTGACTTCAGACTCTGCTATATATCCTGGGCAAGTCATTTAACTCCATTTGCCTAGCCCCCATTCTGCTCTTCTGCCTTGGAACTAATACTTAGTACTGATTCTAAGACAGAAGGTAAGAGTTTAAAAAAAATGTATCTCCTATCTATAGCAAAATCAATAGTAGAAAGAAAAACCCCACTGACTTACAAAATATAAGCATTTCAGTCTATTAAAACACATAAAATAGTTTGTGTAAATTAATTTGCAGACTGCCCATTAAAGAAATAGCGAACAACTTAAATAGTTGGAGGAATATAATTACTGCTCATGACTACGTCATTCCAATGCAATAAAAATGATAATTACTGCCAAAATTTATTTACAGTTTTAATGTTTTGCTACTCAAACTGTCAAAAGGATACTTTATAGTACTTTATAAAATAATAAGTCACTTGGAAAAATAAAAGATCCAAAATATCAAAAGAAATAAGAAAAAGAGGTACAGATGAAGGAGTACTAGTGCTTCCAAACCTCAAACCATATTATAAAGAATCAGGCATCATTTAGTATTGGTTAAAAAAAATAGAGAGGAAGTTCAGTAGGACAGACTAGATAAGAGAGAATCAGAAAGGCAGGAACTCAGTAATCCAGTGTTTGATAAATTAGAATTTATTTTTCTATTCTTTACAAAGAATTATTTGACAAAAACTGAATAGAAAACTAGAAAACAGTCTGACAGAAATTAACCTTAGACTAATACCTTATGTTATATTCTGAAATATATTTTAAATGGATACATGATATTAATATTAAGGATCATACTATAAAAATTAGAGGAGCTGCTTCTTTTATAACACTAACTGCATTGATTTTGTTTATTGAAAACATTTTTCAATATTATATAGTCAGAATTGTCCATTTCATCTACTGATTCTTACTAGCCATTGTTTGGTCAAGAATTCTTTCACTGTCCTAAATTACAGAAGGTCCAACAGCTTTTTTTATGCTTCCAAGAAGACACACTTTTCTTTTAGGTTTGGGGGATTTGAACATAAGGAGTTTTGTGTGATTTCATCTTTATGCTGAAGAATGAAAACCAATTTTGTAAAATCCAGTGTTTGTTCATCAATTTGAAAAATATATTAATTCATCCTTGCTTTGTGTTGCTCTCAATTTATCTAGATGCAGAAGCTAATTCAGTCTGTGAGATTGTCCATGTTAAATCTGAATCTGAAGGGAGACCAGAGAGGTCATTCCACCTCTGTTGCAGGTAAGTGTGCATGCATAAACTATATATTCTGATGGAAGAGCCTTTATATGGCTTGCTCCTGTAGAGAACTTTTTATGTCATTGGGCCTATTAAAAACATTAACTTGAGCCACAAAACATGCAATTTAAACTCCCTTGGTGTTTACACTGGATTTAAAAAGCCAACACAGCCGATATTAATAATGTTCAACAGATTCTGGCTATAAGAATGGTTAATGCTTTGGCTTTTGAAGAAGTATGTAAGTTTTTATATATTTGTAGCATGCAATAGAAACTCTGCTATTTTATTTACATCTAGATTATGTCATAATATTTTGGCAGTAATTAATGCCAAATTTCTCCTCTCTTGGAAAAATTACTTTGCTCACATTTGTCTTTAGAGTATCCTTGAGAGACTGAGGAAATGGGATGAGGGGGAGGGAGAGAACAAAGGAGAGGATCAAATATCAATTTTATTGTGTCTTTTCTATAACTGGAGATTTGAGGCAGACACAGGCTGAAGCCAGTGGTCCAAGGAGATATCATGGTGGAGCCCTAGCCTAGACTAGTGAGCCATCCACTGTAAAATCTACTATGTATTAATAAAAGCATTTTTGACTGTGCCTATTCTATGTGTACTCAAGAAGAATAAGTCATTTAGTAAATACAATATATATTTAAAGATCCAGAGGCTTTAATATTAAATAAAAATGTGAGGGGCAGTTAGGTACCTCAGTGGGTAAAGAGCTAGGCTTGGACATGAGAGGTTCTGAGTTCAAACCCAGCCTCGAACACTTCCTAACTGAATGACTCTGGACAAATCACTTAACCCATGCCATTATTTATCCCTTACCTGTCTTCTGCCTTGGAACTAATACTTAGTAATTATCCTGAGACAGAAGGTAAGGATGTATGTGTGGATGGATGGATAGATGGATGGATGGATAGATAGATAGATAGATAGATAGATAGATAGATAGATAGATAGATAGATAGATAGATAGATAGATAGATAGATATAAAAAAGATACAGTCCAGAATTAAGAAAGCATTTTAGGTATTTTGAGTTCTGAAATGCTTGTAAAGAACAGAGCTTAATTATATTTTGCTGTATAAAATCTGTCTACTTTTAGACCACTAGTCATAGACAAGTATGTACTGGTAATAGATAAATATCAAATATTATGGAGAAAGAAATACATGTTTACTAATTTGTTAGTGCAGCATAAAAAGTGTTGTTTTTAAGTCTATGATTCTGTCCATAACTATTAGACAAGAGATTATTTGACATTTGATTTTGTTTGTTCCATATCATTAGAAAGTCTAGATAAATATTAAAGACCTCTGCCTTTTAGCTTATTTGAATCTTTTCTTTCTTTTTTTTTTCAGCTCCCCAGAAAGTAGAAAAGATTTTCTGAAGGCTGTGCATTCAATTTTACGTGATAAACACAGACGACAGCTCCTCAAAACAGAAAGTCTGCCCTCATCTCAGCAATATGTCCCTTTTGGAGGAAAAAGACTATACCCCCTTAAAGGTGCAAGGCCAGCTATGAGCAGGGCAGGTACTGTAGGGATACAGATTTTAAAGATCCCTGTCATCCCCAATCTATCATAGGACCCAAGTGAGTTTAACCTACTTGCTGAGCAAGACTAAGGTATTGCTTTGTGTAGGGTTAAGGCTGGTGCTTTGGCTTTCCTTGGGTGTGATTTCTCCTCCTTCTCTTACATTTCTATTATCATCTATTTATACCTTTTCCCTTTACTGCCCTCCTACTTTTGACCTGAGAGCTCTATCATACCCCTTATTCCCAAGCCAGTGGCAATAACATCCTCTTTGCAGAGTAGGCTTGATCACTCCATAGGAATGAAGAGAGCTGCTTTGCATGCTGGTTGGCTTTGTTTAGAGAGAGCAAAGCGTGTACTTTTTCACCAAGTTCCCAGCAAGCTGTTCTGGAAACCTATTAGTACAGTGATTAAGTAACTCATTCACTCTTGTTATTGTTTCTGGTCTTGTGGGCAGCTAAAATAGCAGGAAGGTTGGCTTCCTTTCTTTCCTTGCTCTCATGCCTGATATGACTTCTTTTAATTCAATGCTTTGATGGATCTGTGATCCCATTGAAGTGGAGGCTCCTGCAAATGGCACAAATCATAAACTTTCCTGTACTGATGATTCTTGTCCACATCCGTACATAAATCCTCCATGGAAAGTCCTACCAGTGCCGGACCTTTCTTTTTGGCTCCTGAAACTCTGTGGATACCAGTGGAGAACACAGACTATCCATCAGGCATCTCTGGATTTAGCTTCATGCTTGGCCTCCCTCCCTCCCACATCACTTTGATGATGTCTGTTATACTAGCTTCTCCTGCACCATTCTTCATGGCTAGTGTATCGCAGCCTGAGCACACCAAAAGTATGTCTCTACATTGCTTCTTTGGTAATTCTCAACTTTGATATTTTAGTAGCGTTAGCATTCACAACTTGCATGCATACAACATCTAGAGAGATTTTTTTTTGTCCCAGACCTGTGATTTCAATTCTATGGGGACTCCCTAATGTGGAAATTCCCTCAGTGATGCAGATTGGCAACTCTTCTATAATTTACAGTCTTCTAGAATTGCCTAAGACACTGAGAAATTAAGTGGCTCGACAGTGGTCACACAGCATATGCTAAAGGTAGAACTCAAACCCAGCTCTTCCTTATTTTTTTTTTTGTTTTGTTTTTTAAACCCTTAACTTCTGTGTACTGGCTCATAGGTGGAAGAGTAGGAAGGGTGGGTAATGGGGGTCAAGTGACTTGCCCAGGGTCACACAGCTGGGAAGTGTCTGAGGTCGGATTTGAACCTAGGATCTCCCATCTCTAGGCCTGATTCCCAATCCACTGAGCTACCCAGGTGCCCCTCTTCCTTATTTTCTAAGCTTCTCACTTGCCACATCTCTGGAAGAATACTGCTGTTAAAAAATATAGACATCTAAGTGGCTCAATGAATAGAGAGCCAGGCCTAGATATGGGACATCCTAGGTTCAAATGTGGCTTCAGATACTTCCTAGCTGTGTGACCCTGGGCAAGTCACTTAACTCCAGTTGCCTGACCCTTATTGCTCTTCTGCCTTGGAACTGATCCTAAATATGGATTCTAAGACAGAAGGTAAGAATTTAAAACAAAAATATAGACCTGACCAGTTTGTTTCAGGACATAGTTTAGAGTCATTAAAAACACTTCCCAAAGATAGTGCATTTAACCTACTATTTTCCTGTTTAATTGTTAATTAAGATTATACTTTATTTTCTATTTGCACTAAATGTCCAAGATACTTATACTGATAAATTTATTCTTACAGTTTTCTAAACAAATATATGTCATACTCTGGACAACAGGTGTTTTTTTACACTTGATTTTTCCCATTTGGTTGTAAGGGCAGATTATTTTTGAGCCATTATGGTAGCCAGGCCAAATTCTTTTTGGATCATTAAGGATTTTGTTCAGAAGTCTCTATAATGCTCTGAGATTGATAGAATCAAAACAATATTGATAAAGAAGAGCATCTGGAGGACCTCTCCATCTTTAAGAAAACCTCTTCTGATGAAATCCGTGCTGACTATCTTCCATCTCTATTGCAGTGGCAAACACAAATTTACCTTTCCTTATCTTCAGCTTCATTTAATTTTTAATAATCAGAGGATCATTGAGAAAGTCATCCCTATTGTTCTCTTTTGATAAATCTTACATGATCTTAACATATCCATAGGAGAGGCTTTTTGAAGGAGTCTTTTAATTTGAGAATGGTTTGACCTGTTATAAAAAAGGGGAAAGTTGATTCATTCCTCCCCTTCCAATTCCTCACACACACACATACACAAAACACTCATTCACTCACTCTCACTTTCACTCATACACACACACAAATAAGAAGTTGAGAGGAAAGCAGTTTTGTAGCAGTTTATCCTTTTGGGAGCCTGGCTGTGATATATTTCTAGAAAAGATAGAATTTTCCTTAATTAGATCCAGATATTTTCATTTCCTCCTCCCTTGGAGGCAACCAGAAGTTGTCCTACACTGTCTGACCTTTCCTCCATCATCTTCCTCGTTTTCTTCAGCTATATCTAAGAGACACAGTGTCCTGTGACTGGGTGAAGACCCTCAAAGAGAAAGCTTAGGTAATGCTGAGAAGTAATTCTCTGTTTTCTAAGTTATAAATATAATTTTTCCATTAGGTAGGTTTCAGTGAATGAACAAATATTTGTTAAATGCCTACTACATAGAGTATGTGTCCTGTTCTGCACTGATGTCTGTAAGGAATCTTGCCAATTCTAATATACTGTCTATCTTTACGTTGTTCCATTGGGCCCTTAGGCTAGAAAGGTTCACTTCTCATTTTCTTCCTCTTCTTTTAAAAGAATATAACTTGGAAATTCTCAGCTGTCCGTTCTCCATTCAGGAATATTTGATGATGATGCATTCAGCCATTTATATTTTGCCTCTTTTCATATTTTACATATTCATATTTCAGTGAACTCAAGTTCATTGAAAGTAAGCATTTTTGATCTTTAGGGAACTCATTAGGAGTTCCTGATGAGATTTCTTAAGCCATTTTTTAAAAAACACTCCAAACTTTGCCATCATTGTGAATGTCCTGAGGAACTTTCACCACCTCCTGTTGGATAGGGCAAATGAATAATTCATTGACTCATTGTTAAAAACATATTTGTCTTTCTCCTTCTGAGAGCTCATATCTGTAATCAGACATATGATCACATGATGATAATTGGGGAAAATCAGAGAATTTGTCTGATAAAGTGGGATATGCTCACCCAAGATGACTAAGTTCTTAAGTGGACTTAGCAGATAGATGTTTATTCGTGCTGTCACTAAATGAAGATAATTTCACTCTCTGATATCTGTCTAAAGATGAAAGCAGAGTACTCTGACTCATCACCAGGAAAGTCTAATAGTATTCGACTCTCTTTATTTAACTTTAGTCAGAACAGTAACTAAGGTGGAGCAGCTAGAATATTATTCCAGAGTCCTGAAATTTATAGAGGCATTGGCAGCACTGTCAATACTTCAGCAACAAAGAAATAGCTGAGTTTAGCACCTAGTTTGAAGGAATAGTTAAAGTAAGAAAGAAACAGTTTCCTCTCTATCCTCACTTCCCTCAAGTTACCTCACCCTTGGTAAGCTTCTTTGTATCTCTCCCTGTATCTCTTTGTATCTCTCCCTTTTTTTCCCCTTTCCCACCAAGCCTTCTTTAGAAATGTGCTGGCACAACAGATTTAGAAATTCCTAGTTATTGCTCTGACCACAAATGATCAATTATTGAGTTAAAACTGGCTCAGGAAAAAAAAAAAGCCAAATTCTACTATGATATTGAGATACATTTGAACAGAAATTCTGTATCTTTCTGAGTGTTTTTCAGTTCTCCTGGAAATGACCTTCATGTCTTCCCATATCAGAGCATATTTGTCCATGTTTTAGGATGGAACGTACCATTTTCTTACCATCATCCTTGGTATGAAAAAGTGGATAGGGGTCTAAATTAGCCAAAGGGCAAACCAATGTCCAAGTGTCATGTGTGCCCTATGCCTGTGTTGATCCACTGAGCCTTTAACTGAAATTTCTAGATAATCATGATATAATCTGGGAATAGTTAAAAGTAGTTTCAGTGATAGAGCTGCCTTGAAATGTGATGATTTGTGTGTCAGGCAAGGAAGTTCTCTGTGGGATTTGACGTTAGGCTCTGTTTGAACTTTTGTATCCTCATACTTCATCCTCTTGTCTGTAATATGACCATTTTATCACTAGAGGAGACGGAGACGCAGCTGTATTGCCATGTGACTAGCACTTAGTATATTTGTGAATCAATAATTCCTAGAATTCCCCCTTTTCCCTATGTAGAAAGATTACAGCACTTTGTTTATGAAGCGTTTTACAATCATTTATTACTAATTTCTTTCAATGACCCAGTCATTGGTAACTAGTCCACCTTCTGCAAGAAGGTGAAACAGTTCAAGGCCAGATGATACCCATAGGAGTTGTCTAAAGGTATAGTCAATGTTCAGGTTCTCTGAGCTCCAAAGTAAAGTTTAATCCTCTGAGCCTGTAATCAACTTTATTATAAAGAATATATTTTGATGGCCAGGAAGATGAACTTTTTTGACCAACTTTAGTTTTGTTTTTTTCCCCAAAAAAATCTTTGTTGAACTCTAAAAACCATTCTGGACAGGGCATAGTGGCCCATGTCCTTTGGTCCCTGCTGCTGAGAGGGCTGAAGTAGTCCTTGAGTTCAGAAATTATGAGCTAAAGGAAACTAAGCTATTCGTGTGTCTGCACCAAGTCTGGAACCAATATGGCTAGCTCTTAGAAGCAGGAGGCCACCAGGCTGTCTAGGGAGGCACGAACCAGCCCAGATTGGAAACAAAGCAGGCCAAAGTTCCTGGGCAGTTGGAGAACCAGTCTGAATGGACGGATAAATGGATGGATGGGTGAATGAAAGAAGAAATAAAATTCTGAACTCTTGGCCTGGCTAAAAATCTTAAAGGAGGCAAATTGATGGTTTTGCTCCTTTGGTACAGAAAATATTCTAGGTCTAAAGAGCTTTTTCAAGTCATGGCCACTGCCTTAAGGTCTTTCTTAATTCATGAAGAAAGCACTAAGATATTGCCTGCGTTACTGTTAAAAGTGGGGAGGGAAAGGAGGAAAGGGGTAGACTTTTCTCCTTAGGCATATGGGCTTGACCAATCAGAAACCCAAGGTCACATTCAGCTACTTGTTTAAGAAAATGACAGCAAACACTCTGTTACATCTGACATCTAGGTGGACAGAATCCAAGTGAAAAATGATTCTCTTTCAGGGAATGAAATTTGTTTCTCTTTATCCTTTCATCCATTATCACAGTCGCTCTTTAAATACTTGAATCTCTCCCGGGAACCAAGGTAAACTTGGATTCAATGCATCTAATGATTAAATTGATTAAATTGTTAGGGGAATGTAATCTATGTTGGCATATTTTCTGGAATTTCATTTCACATAAAACATATGGAGGTTTTATTTTTATATTTGTTTTGTGTGTGTGCAGTGTCTGCCCCAAGTAAATCTCTTGGGAGAAGGAGGAGGCGTCTGGCCCGAAACAGGTTTACCATTGATTCAGATGCTGTCTCCACAAGCAGCCCTAAGACAGAGTCCCAGCACCCCTCCAGTGGCAGGGACACTGACCGCTGGGTAGAGGAACAGTTTGATCTTGCTCAGTATGAGGAGCAAGATGACATCAAGGAGACGGACATCCTTAGTGACGATGATGAATACTGCAAATCCATGAAAGGGTCCCCAGAGGACAGAGACCTTCAGGAGCAGCTACAAGCTGCCTCTCTCAGTCAGCGGGAAAGAGGCCAACAAGCTATGGATAGTCATGCCTCAAGGATGACCCAGCTCAAGAAGCAAGCAGCTTTGTCTGGCATCAATGGTGGCCTGGAGAACTCTAGTGAGGAAGTCATTTGGGTTAGGCGTGAAGATTTTGTCCCCGCCAGGAAACTGAACACTGAAATCTAAATGTCACTTTCTTTTAGGTAGCATTTGTAGGTTTCCCCACCCCCCCACCCCCATCCTCCTACATACTAAGACTTTATCCTTTAGATTGCGCACTTGCACACAGGGTTTTGGCAGCTGACTTGTTCCAAAACCATGTAGCCACATCACTTCATAAGTTTTAACAGAAACAGAATAGTTTAGAATTTGAAAAAGAATAAGCTGGAGTCTTGTATTGTGTACATTACTAAGGGCTTTTATTTATTCTCAAATAATCAGGGGCTGAGAAATGAAAATATATGTATATATTTTTTAAAAGCGCATTATATAGCACTGGAAAATAGGTTACTGAAGGCATTTAAGTATGTGCAACAGATGAGCTTAAGTGATAGCAAAGAGAACAAAGGGTTTGGGTTGGGTTTGGGTTTTTTTTGTTTTGTTTTGTTTTTTATCTGTGAGATTCATCTCCTTGATAAGAAACTGCCTTGAACAATTATCTCTGTACAATTTGCAGTGTTCTTACTCCTTTCTTTCTTAGATGTCAGAGAATATTTGTATTTTAGAAATGTGTGTGGAAGGGCTTGGGAATTTATGTTTTGATAAGCCTTTCCCTTCCTCTTCCCCTCTTTTTTTGGTCTGTGGCTGGTCTTTTTTAATGTTAATGTTGGAAGCTCTAGTTTTGCATAGAATCATAAAGATGCCAAACTCTTTAAGAAAGAGATCCAAATTTATCACTTGAAAACAAAACACTATTTTTTTTAAAATGTTACCTGATGTGCAAGGCACAGATTGTTGAGATTTTTACAGTGTTAATGTTAACTCCAGGTCTATAAAATGAAGAGTTAGGCATAGTGACTTTATATTTATATGGGAAAGATCAACTGGAACTCTTTCTTGGGAATAATTGTTTTCCCAAGAAGCAGATTTTATGTTTGAATATATATTTGAGATGGAAATTTATTTGAATTAGCAATGTAGCTGAGTCTCTACATGTCTGGTGAGTATAGCCAAGGTAGGGGTGGGGTGGAGAACTTGACCAACAAATCAATCATTTCCACAAAAACTGAATACGGTATACACATTGATTTCCCCATTACTATTGTTTCTTTATCCATCAATGTTCTCTTTCATGATGTATAGATTATAAACAAACCTAGAAACCAAAAATCTCTTCACAAGTCTCTAATGTTTAATAATTTATTCATGCCAACAAAGCAGGGTAGACATATCAAAATCTAATGTTCTAAATAGATCCAAATAGGAAGGGGAAAAAATCAAGTTATGGCACTTTTAATTTAAAACAATGCAAAAAAAAAAAAAAGGTTTATAGCTCCTCCACCCCACACCATCCCATTCCACAAATGTTCACTTCCAAAGAAGGGCTCAAATATGAAAACTTTCTTTTGGGGATAAATATCTATTCGGTGTTTGACACATCAGTAGGTACTTAAGAACCTGAATTTTATAGTAGCTTTAGGGATTATATTTTATACAAAATCATTTATAACTTTATATTTTAAGACATAATAGAAAATGTTCCAAATGCTTCTATGTATGTCCCCTCTAGTCTTACCTGCTTTCCTACCCTATATCCTCCCCACCTCCACTCTTACTCCCTCTTTCCCTTTTGGGTTTCCAGGGGCTTAAGCTTAATATTTTGAAAATCATATTCTATTAAACTTTTGCTATACTATCTGGTTTTCTTAAAAAATTTAGAATGGTTTCTATACCCTTTGTATCACTTCATTGTTCCATATTAACTCCAGTTCAGTTGTTTAAATTGATTAGAGAGGTAGAAATTTATTAATAGCCCTTATATACTGTACCCAGTGAAACATGGCCTGTTTTAAAATACTGCAAAATCTGGTGCTTGGAGAAGGTTTCATTGTCTCTGTACATATTGTCATGACGTGTCTATGTCAAAGGTTCTTATATATTTCTTTTATAAGCTGAAAGAAGGTCTATTTTTATGTTTTTAGGTCCATGAATGGAATGTTGTAAATGCCTGTCAAAAATAAAACATTGAAAAATATGTGGATAGTTGTGTTTCTGCTTGATTGGAAAACAAGTTGAGAGAAGAGCACATTGAATCATCAAATTTTAGAATTAAAATCTCAAACACAGTATTGTTACTTATTAAATAAGGGACAAAAAGGAGAGAGGGAATGAAAAGAAGCATTTATTAATTGTCTGCTACTAACCTATATCGTATAGCAAGGAAGATAATGTCTTTCTGCCTCACAGATTTGTGAGACTGAAAGGAGATAATATATGAAGTGCTTTGCAAATCTTAAAGTCATATTTAAGCTAATAGTACTACAAGCTAGTCTATCCCTTAATCAAGTTACCAATATCCATATTTTTTAAGTTCTTCAGTGATGGAGAATTCAACTTTCTACAACCAGAGCTTGTTACTCTGAGGATCAACTTAAAAGAAGAGGTAAAGCCTGGAAGTAGTGGATCCTGAGCATTCTTAGAGAATTTGTTCTAAATCCTGACCTTCACACCGAGAAATTCTTTTCTTCAGGGCTCAGGCCTCATATACCAGTCTCTAAACTCTGGGACCAAAGAGGACACAAACTCAGTCAAGACAGAAGTGTGCAGGGCCTCACCCTAAAATAAAGGCTAAAGTCAGGAAGTCAATTGGAAGAGTGAAAATTGTAAAAGTCCCACCACATTACAAGCTATTATAATAATAAAGATGACAAGAAAAAATAGGTTGGGTATGTGTTCAGCTAGAATTTCTGGAAGAAAAGAAACAAGAGACTTAAAGTGTTTTATTAAGTGAAATGAAAGGACTTGAAGAAATAGAAATAGAAATAGCGCCTTGGGAAAACCTTGCCCAAGCAACAGACTTTCTGAAAATTGGAATGACTCATATAGAAATACCTCTGTTAAAAAAAAAACAAATATTAAAGCCAAAAGATTGCAAAAATAGAGTTAATATACTCTTACCAAAAATATCTACCCAAGAAAGATGAAAGAGATCATATAAGAACAACTGAGCTACTTAAAATATATAACCAAAAAAAGATTCTAGACAATATTTTCAGAAAAGATAAAAGAAAACTACTCTGATGACTTAGACTCAAAGGGCAAAATGAAAATAGGAAGAAAACATCAGTCATCAAAAACATTAAAGAAAATTCCCAAATACATTGCAGTGAAAGAGCTTCTGGGTCAAAAAAAGAAAAAAAGTAGTAAACAGACAAAATAGACATATTCAATTACTAAGGTGTTAGAGTGAGGGTCACTCAAAATTTAGCAATCCCTACTATAAAGGAACAGAGAAATTAGAATACAATATTCCAAAATATATAGACATAACAAAGAATAACAACCAGCAATGCTGAATGTAATTGTACAGGGTGAGGGGATAGATCTTAATGAAATAGAGAACTTCCAAGTACTCCTGATGAAAAGATTAGAATAGAAAACTTGAAAATATGATAAAAAAAATTTTATGTAATTGGGGAAAATTTTCCAAAAGATAAGAGCCAAAAATAAAAAAAGAACAAGCATGAACAAGCAGTCATGAACATGGAAAGTCTTCACATGCTAATATGGTTAGATGATACAAGTGTACCTTCATAATACTATATCACTAAGAGTCAGTAGAAATCTAAGACTGTAAAAGGAAGAGGAATATACTTGGCAGGGTGAAAGGGAGAGAGAATGGGGGAAATCTCGCATGATTAGAGTGCACAAATAGATTAAAGCAAGAAAGAGCAGGTGACTGGGTGACACTTGAACCTCACTCTAAACTGGTCAAAGGAGAGAAGAATATATACACACAACTGGGTACTGAAATACAGTGCACTCAATAGGGGAGCAAAAGGAAAAGGGGGATAGAGGGGAGGATAAGTGGGAAGGGAGATTAGGGGAAGAATTAGACTTTAAACACTCAAAGAAGGATTGATCATGAAGTGGGATTTAAAAGAAAGACAGAGGGGCAGCTGGGTAGCTCAGTGGATTGAGAGCCAGGCCTAGAAACAGGAGGTCCTAGGTTCAAATCTGGCCTCAGACACTTCCCAGCTGTGTGACCCTGGGCAAGTCACTTGACCCCCATTGCCTACCCTTACCACTCAGTATTGACTCCAAGATGGAAGGTAAGGGTTTAAAAAAAAATAAAAGAAAGACAGAAAAATGTGTGATTTGATTCAGGGAGGGAAAGAGAACAGGGATAGGGGAGCAGAATTAGATTGCACCAAGCTTCCAGCACTGGTACTGAGCCTATTCCCCTTCTCTCACAAGCCTATTCTATTTTATAAAGAAGGAGCAAGAAATAATGAAAATTAAAATTAAGGAGAATAAGATAGAGGGAAATGGATAATTAATGACAATAACTGTACAAATAAAATCAATGTAGCTAATAAAAGAAGAGAAGCAAGTAAAAAGGGAGGAAACTGGAAGTTTTCTGATAAAGCTCTTATTTCTAAGATCTATCAGGACATGATTCAGTTTTATTATAATAATATAATAGGCTTTTCCCAACTGATAAATGATAAATGATAGAGGAAAAAAACCCAAGCTATCAATAGCCATAAAAAATGCTCTAAATAGCCAATAATTAGAGGAAATCCAAATTAAAACAGTTTTAATGTTCCTCCTCATAGGCCTTAGTTTGGCAAAGCTGACAAAAATGACAAATTCTAGAAGGGTTTTTGTTGGAATTGTTAACTAAAGCACTTTTGAAACTATACCCCAAGTATGTTTAAAGTATGACCCAGTGCAGAGAAAGGAACAAAGAAAGAACTTTGTTTTGTTCAGCCCAGTTCTGATTTCCCAAATTAGGAGGTACACCAGATAATGTAAAAGCAAAAGGTACTGTTTTATTGCAAGCTTGAGCTTGGGTCCCACAATGGAACCAGGAATGAGAGGCTTAGGCAGCTTATATACAGTTTGAGTTCCAGGAACTGGGGGGGCTGGATGTTAACACATGCATCCTATCATCCATTCACCAGATGTTACTGGTTGGGGGTCTTTCCTGCCATTCATTAGGTGTTGCTCTTAGACCTTGTTGGCCTTAATTCTCTTTATAGTCCAAATGCATACATATTTTGTATTTATTCATCATTGCTTTCTAGCAATTTGAGTCTAAATAAATGTTAATCTCTAGATCATGAATTCCTTCTTATATATTATACACTTTTTGAAAACAGTTCATACAACCCTAGTCAAATACAACACTTTTAGAAATTCCATCTTTTGCAAAATACCAAATTCTTAGTACCTGTAGTATTAAAACCACTTTAAAAAACTTCTTTTGTGTCATATGATTACTTGTTGCTAGTTCTGACAGCACATACATTAAAAGAACATCTCATTTAAAAAATCCAAAGTTTAAATTTTAGAATAAGTTCTCAATAACAACATTACAACTTTTTCTGAATGACTTTTACATATACAAAGTAGCTAGTACAGTTATTGTACTTATAGAATAAACATTCCCTCTTTGTGTCAGACTGGCTATTAACCACACTTAGACAATTATCAAATTCACTGAAATCAAGGCCTAACAAATTTCTAACCATGAGTTTTTTTTTGCTCAATAAAATCTGGTTAATATTTCACATTTGACTGACAAACCGTTACCACAATAAATAAAATTACATTGTACCATATCAAAAATCATTAGCAATCCTCAACCCTTAAAATCAAATCTTAAGTGAAAAATGCTTCTAATTGTGGAGTAAAATCTCCCTTTTCTGCTCTGAATTTTTCTCGTTTTTTTTTCCTCTCACTCCTTTGGGGGCCCATCCAAAGGAAGAAAGAGGAAAAATCACTGAACAGCTATTTGCTTTTGTCCTCTGCTGAGGATTTTTGACAGTGGGAAGTTCAATCTTCCAACTCCCCTGCCTTTTTTTTGTAAGTGTCCAATTTAAGAATACATAGAGATGAGACTGTGACAAAGACAACAATTAAACAGAAACATACAACTTTGTGACAAGCATGCTTTAAAAGGAAAAAATCAGTGCTTTAGGATCCATGTTTAAAAAGAAATATTTGCAGTGAGAAAACTCATTAAAACAGTTTCAGCACACTGCCCCTTTAACTGAGGAAGCTGTGCTGAGCTCAGGTACTGTGATCTAACTTCCCTGTCCCCTAACTCTCCCTGTGCCTTACATTCTTTTTGTTTTTGTTTTTGTTTTTTGTTTTGTTTTTTAAACCCTTGTACTTCAGTGTATTGTCTCATAGGTGGAAGATTGGTAAGGGTGGGCAATGGGGGTCAAGTGACTTGCCCAGGGTCACACAGCTGGGAAGTGGCTGAGGCCTGGTTTGAACCTAGGACCTCCTGTCTCTAGGCCTGACTCTCACTCCACTGAGCTACCCAGCTGCCCCCTGTACCTTACATTCTGATAGATCTAACCTGTCTTTCTTTCTGGCTGTGATTTCTAACAAAATGTTCTTGTAGCACCTAGACAAAACTGCTATCTGTTCTCAGGGGGGATTGGAAGTGAGCTATTCATAAGGCTGACTGTGTTTCTTAAGAAAAGAACTTTGAACTTTTAAATCCTCTCCCCCCTTCCTACTCAGATCTCAAGTCTGATGCCAGAGCAGGCATAGCCTTTCCAGTTCTAAAATCTGGGAGGTTTGAAATGTAGGTGAAGGGAATATAGAACAGCCACTATGAAGGAAATTCCCCTTTGTGAAGCTGCATCTTAAACTCTTTTCGCCCCTTCCTTTGTTTAATCTTATAGCTAGTCACACAAAAACAACACAGACTCAACAGAAACCTACAGGACATACTCTCTCACACATTCATACGCCTGGAACCCAAAGAAGCCACTGAAATAGAGTGGTGTGGCCGGGTCCCTGCTTGGACTTCTCCCTTCTCTTCCAGTGTGTCCACTGGTGCTATCTCAACTTACTGGGGGTCACCCCAGGCAAGGGCCTCCATCCCCTGCAAGTTTCCCTTAAATCTCAGAGAACTCTAACCATTGCTGCAGAGACCCAGGACTCTGGGCAAAGGGCCTCCAACCCTTTGAAATGAATCTTTTCTGCCTGGACAGTTGAAAGGGTCAATCTACTTGCACTTTTTCTCAAATGCTTCCTGGCTGTTCCAGCTCAGCTTCTTGTGAAGTCTGAGAAACGTGTATCAGGCCAGTCCACACTCAGAAACAGGAAGAACCGAATCACTTATTGAGACTGGACTTGACACTAGGCCCCTTAGTAGAAGTCCTGAAGTTGGAGAGATTAACTGGGCCACTTAGTCGTATGCTCTAATCCCATGATTGGTTCCCCATCAGCCACACATCACACATAAACCACATATCACACACAGTTCTCTGACCCTTTCGCCCTCCGAACCAGTACTTCTATCCCTTTGCAATCCAGTTAGGAAATGCCAGATAAGCCCCGAAATGTTCAGCCCAGTTCTGACTTCCCAAATTAGGTGGTACACCAGATAATGTAAAAGCAAAAGATACTGTTTTATTGCAAGCTCAAGCTTGCATTCCACAATGGAACCAGGAATGAGAGGTTTAGCCAGCTTATATACAGTTTGAGTTCCAGGAACTGGGGGGGCTAGATGTTAACACATGCTTCCTATCATCCACTCACCAGATATTACTGGTTGGGGGTGTTTNAGCTTGCATTCCACAATGGAACCAGGAATGAGAGGTTTAGCCAGCTTATATACAGTTTGAGTTCCAGGAACTGGGGGGGCTGGATGTTAACACATGCTTCCTATCATCCATTCACCAGATGTTACTGGTTGGGGGTCTTTCCTACCACTCATTAGGTGTTGCTATTTTTATCAGCTCTTATACCCAGTTGGCTTTCAAGCCTAACAGTTTTAACTGGAACTATGTCTAAAAACAGTCTCAGGGAAGGAGGTGTTGATGTGATGTTACCAGTAATATCCCCCCCCCAAAAGCTATAGCAACATTTTTGGGACACAAGGCATAAAAAATGTACTAGTTCCTCCTTCAACTGGTTCAATTTTTTTTTTTTTTTTAGTTTTGAAAAATCAAAGTTGAGAGAAAGTTAATACCGTTCATCTGGGGCATTGATTCTATAAGGAAGAATCTCAAAAACTCATTTAGAAAAAAACTCAATATAATCTTTAATAACCTTAATGTATAACTAGTAACCAGGTTTAGTCCTCAAATACAATACATGGGCTCTGTACTAATATTTTTATTCCCATTTGGTTTGTATTTCTCTCAATCAATATTATACTTGTATTTTGCTTTTTTAAAAAAAGATGTCTCAATTAAAAGAAACAAAATAAATATTCTACAAGGACACTAATAATGTTGCCAGTGGACAGTTGCAGATCTTGTTAGGTATACCTATAGTTAGACTGAAAGCTCAACCACCATTAGGAAAATATAAACAACTAAAACTCCAGGACCTTATGAGAGTAAGAAAAATGTTCTAGAGCCCATCTACATATGCCACTACCACTGGACTTGTATTGTTCTCAATCAAAGGGGTAAGTTTCTTTCAATGTGAAGTAATGAAACATTCTTACTACAAAGGAAGGTACCTAAATCCAATTCAATTCATTTAGGACATTCATCCAACAGGAAGTCATGTCAGATTGATGCTTAGAGGAAGAACCTTTGAAATCCTGTGGTAAGAAAACAATATGATCTTTATGAAGCTATGAATGAATATACTGGACTTAATTATCCTGGTTTCTGTTTTTTTAATTGCCTTAAATTGAAATAGTAATAGCAAGAGCTCACATTTATATAGGACTTGCCATGTGCCAGGCACTGAAATACAAACAACCTATCTAGTTACCAACATTGTACCAAAAATATGTTACCGAGAATCAATTATTCAAATAAAGTATATGATCTACAGACTTAGTAGTTTACTTCCATTTGTTTCATATTGCTCCTAAACAACAGGATAGCTCTATTTCAATCTACAGCAATAAAATCTTTTAAATAAAAAGGAAGATACACACATCCAATAAATCTCTTTACCAATATTGATCCAATTGTAAGTAAAGACTTCCAGTTCATGATGAATCACAGTCAAAAGGGGATTTCTGAAAACCTTGTAGAAAAAAAATAGATTTCTGGTACAATGTTGGTAACTAGATAGGTTGTTTGTATTTCAGTGCCTGGCACATGGCAAGTCCTATATAAATGTGAGCTCTTGCTATTACTATTTCAATTTAAGGCAATTAAAAAAACAGAAACCAGGATAATTAAGTACAATATATTGTTAACTTTGAAAAAACACAGAACTATTAAATAGTCCTAAAAGCTACTCTTTAATTAAGGAAAAGGGGGGAAAGGGCTGATTAGGCTTCCACTCAGAGCCACCCTCCACATGCGAGGATTGAACACTGCTTGCTCTGGTCCCTGACCCCCTGGGAGTGCCACCAAGCTAGATGAGAGTCCTCCCCGGCAATGGATACTAAAAGAATGGTCCCTGCCCAGGTGTGTCTTCCTGGGAAAGGGCCTCTGATACAATGAGGAAGACTACCTAAGAAGAAAGGATATTTAGCATTTACCCTAGGGTCCATTATTCAGTCTGCAACTGCTAGCCTGAGATTCCCTTCAGGGTGGATTCTCATAGGAAAAGGGAACAAGCACAAGCTTTGGGGGTGTCCAACCTACAAGCCATTCCTAAAACTTGGGGTTCATCAGATCTCACTAGGCCAAAGTTTGCGGTCTCTAGATTCCATGTCAACAATATTTTGTCCCGAACATCAATAAATAAGTTAGTGGTTGACATATTGGAATACTATCTGAAGGAGGATTCCTGAAAACTCAGGAAATAAAATACAATCCTGTTGTTAGGAACCTAATTAAGTCATTAGAAATCTATTAAAACTTTACAAGAACCATGCTCAGCTCTGCACATTTCTGGAGGGATGTCTAAAATGAGTTTCTGTTCTCTTATATCCCAGAGATTAGACACTGGTGTCTGAGGCTTGAGCCCTGGAGATGAGAAACTCTTGGTGTGAGGGTCATGATTTAGAATAAAATCCTTAAGAATGCCCAGGATTCATTCACCATTTCCAAATTTTAACTCTTCTTTTTAGTTGATCCTCAGAGTAACAAAATCGGTAGAAGAGATTGAATTACCTATCATTGATGATCTTTTAAAAAAAAAAACACAATGCATTCTCTCTTAGAATCAATATTGATTCTAAAGCAGAAGAACAGTAAGGTCTAGGCAATAAGGATTATTTGACTTGCCCTGGGTCACAGAGCTGGGAAGTGTATGAGGCCAGATTTGAGCCCAGCATCTCCCATCTATAGGCCTGGCTCTCAATCCACTGAGCCACCTAGCTACCCTCGTAAAATTTATTTTAAAAAATTTGGATTCAGAATATTCTCCCTTCCCCTGCCCCTCTTGAATTCCTTGAGAAGACAACCAATACATGTGGAGTCGACTTTACTATACTTCCAGGATCACACACAAATTCCTCTTTTTAGTTTTCTAAATCCTTAACAACCTGGTCCTTTCCTTCCTATGCAGTTTTTATTACACTTCAGTCCTCTCCACACTCTGCAATCCTGGTACACTGACTTCTTTGTTCTTCCTATAGCCCATCTGTGTGGAGTAAAAATTAATATTTAGTAGTGTATTATTCACAATTGTGGTTAGCATTAAGTAGTAATAATAGTGATAATTTCTGATCAATTATCCCTGTAACTCTCCTATATAGATTAGTTCAGCCAGACCAGTGTTGGGAAGAAGTGGTGCACCTGCACAGGCCGCATTTGGGGAACTTCTCCATTCCCCCTCTTCCCTGTCAGCTGGAGGGCAGTTTTTGCTTGCCCCCACCCCTCTGACTAGCTGCCCAAAGCAAACACTTTTTCTCTCAACTCAAGTAATCCCGGGGCTCAAAAACAGTTTGAATTTGCCCTCTAGGCGTTGGAACTTGCTCCAACGAGGATTCAAGACCCTTCCGAGAAGAGAGAAAAGAAGCCCATCTCTACATAACAAAGAGTAGAGATATCCTCTCCGGGAAGTGAATAGCTGGTTCCCCAATCCAAACCCCTTCTTATACCCTTAGTACTTCTTCAAAAGTGGCCAAGTTCCTTTCCTTTTCTTTGTTATTGATTCTCAATTCCTGAATATGACTAAAACTGAGAAAGCATTAATTTAAGAAAAACTCTCTTGATTCAAAGAGAGCTGGTAACCAAAAAGGGGTTAAGGAATATGCCTGATAAGAAACCAATGGCTCAAAAAGAGGTGGTGGGTAACTCAAGATACCACCGTATAGATTTCCCATAAAATAAGGATTCTTCTTTTAAACCTGTGGACATGGCTAAGGTGAAGCCCAGCAATGTTCCCTGCTGTCTGTTTCTTCTCTAATAAAAGCTGCTTCCTGGCTCCCTGTCACTGTCTTATCTGTTACCTGTCTGCTCATTAGGGTGATTTATGGGGGTATAAAACCCACCCCCACCCCCCGCAGCCCACCCCCCACCCATCCATCTCCAATCTCCCTACCTGTGCACTCCCAGTCCCCCAGGCCCAACATTTCCCCCCTTCCCACCTCTGCCAGGTAGTTTCTTGGACCTTCTTTAAGTCTCAACACAAATCCCGCCCGATGTAATATCCTTTCCTGGTCCCCTTTAGTGCTTCATGAATGCTTTCTGACAATTTGTCTCGCAGAGTTAACTGTTCATCTACTGTAGAGACAATTTTCTGGGCTCTCTCCCACTAATTCTTAAGTAGGATGTCTTTTGGTCAGTTTCCAGACATAGGGCTCCTCCCTCTGCCATCACATCTGGTCCATTGAAATAAGACATTTAGAGGTTAGTTGGAGGGTTTTAAAGAAAACAAATTAGGAGGGAAACAAATATTTATGAGCTAAATAATTGTCACAGAGAATGGAGCGGGGGGGGGGGGGGGAGAGGCAAAAACAAAAAAATGCATCAGCCCTTTTAAAAGGTTTGTAGTTTTTTTTGTTTTTGCTTTTGTTTTACTTTTTGTTTTTCCTCCTCCGGGAATTTAGGAACCTGGAAGCCTCGGGTTTATTTCTCTGAGGGTAGAGAGATAGAGACAGATTGGGAAGGAGAAGTGAGAATGGAGGAAGTTATTGAGCCTCCTCATCCTCATCCCTAAATCCAAGGGAGGAGGAGCTGCGCGTGTTCCTGCGCTTTATAAAATGTGCCAGTCTCTTCCAACTCAGTCGGTTCCGCACTCTCTCTGGGACTGTGTAGCAGCGTCCTCTGACGGGTCCCTCCCCGGGTCAGTGCCTCCGAGCTCCTTCTCTCTCCCGCAGCTAAGTCATGTCTTCCAGCAGCCGAGTAGCCGTGGTGACAGGGAGCAACAAGGGCATCGGCTTCGCCATCGTGCAAGAAATTCTCGGGCGATGTGATTCTCACGTCCCGGGACCCGACCCGGGGCCAGGAGGCTGTGAAGAAGCTGCAGGAGGAGGGACTGAAGCCGATTTTCCACCAACTGGACGTCGATGACCCGCAGAGCATCCGGACGCTGCGGGATTTTCTCCAGGAGCGCTACGGGGGTGTGGATGTGCTGGTCAACAATGCGGGAATGGCCTTCAAAGGTACGAGACGTGGGAATGGAGACTGTGTGTGTGTGTGTGTGTGTGTGTGTGTGTGTGTGTGTGTGTGTGTNGGGAATGGAGTGTGTGTGTGTGTGTGTGTGTGTGTGTGTGTGTGTGTGTGTGTGTGTAAATGAAAGTCGCTAAAACTGATTGTGCTGAGTGGAAAATTCTGAACTCCTCACTCCGGGAGAAAAGGGGATGAGTAGAGGGTGAGGTGGAGAGATCAGAAAGTTCTTTGGGGGGCTGGCAACAGCTACAGTGTGTTAGCTCATTCTGTTGTTGTTCAGTCGTGTCCCTGGGGTCTTCTTGGCCAAGACACTGGAGTGGTTTGCATTTCCCATTTTAGTGCATTAATACATACCTAATAAGTGACTTGCCCAGGGTCACACAGCTAGTGAGTACCTCAGGTCAAATCTGAACTTAGGTCTTTCCTGACTCCTGGCCTAATGATTGCTCTATCCATTGAGTCATCTAGCTGCCCCTACCTTGAGAATTTACTTTATATCATTTTGCTTGTATCTCCTATTGCTTTCCTGGTGTATGTATTGTAGCCTGCCAGTAGAGTGAAAGCACCCTGTGTATTGTATCCCCAGGCCTGTTTTCTGTTTGCACCTGGTTTTGTGCTTTAGTGTATACTTGTAGTTGTGGAACCTTGCAAAGCATCTTGGTGCAATTGCTCCTTATGAATTTTACAAGGTGTCCAATTCCGAGGAAGTTCTTAGCTAAGTAATGTTACAGTACCTCTACTATTGTGTTTTGTCTTTGTGTCATCACGAATTGCATTTACAAATGCTTTCTCTGAGAAGTTTAATCCTCAGTGAAAACTCTCAAACTCAGTTCTGTTATGCACCAACTAGTCTGAGCATTTTGGTGAATTTTTCATTTTTCCTTTACTCTTAAGTGTCTCAGTAAATATAAGCTGGGTCTAGAGTCAGGAAGACTTTAAGTTCAATTACATCTTCAGACACTACCTTTATGACCTTGAGCAAGTCACTTAATCTGTTTCCCCAATGGTAATATGACTATAATAAAAGCACCTACCTAGAAGGTTGTTGTGAGTGTTGTAAAATGTGGGGCATGTAGTAAGAGCTTTAGAAATGCTTTCTCCTTTTAAAATTATTTGAATTTATTTGTTTTAGAAAGAGTAAAGTTCAGAGTGATTATTGATTAACTTACTCTTGGTTTTCTTCCTTTTCTTCTCACTCTCCTTTTTTAGCTGCTGATACCACACCTTTTCCTATTCAAGCTGAAGTAACAATGAAAACCAACTTTTTTGGCACCAAAGCTGTATCTGCAGAATTACTGCCTTTAGTAAAACCCCAAGGTAAATTCATTATTTAGAATATAAAGCTGTAACTTTGTTTGTAGAAGAAGGAAAACTCTACAATTAAGAAACATTAAATAGTAAACAAAAGATCTGGGTTCTAGATCTATTTCTAAAAATAACTGCTTTGCCTTATTATCCCCTTGATTCTAGACCTTGATTCTGACAGCTTAAAAAAAAATAGATTCCATTAGCTCTTAATACCATATCTGTTTCTTTGGTACTTTTCTCCCTCTTATAATTCAGGGAGATTGGCAAAAGTTTGACTACATTATAGTAGTTATTTAAATTATGCTTATAAAAAATGTTATAATAGCAAAAAAAGGGGAAGAGAATAAAAATCAAATCAAGTCTCTCCCCTCAACAGAAGATAGACTATTCTAAAAGAGTTTTTCCCATAGAAACCTGAAAAGTAAATTATTTCAAAAGGAGACAATTTTAATTTTAAATTCTTTGGAAAATCCAGCATGGTATACCTCCAACACTCTTAGAGGAAGCTTTATTTCTCTGAAAGAAATCTTCTGGTTAGTAAATGAAACTGTAGTCACCCATTCTGCCAGAATCTTAAATACATCCCTTGTTATATATGTGTTGAATAAAGGGAAGTCTTCTTCAAGCCTTTATATTACCAGAAGGAAACTGAATAATATTATTATAATTAAAGTCACTTTCTTCATCAGAGGAGCCCACTCATCTCTTATGTATTTGGCATATACTTTTGGTAAAGTAGGCAATCAGAGCAATTTTTTAAAATTGGAATATGTATGTCTTTTTAAAACTATAAGTTCCATTGATATTTTATATTTTTTACATCACCATTGAATGAATCTCTTTCCCCCTCCCAGAAAGCTATGCCCTATGGCAAATAATATTTTTTAGAGGGGGAGATTCAACACAACTGAACAATACCATGAAAAAGTCTGAAATCATATGCAATATGTAACACCCTTGGACTTCCTACATCCACAAGGGCTGGATTGTTAGTATCTTCTCAAATCTCCTCATTTGATTCTCCCTTGATCTTTATAATTTTGTTATATTTATTTTTTAGACTCATTGTTCTTTCCATTTACATTGTTTTGTTTTAATTTATTAATAGTATTTATTTCCAGGTATTTCTGCCCCTCTCTAACCTCCCCACACCATCTAGCATCATCTGACCAAGAGCAATTTAATAAAATATATGTTACAGAAAAAAAATTGATCATTAGGATAATGCAACATTTTAAGTATAGTATAAACATTTATAATGCAGTTGGCCTCCATTCACATATGTTAAGGCAGTCTTTAGAGTAAGAAACATTTTAACATAATGAGGATTTATCATTACCTGGATGATTGTGCAGTGTACAAATTATCCTCCTGCTGGATATTTAAGAAAATCAGATGATTTCGTTGTCCAGTTTCTCCAAAGAGAGCTGACCTAGTCAGAAAAGCAAGAGGCCAAAAGATACTGCAGCAAACTACATAGGTTACCAGTATAGTGATAGTTAATAAGGAAGATTACACTTAAATATGTGGCATTGTAAGGGTTAAAAAGGGGTTTTGGTTGGGTGAATATTAAAAGGGTTGGTCACCAGGGAATTGAATAATTATCAATCCCCAATTAAAGAATAACCTCAAGTCAAAATGACTTTTATGGAAGTTTTTTACAAATGAGAAGAGAGAGAGAAAGTAAGAAAATTAGAGAGAGAATAAGATAGGATGAGTAATCTAACACACTGAGTAATTTTCTCCAGCCCCTGGCTCAACCCAGGCAGATTTAACTAGTCCTTAATTGGAGAAGCCTGAGCTGAGAGTCCCTGAGGCCCAAGGGCTGAGGATGAATGAAGCAAAAGCTTCAATCTCTGGTCCTCTCTTTTTTTTGTTTTTTAAACCCTTAACTTCTGTATATTGGCTCCTTGGTGGAAGAGTGGTAAGGGTGGGCAATGGGAGTCAAGTGACTTGCCCAGGGTCACCCAGCTGGGAAGTGTCTGAGGTGGGATTTGAACCTAGGACCTCCCATCTCTAGGCCTGACTCTCAATCCACTGAGCTACCCAGCTGCCCCCGCTGGTCCTCTCTTGAAAGGAGAGTTCCTTCACAGAATCCAGGAAGATTTAGTCTTTACACTCACCAGGTGTAATTCCAAGGGAGAGACTCAGAGCAGTCTCGCCTAGTCCAAGGTTTCAGCCAGCGCTCCTCCAGGTCCAAGTCAAGAATAAGAAGAGAGCTACAAGAAGTTGTCACTCTCTTTTAAAGGGGCTTCTTTTGTGTCACTTCCTGTGCCTTCCTCTTAGTTTACTTGTCCAATCACAATAGACGCTTTTCTTAGGACTGCCAGGGAGGCAGTCAGCAAATTCTGATTTGTCACTTACTCTAGCACACATGGGTCACAGACCTCCCAACTTGTGAATTAAGTGGGGATGTTTACACTTTTGGTGATTAGATTTGATAATGGGCAAGGTAGATTTAATCTCATTATCACAATCCCCCCCATGATCATTTGGGAGACCCATCTCCCCAATTGATCATTTGACAACGTAATCATCTTGTACCCCTAAAAATCTTCTAACTACAATAGAGATAAGAGGGAAATAGGAGAGAGAGAGAGAGAGTAAAACCAATATTTAGCTAAACACATTGACAAAAAGCCAATTTAGGGGGCAATCCCCTTTAGCATAAGAGTTTACAATTCAAAATAATTGTGTTCAGTCCCCTTAAGTTCAATCAAATGCAACCCAAAGTTCATTATGGATCATCTTGATTCAGTGTAGGTTTTTGCAGGCATCTTTTTCCAAATAGTTCATCTTCTGGATTCAAAGTGTTAGCAGGCTTCTTTTCCTGAAAATTTTCTCAAACAAAATTTTAAATCTTGGATTTTTATAAAAATACAACATGTGTATATCACACACATACATTGCCCCCTTCAACTAGCTGTTAAATATTTACCAGCACATCCCTGAATAATACAGCACTAAATGAATGACTTCTCTGCTCCTAGAAGGGATACCCCTTTTAATGCAGCCCAAATTACATTAGCTTTTTTAGCCAGTATATTACACTGCTGATTCACTTATTAAACTTGTAGTCAATTAGAACTGCAGACTTTTTCCAAAACAATTTATATAAAACTTCCTCTTTAGTCATGAATTTCATCTTATTAGATTCAGCCTATAGCCTTTTACCATCTTTCTCATAACTATCAACTTCCCATTGACTGTTTTGGTTCTGTCATTACATTATTTAATGTGAGCAAAAACAAAATAAAAGCTGAGGAGTTTTGCCTTCCCTTTTGTCCTATCCATTTTTATCCTCCTTTTATGTAAGAGTTGAGCTAGAAAAAGCACTTTTCATTGCATTCTGAACTTTAGCATTAATAGACCTTATATTTATAGAATTGTGCTACATTTTTTTTACATTTATTTTTTTAATTAATTAATTTAGAATATTTTTTCCATGGTTACATGAATCATGTTCTTTTCCTTCCCTCCTCCCACTGCCTTCTCATAGCCAATGAGCAATTCCACTGGTTTTTACATGTGTTATTGATCAAGACTTATTTCTAAATTATTAATATTTGCACTAGGGTGATTGTTTAGAATCTACATCCCCAATCATATCCCCATCAAATCATGTGATCGAGCAGTTGTTTTTCTTCTGTGTTTCTACTCCCATAGTTCTTTCTCTGGATGTGGATAGCGTTCTTTCTCATAAATCCCTCAGAATTGTCCTGGATTTGCTGCTAGTAGAGAAATCCATTACATTTGATTGTGCCACAGTGTATCAGTCTCTGTGTATAATATTCTCCTGGATCTGCTCTTTCACTCTGCATCAATTCCTGGAGGTCATTCCAGTTCACATGGAATTCCTCATTATTTCTTTTAGCACAAATAGTATTCCATCACCAACAGATAACACAATTTGTTCAGCCATACCTCAATCAAAGGGCATCCCCTCATTTTCCAATTTTTTTGCCACCACAAAGAGCACGACTATAAATATTTTTGTACAAGTCTTTTTCCTTATAATCCCTTTGGTGAATAAACCCAGCAGTGCTATGGCTGGATCAAAGGACAGGCAGCCTTTTAAAGCCCTTTGGGTATAGTTCCAAGTCGCCTTCCAGAATGGTTTGATCAATTCACAATTCTACCAGCAATGCCTTAGTGTCCCAATTTTGCCACATCCCCTCCAACATTTATTACTTTCCTTTGCTGTCATATTAGCCAATCAGCTATGTGCTACATTTTAGTAATCATCTTCCACACATTTCTTTTCAAAATCTAATTTGATTAATGAGTTCCCTGGGCATTCACATTGGTCTCTTAAAGCAAATCCCATATTTTCCACTCATTAGAATCGGTCCTTTTATTGCTTTCAGAATTTTTTTCTTGAGCATCTCGTGTCTCCTAGGCTGACTTTTCTTAAAGCTCTTTAGTCCATGAAATCCTGCCTTTCTTTCCTTTGAACCCTTTGAAATCTGCTCTCTAAAAGCTAGGGTACATGTCTGACATCTTTAAAAAGAGGATTAAAAACTCAAGTATCTTATTATTTTTACAAAAATAACTATATTTAAATGTTTTTGGTCTACCCCAGAGTGAGGTCACAGAGTGAGGTCGTCTAAGGATAATTGTAACAAAAATGAAACTGTTTTCCTTTTCTTATTTTTCCTCTTTGTAACACTATAAACTGACCCACTAATCCACCATGCACAGGGTGATTCATTCAACAGATTTTCTTTTCATCTCTGCTAGGTACAATGAGGAGAATACAGAAAAGTATAAAATATAATAATACCCAATAATATTTGAGTACTATAAAGTACTATATACAAGTACTATCAGAACTTTCAGCTGAGACAGTAGTCAGACGTGCAAAGAATGATACATTTGAGCCTGGTCGCAGATAATGAGAGATGAGGGAAGAGAACATTATAGGTAGAGCAGATATTATGAACAAAGATAGGAGAGAAAAGGAGATTTTTCTTGTTTTTTTTTTCTTTTCATTTTCTTTACAAATTCTAATCTCCTCAAGGGAAGAATCCTCTTTTCTCCATAAAGTGATCTCCTAAAAATATTCCCAAATACTTTGGGTGGTTTTTATTTTAAAATATTTTTTATATATACATTGGATAACAGATTTATGGCTATAAGATAGAATCAGAGATGATATTGAAGATCATTTAACCCAGCCTCCAGAAAAGTTAGTGTCAGAACTGGCTAAAACTCAGGACTTATATTTTCTTTTCTTTTCTTTTTTTTTTAACCCTTACTTTCCATCTTAGAATTAATACTGTGTATTGGTTCCAAGGCAGAAGAATGGTAAGGGCTAGGCAATGGGGGTTAATTTGCCCATGGTCACACAGCTGGGAAGTGTCTGAGGCCAGATTTGAACCTAGGACCTCCCCTGCCTAGGCCTGACTTTCAATCCACTGAGCCACCGAACTGTGCCCCCTTATCTTTTCTCATTGCTTTACCTCCTAAGTCTGAAGTGTTTAAGTTGAGGGTGTGGGTTGTAAGAATTAAAATTTAGTTATTATAGTTATATCTTTAAAATATGTGGCCGCCAGGAATCAACAATTCAGGTTGATTCCGTAATTAAATCAGACCCAAGTCAGCATCGGGTTGAGGAGTTTATTTACAATCAGGAAAGTGAGTAGGGATAAAGAGAAGAGGGAGGTAGAAGACTAAATAAATGAAGCTGTAAGCCGCAAGGCCCAACAGCCGGATAGGCAGAGTTTAGAATTGGCCCAGCTAGGCCAAGGAAGCCAGCCTAACTTACCCACGTGACAATACAGAGTGTAATCTGTCTGTGGTCTCAGGAGATGCTTCTTCTTCCAGTTCCAGACGCCAACTCCCACTACAGGAAGTTCACTAACTTACTTAAAGAGAATGTGCCTTTCATCACTTCCTGTGGTCCACCTCTAATTCAAATGGACAAATGGCAGTTCCTACATTGATTTGGACTGCCCAAAGGGCAGTCCCTTATTCTTGATTTGTTACTTATTGTCACGTGTGGGTAACTCGTCTCCCCTCCCCACTAAGGGAGGTGGGAGTGACATCATTAGCACGCCTGGGTTGGGTAGATTTTTGACTATTAATAGGATCTGGCTATTCTATTTACACAGGGTATAAGAAACAGTTCATTTATGGGTAAGGGTATGTGTGTTAGGGAGATATCCCAGAGCAGTTGCTACATTAAAATAATGATAATGATACAATTTTGAATGTTTCTGTTCAAAAAGGCCACAGAAATGACAGAATATTGGACCCAGAAGGAACTTCTGACAGGATCAAGTGTAACTCTCCTCATTTTCCAAATAAGAAATCTTTATTCCTTAGAATATTCCTTTAGATTCAAATATTCCTGAGAAATCCAAAGAATTCAGGGACTCTAACCAGTGATGCATTTACTTAGTGGCAGATCCATTGAGACCAAATTCATATATAATCTGATTCCCAGTCCAGTGCTATCAGCATTAATAAAGTTCTTTTGGAGAATTTACCTTACATTTCAGCCCCCCCCAATTTCCTTATCTATATTTAAACTCCCACAAAAATGTCATTGATTCTCACTTTCATATAAATTATTGCACTCTAGGGTTCTTCCCAAGTGCTTGAAGTAAATACAGCTCAAGAGGTGGAGAGAATAGAAGAAAGAAGGGCTTTATTCTGGTGTGGGCATGAGGGAGCAGGAAAGGGAGATTTCTAGATATGAAGAGAACTACATAGCCAAAGGTACTATGAGCCAGTAAAAAACATTTGATTAGAATGGTCCCAGCATCCCAGGTTTCATCTATGTTCAAAAAAACTGGGCATTACCCACCTCCAAACATTACTCAGCCTCAAGTCCAACAGTTCTTTCTCTGGAGGCAGATAGCATTCTTTATCATAAGTCCTTCAGAATTGACATATATGTATATATCCATGTGTTTCATCATAGGCAGAGTGGTGAATGTCTCTAGCAGGATGAGCTTACGTTCTCTTGAAGGCTGCGGCCCAGAACTACAGCAGAAGTTTCGCAGTGACACCATCACAGAGGAAGAGCTGGTGGGGCTCATGACAAAGTTTGTGGAAGATACAAAGAAAGGAGTGCATCAGAAGGAAGGTTGGCCCAACAGTGCTTATGGAGTGACCAAATTGGAGTCACCGTGTTGTCTAGAATCCATGCCAGGCAGCTGAATGAGCAAAGGAAAGGTGATAAGATTCTTCTGAATGCCTGCTGCCCAGGATGGGTGAGAACTGACATGGCGGGCCCCAAGGCTAACAAGAGTCCAGAAGAAGGAGCTGAAACCCCAGTTTATTTGGCTCTTTTACCCCCAAATGCTACAGAACCTCATGGCCAGTTTGTATCAGAGAAAAAGGTTGAAAAATGGTAAACTTCATTTGTGAATCCATTCTAGTTATACTAGAATGTCAAGTATCTTAGAGTTGATTTAAATGTGCATTTAGAAAGAAATAAAAATAAGATTATATTTCGTAGCATTTTTAATTCTCACAGCTAATTTCTAAAAGATGTTTTCCTTGAGTTGCCTACTAATTATATGAAAGATTTTTAATGACTTTATATTTGTAATGCTGTTGGAAAAAAAACAAGCAAAATTCAGATTGCTTAAATGGAATAAAAGGTTTTTTAAAAAGCAAGAAGATCATTAAATACTCTGAAGTTTTAATTATTTATGATCAAATTTTACATGTAGAATCTGCTTCATCACAGAAATAAGTAACAAATGAAGATTTCTTACACTGGGAAAGTACCACACAAGTAATAGCCTTCTATTGGGGGATGGAGATGGCACCTATACTTTGGGGAATTTACTGGTACATTCATTATAGACTGTCAGGGTGACCTTCGTGCAAAATAAGTTTCTAATACCATATTTCAGGCTACTTCTTTTTCATTTTATGGGAATGCAAGACTTCTTTTATAATTCCCAAGATCCTTTGTAAATTTTGGGATCATTTGACTCTTACTAATGCATCGTTGGCAGATTACTTAAGAAAACACACTCCTTAAAAAGTTTGTGCTCAACCAATGTAGATGTCTGCGGGCTAGATTGGGGGAAATTGTAGCTCAAAGACAAATGGGCAAATGAAACTCAGTCAGTGTGGTGGAAAGTGGACAGGATTTGTAATCATAATCTGGGGTTGAATCCCAGGTCTTTTCCTTCCTTTTTTGTGTGCATCTTTTAACTTCTCTGTGTGCATCTTTTAACTTCTCTGAACAGCTACTAATTCTCAATCTAAGCAGTATTCTATGTGAGTCACATGGTCCAATGAGGCACTACATAAATAGGAGCAAGTTGGTAGCTTTTTCAGGGCTAAGCTATACTCAGGAGTCATAAGAAAATAATCTAACTTTGTCTATTTTTTGTGGGCCTTTTCCTTCCATGTCACTTACATTATATTTTATTTTTTAAAAAATGAAAAAAGAAATGCTGGGAAGTAATTCTTTGAGCCATACTGACATTTATTGTAGAAAGTTGTAAATTACAAAATGTACCAGTGCTCAGGCCAGTCCCAACTCTGTCAAATACCCAGTGTAGTGCTCTTTTGAACAGCTCTTCTCAGAGGGGGTTGACCAAAGAAGATCTCTTTTTTAAAGCAAATATATTTTATAAAGTAATGATCGATTACATATATAGTAAAAACCAAGGTCACCTCTGGTATCTTCAAATGCCAACTTAGCTATCATTCTATCTAGGGATCTTTCAGGATTCTGAGCATGGGCACACCTCCTCTTGGCAAGAATATCTTGCCAAGATATTTCAGAGGATTTTCTTTGTGATTTTTACTCACAATATGATTATTGATTCTCATACACAATTATTCAATGACTAATTAGGATTATTCTGTATCATCAATTCTACTATGAATACAACTTATAACATGAGACAGAACTGAGTGTGCTAGTCTCAGAATGAGTGTTCAACTTACAAAAGCTGGCTTGTTACCTTTTATTGATTAAGGACTCAGGGACAAAGTTTGGGAGGAAGACTGATGAAGGATAGAAAGGGCAATAAACAACTCAGTTGTTCCCCTTACCTCACCTGAGCTGGGCTGGAAGAAGCTACAAACCAGTCACAGGTGTTTTGGATTGTAAGTCAGGGACTGGTGCCGGAGAAGGGGGCAGGGGTCCCTTGTTTTGGGAACTTGTATATATTGTCTGTTTGCTGCCTAGTCAGTTGGCACTTCTTAGTCCATCATTGAAGTGCTCTATTTCATGAAGGAAATAAAACAACTGCCCTTTTTTACTTTTTACTCCTACCTTCTGATTCCAAGTTTTGTTTACTTAAGCGAGTGTCATCATTTTTTATCTCACACAATTATATTGTTCATCCAAGTTGATTACCTGCGTAAGTTATACACATACAAAATATTAAAATAAACAATGAATATATGTATTTATTGATATATGAATATTAAACAGCTTAACTAAATTATATTTTACAGTTTTTACTGTTAAATAAGACATTTAACTTGTGCTCAATTAAGTGGATCTGTCCCTCTCAGTGGGAAAAAAAACAAAACTGTACAATAATTTCAGTGGGGTTGTTTTTTTGTTTTTTGTTTTTTTTTACAGAGGTCCTCATTATGACTGTTGTAAGGAGAACAAATTTTTGGAGTTTTGGTAAGGGATATACGTTATATGTTATTTTGGAATAAACAACTATTGTTATCCTGTAGTTAGAGGACACTGACTTTTTTGTTGTTAGTTGGGAAACAGAATAGTTTACCTGGAAGATCTATGGAAAATAGAAGAATTTATGACCAAACAAGAGATAGAAATATGGGAAGTATTAGAAGATGTAAAATGAATAATTTTAATAATAATAATAATTTTATCGTGAAAAGGCTTTTGTACAAACAAAACCAACGTAACCAAGATTTCTAATTCCTAAGCAACAAAATTGAGGAAAATTTTTATAAAAAGTTATTCTGATAAAGGTCTAATTTCTCAAATTAATAAAGAACTAAGTCACATTTATAAGAATACAAAAAATTCCTCAATTGACAAATGATCAAAGGATATGAACAAGCAGTTTTCAGATGAAGAAATCAAAGCTATCAATTATCATATAAAAATGTTCTAAATCATTCTTGATTAGAGAAATGTAAATTAAAGCAACTCGGAGGTACCACCTCATGCCTAACAGATTGTCCAATATGATAGAAAAGGAAAGTGATAAGTTTTGGAAGGGATGTGGTGAAATTGAGACACTAATGTATTGTTGGCAGAGTTGTGAACTTATCTAACTATTCTGGAGGGCAATTTGAAACTGTGCCCAAAGGACCATAAAATTGTGCATACCCTTTGATCCTATAATACCAGTACTAGGTCTGCATTCCAAAGAGATCATAAAAAAGGGAAAAGGACCTACTTGAAAAAAATATTAATAGCAACTCTTTTTATGGTGGCAAAGAATTAGAAATCCAGGGGACATCCATCAATTGGGGAATGGCTGAACAAAATATGTTGGTGATGGAATACTGTTGTGCTATGAGAAATGATGAGCAGGATTATTTCAGAAAAAGCTGGAAAAATCTGCAGGAACCAATGCAGAGTGAAACAAGCTGACCCAGGAGAACATTGCACACAGTAACAGCAATATTGTTTCATGATCAACTGTAAAAGACAATTACTCTCAGCAGTACAATGATCTGGGACAATTCTTTTTTTTTTTTTTTTTTTTT
>NC_058132.1:412746981-412813011 GCF_016433145.1 Gracilinanus agilis | reverse complement strand
CTGATGCTGAGTAGCCATCATTAGCCCAGCAGCTTCTCAGCTTTATCCTCGGGCTCAGTGTCTGTTCCCAATCTATTGGCTCCTGAGGTCTGAATTCTGTTTTTTTCCAAGGTCAAGCCCCCTGGTGGGCCCCCTTGCTTGATCCTCTGCTGGAGGTTTCTTTACAAGTCTCAGGGCGCTGTTTCCACAGTCGTATACCCGTCTGCACTGTTTCCCCACTTAGGCTTAGTTCTGCCTCCACCCACGCCTCTACTCAGCCGGCTCTCTGCGCCCAGCATCCTGCTCCGGCGTGCGCGCTCAGATTTCGCGTGCTTTTTTTGACTTAATGGGGTCCTAAGTCTTGCTGCTGTCAGGAACAGGTCCCGGAGCTGCTGATGACTCGATGGGTGCCCCAAACTTGCTCTATTTCTTTTTAGCTGGGTTCGGAGCTATAGGTGAGTGTGGAGGGGGTGGGGGTGGGGCGGTTGCTCAGCTCGCGATTGAGTGAGTGAGAGCCCTTTTTAGCTTGGAAATGTCTCGATTCCACGTACCTTCCACGCTGTGCCCTGTTGTGGGGTTCCTCCGTTCGTCTGGACTTGTTTTTATGTCCCCTTGAGGAGTTTTGTATGTTTCGGTCAGGAGAGGTTAAGAGCTGCTTCTTACTCTGCCGCCATCTTAACCCGGAAGCCCCGATCTGGGACAATTCTGAAGGACTTATGGCAAAGAATGCTATCTGCCTCCAGAGAAAGAACTGTTGGAGTCAAGATTGAGTAGTGTTTGGAGGTAAGTAATGCTCAGTTTTTTCGAGCATATAACGGTGCTGAGACCATTTTAGTCAAATGTTTTCATTGGCTCATAGCACCTATTGCTATGTAGTTCTATTCAGGTCTAGGATCTCCCTTCTCCTTCACCCACCCACCACATTAAAGCCCTTCTTTCTTCTACCTCAGGCCACATCTTCAGCTGTTCCAAAGTATTCCTAATTCTTAGCCAACATTTCTTGTTGCTTAATATGCCAAGCTCAAGAAATAGTTACTTGTGTCCTTTGACTTGAGGGCAACAATAGTTGTTCTTCTCAAAATAAATGCCAACTTGTGATATGTATCCCCAAGTTAAAAAAACAAACGAAAAACAAAATAACAACAACACAAAGGACCTATTTCCATACAAAACCAGAGGAAGGCTTCCTATAAAAAAATAATCTTACTGAAATTATTTTAAAATCAATCTCAAAGAGAATGCGGTGCAGTGACAGTCCAGGTATTTGGTGGACATATCAAGGTTGGGTGGATAATACCAAATGATCCCAGAAAATAGTGGGAAGAATTTGAACTTGCTTCTGTCTCTGTGGAATGAAACTCCTGTTTCTTGCTTCTCCCTGAGTGGGGACATTCTTTTTTTTTTTTTTTAACCCTTCCCTTCTTAGTATCTCAGACAGAAAAGTGGCAAAGGCTAGGCAATTGGGGTTAAGTGACTTGCTCAGGGTCAAAAAGCTAGGAAGTATCTGAGGTCAAATTTGAACCCAGGACTTCCCATCTCCAGGCCTGGTCCTCTCTCCACTGTGATAACCAGCTGCCTAGACATTCTTAACATGAGATTTTTTTCTCTGTTCTTTAGCAGTACATAGACTACAAACACAGAGGGGTCTGCAATTTCAATTCATGGCAGGTCCTAGCTGTCATCAACATTCAATGGTCAGCTCCTCTTCTGCACACAGTTCAGAGTGGTGGTAACACAACAGCAAAGTATTCATATGCTACTTTATAGAAGGGCAAACTGAAGTAATAATAATTTCCAGGAGTGACTACTGAATTGATTCCAGGTCACCTATCTAGGACCCAGTAGGAAGGTCTAGAGAAGCAGCTTTATGAAGGTGATAATAAGGTGCCAAGAACAAGAATTCCTTACGTGTGTCCTCTGACAATTTTAAAATGTTCTAAGCTCATGGGTTCTGGATTTCTACCTTTTTGGTAATACATTTAAGTATAGACTCCTTTTGTATGCTACTGCAAATTAAACTATTTCTTTAATCAGTGGTTCCTTACTTAAAAAAAAAAAGTCAGTGTCCTCTGACTACAGAATAATAATAGTTGCCTATCCCAAAATAATGTTATTTTTTTTTAAACCCTTGTACTTCGGTGTATTGTCTCATAGGTGGCAGAGTGGTAAGGGTGGGCAATGGGGGTCAAGTGACTTGCCCAGGGTCACACAGCTGGGAAGTGGCTGAGGCCGGGTTTGAACCTAGGACCTCCTGTCTCTAGGCCTGACTCTCACTCCACTGAGCTACCCAGCTGCCCCGAAAATGATGTTATTTTAACACATATTGCTCACCAAAACCCAAAAGATCTATTCTCCAAACAACAATCACAGTGAGTCCCCATGCAAAAATAAGAACAAAACAAACCCACTTAAATTATTTTGGAGTTTTGTTTTTTCCCATTGAGAGAGGCAGCATCCACTTAACTGAGCACAGGTTAAATGTTTTTTAATACAATAAAAACTGTAGATAACTTAATTAAGCTGTTTTATATTCATATATCAATAAATATATTCATTGTTTATTAATATTTTATGTATATAACTTCATGTAATCATCTTAGATGTCCAATATTATAATAAGTTGTATTCATAGTAGAATTGATGATATAAAATAATCCTAATTATTAATTGAATAATTGTGTTTGATTCTCAGTTATGAGAATCAATAATCATATTGTGAGTAAAAATCACAAAGAAGATCCTCTGAAATGTCTTGGAATGATACTCTTGCCAAGGGGAAGTTGGCCCATGCTCAGCATCCTGGAAGGTGACAGCTCAGTTGGCTTTGAAGCTACCGGAGTTGACCGAGATGACTATGGTGACTATATATGTAATTGATCATTACTTCGTAAAATATATTTTCTTAAAAAGAGAGACCTCCTCTGGTCAACCCCCTCTGAGAAGAGGTATTCAGAAAATCACTCCCCTTTTAAGGTGGATGGGTCTGGGTAATTTGATTCTATTTATACTTGTGATGCATATGCACTGGGTATTTGGCAGAGTTGGGACTGGCCTGAACACTGACATTTTGTAATTTACAACTTTCTACAATAAATGTCAGTATGGCTCAAAGAATTACTTTCCAGCATTTCTTTTTTCATTTTTAAAAAATGAAATATAGTGTAAGTGATATGGAAGGAAAAGGCCCACAAAAAATTGACAAAGTTAGATTATTTTTTTATGACTCCTGAGTGTAGCTTAGCCCTGAAAAAGCTACCAACTTGTTCCTATTTATGTAGTGCCTCATTGGACCATGTGACTCACGGAATCCTGTTTAGGCTGAGAATTAGTTGCTAAGGTTCAGAGGAAATTAAGGGATGCACACAAGATCCCAAAGGAAGAAAGAGACCTGGGATTCAAACCCAGCTTCTGTCCACCTTCCACTATGCTGAGTTTCATTTGCCCGTTTATCTTTGAGTTACACCTCCTCCTAATCTAGCCCACACACATTTATATAGATTTAACACAAACTTTTCAAGGAGTGTGTTTTCTTGAGCAATCTGCCAATGATACATTAGTAAGAGTCAAATGATCCCAAAATTTACAAAGGATCTTGGGAATTATAAAAGAAGTCTTGCATTCCCATAAAAGGAAGCTTTGAAATACAAGTAGTATTAGATGCAATATGGTATTAGAAAGAAGGCAATTACTTATGTGGCACTTTCCCAGTGTAAGAAAGCTTCATATGTTACCTATTTCTCTGATGAAGCAGATTCTCCATGTAAAATTTGATCATAAATAATTAAAACCGGAGTATTTAATGATTTCTTTCCACTTTTTAAAAAACCTTTTATTTAATTAAAATCTGAATTTTGCTTGTTTTTCCAAAAACATTGAAAATATAAAGTCATTAAGAATCGTTCATTTAATTAATAGACAACTCAAAGAAAACACCTTTTAGGAATTGGACGTGACAATTAATAAAGCTAATAAGAAAGCATGGCTGAGTAGTGGATTATACTGAGAAATATCTGAGTGGTACAGTAGAAAAAACAGGCATTGGAGTCAGAAGATTTGGATCTAAATCTTGATTTTGATATTTACCACCTGTGTGATCTAAGGCAATTTGCTTAACTTTCCTAGGGCCCAGTGTTCTCATGTATAAAATGAAAGAGTTTAGACTACATGCCTCTGAGGCTCCTTCCATGTCCAGATTGCATGGTTCCATGAAGATTAAGGGATCACTGACACATTCAACAATAAATGAAAGTACCATTTTTAAGGTATGTATGTGTTGCATATGTGCATATGTTGGATTGGGATGGGAGTGAGGGTATTGAGATGGGTCAGGACATTTCTGATTAATTGATTTCTATTTTGTTAATGTTCTGAATGAAGTACATATACATCAACACCCTTATTGACTCTCTTAAGTGTAAGGAAGTTCGGAGTGCTTACCCATTTATGCAAACTTCCTCCTTATCTAATCACATTCCTTTAACAACTGGGAATGGCATACCCTTTAAGGATCTACTACCTAAAAGTTTATATGAGATGACTAGATTTTATAATAAACAATATAAAAAAAATAAAATACAAACTAACTTCTTCACTAGCTAAGAGACCTACCCAGCAGAGACACTGCCAAATGAGGAGCTGTATGAAAATGCCAAATACTAAGAATGAGACTATAGAGAGCTAAATTTTAGCAGGAGTAAGTTTAAGAAAATTGGAAGTTGTCTCCAAAAGTGCTCAGCTTAAGCTTTGACTTAAGGAACCCTGGAGTTTGTTCTGGAATGCAGTGAGCTGAGAAGGAATGAGTTAGAGGGTACAATTGCCTCTTCTTTTCCTGAGCTGGGAAGGAAGGAGCTGCTTCTTGAGGCTTGTCTATCTCAACCTGTTTTGTGGAAGAAGGGAAACCTTCAACATCTTTGGGTTTCCTGTTCAACTGGAGAACAATTTGAAGAAGATTGAATTATCCCTTCTGTGTATAACAACTGACCTGAAGGTTTTACCTTGAGATCCTGTTGGTTGTCTAAGAGGTTTCCTCAGGGTCAAACCCAATTGGGGTGGACTCAGCCACCTTGGATCCACTCTTAGCAGATTTTGAAGACAACTTCTAGGAGAAATAACTGAACCAAAGTCAGCTTTTGGGGGACATCTAGCTAGAAGCAGGGAGCTGGTAGTGTAGCTTGGGAGAACAGAAGAATTCATCGTGAGATAAATTTATGTAGTGGTATTTATGTTTAGAAATTAGAGTTAGGGAAATTTTTTGCTTAATCCTCATATCCTAACCTTGATCTATAATAAAGAGAGATACTATTTCACTATAACATAGTCTCCAAGACTTTGTGTGCTCTGGCCCAGTGAATGAAGGCTCACTCTGCCTTCCCTTCATGAAAGGGAACTGGGATACTGTGTAGACAGCAGAGTATCCAAACTAATTCCCTACCTCAAATATCATCAACTATCCACATTATTTTTTCACAAAAGAAGAAAAAGGACATTTGAGCCCTACAGCATATAAAGTGTATGTTGCATTGACCAAGTGTTTTCAGTACAGTGTGCCCATCATTGCACTGGAACTAAGTCAAATGTACAAGAAATCAAGCCATTCCCCAATTGATAGATGGTCAAAGGACATGAATAGGCAGTTTTCAGATGAAGAAATAAAAACTATCAATAATCACATGAAAAAGTGTTCTAAATTACTCCTGACTACAGAAATGCAAATCAAAACAACTCTGAGGTACCACCTCACACCTAGCAGATTGGACAATATGACAGTAAAGGAAAATAATAAATGTTAGAGGGGATGTGGCACAATTGGAACACTAATACACTGCTGGTGGAGTTGTGAATTGATCCAACCATTCTCGAAGGCAATTTGGAATTATGGCTAAAGGACTTTGAAAGAATGCATGCCCTTTGATCCAGCAATACCACTACTAGGTTTACACCCCAAAGAGATAATAAAAAAGGGTTGTACAAAAATATTCATAACTGCATGGGTGGAGCCAAGATGGTAGTGTAGTAGCAGGAACCCTCTGAATCTCCTTCCAACCAATCATTACAAAACATTTCAAAAGGACAGAAATCAAAACCAGATGAATAAAGGGGCTCTCTCACTGGACACAGTATGAAAGGTAGGCAGTGATAAGAGATTCCCACTCTATAAGAGGATGAAACTGCATGAGGAAAAGTACAGGCTGACCACCCCTTCCTACACATACCATGCCTGGATTCAAAGCCAGGGCCAGGGCAATCTCCAAAATTTTGGGGGCTGGCTGAAAGCATGACACACTCACCCCTGATGTCTGTGCTGGGTCTTGGCAGTGAGCCTCAAGACCTAACAGCATGGAGCTTGGTCCTTGCAGTGGAGATAGCAGCTTGGGCAGCCATAGCAGAGGCAGCAGGGGGAGAAGATAGCCTCATGGCAAAACATATAGTGTTCTACACCACAGACCCACCCTTGAAAATACAAGCCACCCTGCAGTAGCAGCAGTAACAGGCAACAGCAACAACAGCTGCTGCTGCTGCTGCTGAGGAAGATAGCCTCAGGGCAAAAGACTTTGAACCATGCTACACAAAAACAACACAGATCTACCTGCTCTCACTCAGGCCTCAGACAGGGAAGGGAAGATAGTACCAAGACAAAGCCCTGTGAGACAGAAGCTAAGAAATCAATGACCACTGTAATAGGGGGTAATGTGGCTGATAACAGGGGAGCTGGTGGTATTAGTGAGTCACCTGGGCTGAGAAGCCTATAATTACTGTAGCTAGTGATTTGAGACTGCCAAGGATGTGTAGCCTGAGCTGTGATGCCCAGTCAGTCTCCCTGCTATCTGTAGGCTCCTTTAACATGGAGAGTGAGGAGCCCCTCCCTGCTGGAGTGAAAGCAGAACTCAACAGGAAGTGAAGCTCACACACTTCCTGAACAAAATGTATGCTTGCCCAGTACTTCCCTTGTAGTCAAGTGGTTGCTATTCTTCCCTCTCCTCAGCCCCTTAGCCCCGGATGATGTTATAAATAACTACAGAAGCTCACAGTTTCAGGCTAAGGGTTTATTTAAATGCAGAAGGGAAAACTGAGAAAACAGGGTTTAGGGTCTGGAAAATCTGTGGCTAAGGGGGACTGGCCAGTGTTGGCAATGGACCTAGAAAGTAAGATCAGGCTGAGGGAACCAGCCCCTTAGACAGAGATAATTTTCACTGCCCTGATGTTATGTGATCCACCAGCTAGACAGATGAAGTTGATGAATTGGTTCAGGGGTGTCCCTGTTGCTAGGCTGACCTAATCTAATTTCCTGCCCATGTTCTTCCTCCCTCAATCCCTCCTGGGTCCCAAGGGGGAAATCAAGGGGTATCTGGATATCTGGGTGAGGTCAAGGAAATTAGAACCCCGAGGTTGGTTCAGCAGGGATATTTAGAGTCCCAGCTCAAACTGTCAGGTCTTGGGACTGGCACCTGCTGGGCCAAAGTTCCATTCTCCTAACTGCCAGGATTGCCATGGGTAATTTGCAAATGCAAGATATCTTGCATAAATCCTGCATTATACCACCAACATGCAGGAATCCCAATCATACAGAATCAAAAGGAGTAAACAATAGCAAATAAAAGCTCTTGCCTCTGGAAAATTTCTGTGGTGAAAAAGAGCAAAATACAGAAGCAACAGAAGAGAGTGAGAAACAAGCACACAGGCAAACTCCTCCCAAAATGGAAATTGGTCACAAGCTCTGGAGGAACTCAAAAAGGAGTTCAAGAATCAAGTAAGAAAGATAGAAGAAAAATGGAAAGAAAAGTGGGAAAAAGAAATGAAAGTAATACAAAAAGAAAATAACAGCTTAAAAGACAAAATTACCCAAATGAAAAAAGAGGCACAGAAATCAAATGAAGTAATAAGCAAATTGGAGACCAGAATTGACCCTCTGGAAGCTATCAAAAGCAGTATAGACCAAACAGAAAAGGAAAATTAAAGATCATAGCTGAAAAGTAGTCTATATTTTTATCTTTTTATTTTCTTAATTAAGTAATTAATTAAGAATATTTTTCCATGGTTACATGATTCATGATTTTTCCTAATCTTCTTTCCTCCCCCTCCCAGAGATGACAAGCAATTCTACTGGGTTATACATGTATCTTTGTTCAAAAACTATTTCCATATTATTAATATTTGCAACAGAATGATCGTTTAAAGCCAAAATCCCAAATATGTTTTTCTTCTACATTTCTACTCCCACATTTCTTTCTCTGGATGTGAATAGCATTCTTTCTCCTACATCCCTCAGGACTGTCCTGGATCATTGTATTACTGCTAGCAGAAAAGTCCATTACATTCAATTGTGCCATAGTGTATCTGTCTCTGTGTATATGGTTCTCCTGGTTTTGCTCCTTTCACTCTGCATCAATTCCTGGAGGTCTTTCCAGTTCACATGGAATTCCTCCAGTTCCTCATTCCTTTCAGCACAATAGTATTCTATCACCATCAGATATTACAATTTGTTCAGACATTCCCCAATCAATGGACACCTCCTCATTTTCCAATTTTTTGCCACTCTAAAAAGCAAGGCTATGAATATTTTTGTACAAATCTTTTTCCTTATTATCTCTTTGGGGTACAAACCCAGTAGTGGTATGACTGAATCAAAGGGCAGATAGTCATTTAAAGCCCTTTGAGCATAGTTCCAAATTGCCCTCCAGAATGGTTGGACCAGTTTACAACTCTACCAGCAATTTATTAGTGTCATAATTTTGCCATATCCCCTCCAACATTTATCTCTTTCCTTTGATGTCATATTGGCCAATCTGCTAGGTGTGAGGTGGTACCTTAGAGTTGTTTTGATTTGCATTTCTCTAATTATGAAAGATTTAGAACACTCTTTCCTGTGATTATTGATAGTGTTGATTTCTTTATCTGAAAATTGCCTATTCATGTCCCTTGACCATTTGTCAATTGGAGAATGGCGTGTGAAAATCAGTCTTTAAAGACCTGGGCAAATGGAAGGTAATGATCTCATGAGACAGCAAGAAGTAATAAAGCAAAAATATTCATAACCACCCTCTTTGTGGTGGCAAAAAAAATTTGTGAAATGAGGGAATGTCCCTCGATTGGAGAATGGCTGAACAAATTGTAGTATGTTATGGTGGTGGAATACTATTGTGCTGAAAGGAATGATGAACTGGAGGATTTCTATGTGATCTGGAAGAACCTCCATGAACTGATGCTGAGTGAAATGAGCAGAACCAAGAGAACATTGTACACAGAAACTGAAACATTGTGGAACAATTTAATGCAATGTACTTAACTACTAGCAGCAATGCAGTGATCCATGACAATCCTGAGGGACTTATGAGAATGAATGCTATCAAGAGAAAGATCTGTGGAAGTAGAACACAGAAGAAAAACATATGATTGGTCATTTGTTTATTGGCTATATGATTTGGGGTTTTGGTTTCAAAAGAAAATTTGCAAAAATGAATAATATGCAAATAGGCATCAAGTGATAACATTTGTACAACCCAGTGAAAGTACTTGTTGGCTCCAGGGGCAGGGGGGAGGGTGATGGGAAAAGAGGAGGGAAAGAAAATGTATCATGTAAACATGGGAAAATATTTTTTAAAATTAAAATAAAAAAATATATACATAGTAGGAAAAAGCATTAGATTTAATGGGCAGCTGGGTAGCTCAGTACATTAAGAACCAGGCCTAGAGATGGGAGATCCTCCGGTCAAATCTGGCCTCAGAAACTTCCTTGTTGTGTGACCTTGGACAAGTCATTTAACCTCTATTGCCTAGCCCTTACTGCTCTTCTGTTTGGTTCATACACAGTATCGATTCTAAGACAGAAGGTAAGTGTTATATACATATGTGTGTGTGTATGTGTGTGTGTTCATGTGGGTTTGTGTATAGACACATATATTAAGAAGAACATTAGATTTGTAATCATGAAGAGTTCTGGCTTTTCTAATTACATTGTCACTAACTGGGTAAATCACTTAACATCTCAGAGAGACAGGATCTACTTTACTTTCTGGTTGCTGTACAGTCCTTTTATTCATATCCAACTTTTCATGTCTACATTAGGAGATTTTTTCTTTCTTCTCCAGCTCATTTTACAAATGAGGAAACTGAGGCAAACAGGGTTAAGTGTCTCTCCCAAGGTCACATAGCTAGTAAGTGTCTGAGGCCAGATTTGAACTCAAGAAGATAAGCCTTCCTGATACTAGACCCAGCACTCTATCTACTGTACCACATAGTTGTAGTCCTCCCCTTATTAGGACCAAATAAAATAAAAAATATAAAATGGTATAGAAAAAAAAGGAATCAGGCTTATAGGCTTTATAAAAATGTTATCTAGCATTAATATAGTATCTTCAAATTTTTAATGTGCTTTACAAACATCTTATTTAATCCTCACATCAGTCCTGCAAGGTAGGTGCTGTGATTATCCCCAGTTTACAGATCAGCAAACGATTAGAGAAAATGAATGATTTGCATCTAGTGAGTGTCTGAAGCAAGATTTGACCTCAGGTCCTCCCACCTGCAGGTCTATTACTCTATCCTTTGGGCTCTCTTTGTACCTTGCAAATTGCTCAGGATGTCTTTTAATAGAGCTCCTATAGTATGGGGGTCCAAATAAAGAGCAGCAGAGCCACACGGTGCTTTATTTCTACCCAGTAGAGAAGAACAGATGCCAACAGGGAATTTGCATTCAGTCCTCATTGTCCATAGTGGAAGGGGGCACACAGTAGAGCAGCTTCTAGACATGGAACCTGCAACTCTGGTCAGACAGGAGGCATTTAAGGTTCAGAATTTTTGTCATTTTAGACTCAGAATTGACTGGTACCAACAGGCTATTGCTACTGCCCTGTCATCCATAGGGGAATATAGTTAGCACTACTGAAATGAACTCTGTTACCCCATGAGGAGTGAGGAATGAAGGGGAAGAACATAGTGAACTTGACTCTAACTGCATCTAACAAGAGGTGGAGTGTTTGGAGGTAGAGAATACCCAGTTCTTTGGAACATGCATGAATCCTGGGGTGCTGGGACCCCTCTAGTCAAGTGGCCGGCCCAGAACATCTCTTTTGTATATAGTTCTTTTTTTTTTCTTATATATAGTTCTATTCCTATTGTAGGGATTATTTTCTCAGGCTGCTTCTGTGCCAGCAGCTGGACAGCGTTTTCCCTCAGTGGGAGGGTCAGTAGGCAGACACTGCAAGAATTCTTAACAGACAACAGGTCAAGATCATTTTTTCCTTGATGATATATAACTCAGTATCTTCCTGAACTATATACAAGAAAAAAAAGAACTATATGCAAGAGAGATGTTCTGGGCCACTTGACTAGAGGGGTCCCAGCACCCCAGTATCTTCCAGTAATATAAACTATGCTGAACTGACTGCAGATAATATCTATAATCTTGAGTTGATTGGGAATTAATTACAGGCAAGAATTGGTAATTAGCCTATGAAATCCCTCACAGCCAGGGAATCAATCCCAACTGTCGGGCTTGACAGTGAGAATCTTCTTGAAGATGATGGACTAGCCCAATAAACAGATTTCATATAATAGGTAACTAATTTAACCAATTGATACAAGGATATCTTGATGGATTAGAGAGAGAGGAAAAGTAAGGATAAAGGTTTTAAGGTTAAACTAAAACTTAAAAAAACCAATTGATAGTCAAGCAGTTCCCCTTGGGAAAAAGTTTCAGACAGAATTCTGCCACTCTGGCTGGTTTTGCAGCCTTGGCCTAGTTCAGCTGCTGGATGTCAAAGCTGGCTAAGCTTGGTTGATAATAAATGATGTTTCTTCTGAGATGAATTTGTTGATGATATTGTTGATGATTTTTGTTGATGATGATGATAAACTATTCTCCCGATTGCAGGATATGACAGTAGCTGGACCCTAATGTAGAGCAGCTAACACAAGCCTTTGGTGAAGCTTCTGGGTTCAAATGGAAAGCTTTTCCCTTTTCACCCTTTCCACCCTTTCTACCCACCTAACTCACAACTGAGTCAGTTTGCTTGGGGGTGACCTCCTATTTATAGGGGTGCTCCAAAGGTCTTTCCACTGTCTCATGCCTGCTCTGGGATTCTAAAATTTGAACCCCCATCTTGCTACAGTTTGCACAAGATGGCTACTTGCAAAACTATTTATACTATCTGGGAGTCTCCCTTCTCTATGCTCCCTCACCACCCCACCCCACCAGACTCAAGCCCTTCTTTCTTCTCTCTCTACCTATTGAGCTGTTCCAAGGCATTCCTGATCCTCAGCAAACATTTCCTGTTGCTTAAGATGCCAAGCTCAAGAAATCAAAACCTGTGTACTTTGACTTCAAGTCAATAATAGGTATTCATCTCAAAATAAATACTCACTTGCCATGTGAACCCCCCAAGCAAAACCCCCAAAGGACTTCTTCCCCATACAAAACCAGAGGAAGGTGTCCTGTAAAAAATGATCCCACTGAAATTATTTTGGAGTCAATGAACTCAGAAAGGATGAGGTGCAGTGTCAAGTCAGGTATTTGGTGGACATATCAGGGTTGGGTGGGTAGTACCAAAATATCCAGAAAATAATAGGAAGAATTTGGAGGATCAGGGGAGAATAGCAGCAGGGAGTAGGTTAAGTGGACTTCCTTCTGACTCTGTAGAATCCAACTCCTATTTCTTGCCTCTCCTTGAATGAGGATTAGAAAAACAAAACAAAACAAAACAAAACAAACCCTTTGCCTTCTTAGTATAAATTCTAAGACAGAAGAGTGGTAAGGGCTAGGCAATTGGAGTTAAATGACTTGCCCAGGGTCACACAGCTAGGAAGTGTGTGAGGCCAGATTTAAATACAGGGTTTCCCATCTTCAGGCCTAGTTCTCTTTCCACAGTGCTAACTAGCTGACCCAAATGGATATATTCTTAACATAAAGATTTTTCCCTGATCTTGGGCAACCTCAGTCTATGTCATGGAGGGGGTCTACAATTTTAACTCATGGCCAGTCTTGACTTTCTTGAACATTCCTCAGAGCATTCAGTGGTTAGCTGCTCTTCTTCATACTCAATATGTGTTGCCTATGTCTGTGATGAAGCAGATTCTGCACATGAAATTCATCACAAATAACTAAAACTTCAGAGTATTTAATGATTTCTTTCAAGTTTTTTGAAAACATTTTATTCCATTTTAAAAATCTGAATTTTTCATGTTTTTCCCAACCACATTACAGATATTTAGTCATTACAAAATCTTTCACGTAATCAGTAGGCAACCCAAAGGGAACACCTTTTAGGAATTGGCTGCGACAATAAAAACGTATTATTATTTTTATTTCTTTCTAAATACGCTTTTAAATCAACTCTAAGATACTTAACATTCTAATATTACTAGAATGGATTCACAAATGAAGTTTACCATTTTTCAACCTTTTTCTCCATGACAAACTGGCCATGAGGTTCCGTAGCATTTGGGGGTAAAAGAGCCAAATAAACTGGGGTTTCAGCTCCTTCTTCTGGACTCTTGGTAGCCTTGGGGCCCGCCATGTCAGTTCTCACCCATCCTGGGCAGCAGGCATTCAGAAGAATCTTATCACCTTTCCTTTGCTCATTCAGCTGCCTGGCATGGATTCTGGACAACACAGTGACTCCAATCTTGGTCACTCCATAAGCACTGTTGGGCCAACCTTCCTTCTGATGCACTCCTTTCTTTGTATCTTCCACAAACTTTGTCATGAGCCCCACCAGCTCTTCCTCTGTGATGGTGTCACTGCGAAACTTCTGCTGTAGTTCTGGGCTGCAGTCTTTAAGGGAACGTAAGCTCATCATGCTAGAGATATTCACCACTCTGCCTACGATAAAACAGATGGATACATACCTTGTCATAGTGTTCTTGAAAACTTTTCTTTAAAGAATTCAAAGTTTATAGATATATCCTCATTAATTGTCATGACACTGAGATGCATGTACATATTTGGGTATTATGGGGAATTAGGGCATGTTCACATATCTAAAATTATTTTGCAAAACCATAATAAATGAAATAAATGAAAAATATAGAAAGTGTTTCTATGCACCAAGGCACAATGCTGTCTGTATATATAAACATACATGGCAATGTTGTATGGAAGAATCAAACCTGTCTATCAATATTTAATCAATGTTTAATTAAATACATCTGATACAATGAGAGAAAATTTTCAGTCAAACTGATTATGAAATCAATCCATATAGCTCATAGATATTAGCCATAGCAGATATCTTTGCAAATATCTTAGTGTTAAGAGGCAGAAATGACTTTTTAAAAATCCTTACCTTGTCTTTGGTTCCAAGGCAGAAGAGTGGTAAGGACTAAGCAATTGGAGTTAAGTGACTTGCCCATGGTCACACAGCTAGGAAAAATATGAGGTCAAATTTGAACCAGGATCTCCATCTCTGGGCCTGACTTTCAATCCACCGAACCACCTAGCTGCCCTCCAGAAATTACTTTTGATTGATAGCTGCCACAAAGCTTAAAAAAAAATAGGTGAAACTAAGTATAGATGAAAGAAGGTAATTCCAGAGATTCTGTATTTTGGCCTATAAAAATATTTACTGATATTTGAGGGCTCCCCATGAGTGAATCTGTTAGACCTCCAAGCTGGTTCCAACTTTCCTAATTCCCTTCCTATTGATTTTGGCTGAGATTCTCTACAGGGAGAACAACATAACCTCTGAACCAAAATGTCCAAATTTGTTCAGGAATCTGAATAATAAGCTCTTGGATAACTGGTAGATAGTATCTTTTCTTTTCTAGGAAGAAAAAACATTTAATTTCTAAAAAAAATGCTCTAACAAACAAGAAACACAAAAGATAAGAAGGCATAAAGGGATTGCAGTCTACATTGATGGAAGACCTACCCACATGGATGAGATCACCCATCTACTGAAGTAAAGCTTTATTAAAGATCTGAATGTTGCCTCAAATGGATCAAATGGATCTCTGATCCAGCTGAATCCAAAGTTCCCTCCACCAAACACGCTACCCATCCCCTGCATTAGACAGGTCTCTCGGAGTAGGTGTGGTAAAATTAAAATCTGTAGATCATCTAAAAACTATGGTATTTAGTACTCTGTCCCCTTTATCCAATCTGCCACCATCACTGCAAAACTGGAAGGGAGTCATCCAGGACTACAGACCATTTTTTAATTATACTTTTTTTGTATAAGTTGTGTGGCAGAAAAAACACACAACACATTTATCACCATTTGAATAGTGTATAGCTGATGAGTCTCATTACAGTTAATTTAATTGGTTGTTTGGAAACAGAGTCAGTCTGGTGCTAGAGCCATACTCTAAACCAGTAGTTCCCAAACTTTTTTGGCCTACTGCCCCCTTTCCAGAAAAAAATATTACTTAGCGCCCCCTGGAAGTTATGAAACTATGTATTGAACTCAGAATAGAATGTAATAAAAAAAAATATGGCCATCACCGTTCCCCTGGATCGCTGCAGTACCCACCAGGGGGCAGTAGTGCCCACTTTGGGAATCATTGCTCTAAACTTTCAACAAGATACAATCCTCCTGTGCTTACAATTTTCTGGCATATAGCCTGAAGAACCCAGGGCCAATTCCACAGAGTGAGAAGGCATCACAGATGGACACCATGGAAGATTCATGAGTTATATGTTAAAAAAATATATTTTGTTATGAACCTAGAGTCATTAATTATGAGCATTTCCATATTTAAAGGTCATAAAATGATGATTACTTAATCATGTACTTTGTATAACAGGTTTTTTTCTTAAAGCATAAATCAAATTGAATATGCTAAACAATAGTCCCTCTGTTTTCTTTGACCAATACAGAAGTTTATTTTGCTTGCTTCTTTTTTTCCCTATAAATTAAATTCTTTTTTGGTTGTGATTTTTGTTTCTATCTTTTTCTTTTTTTCTCTCACTATCTCTACCCCTCCACAATACTCCCCTCCCCAAATAAAGGCCTTCCTTTTAAACAAATAAATATGGTCAAACAAAACCAATTTGTTATCTCATTCTCCATCCATCATCCTTGCCCTCTGCCAAAGAGGTAAGAATTCATTATTGCATCGATCATAATACTTTTCATCATTTTTTCATTTATGGTTTTTAAAAGAGTTTTTCCTAATCTTATCTAGTTTAGTTTTGTTAATACCAAATCATTTTAAACAGTTATTTCAATATCAATAAGCTTTTAGTAGGAAACATTCATTGAGTGTTTAACAAAAGTGCATAGATTAGATAAATCATACAAATACTTATTTCTGGCACCTGGGAAGAACCCTAGAGTGTGTTAATTTATATGAAAGATGGTAAGAATCAATGTGACATTTTTATGGGGCTTTTAATATAGGTAAGGAAAAGGGGGCTGAAAGGTAAAGTAAATTTCCCTCAGAGGTCCTTATTAATTCCAAAATAACTGGATTGGAAGTCAGATTATATGTGTGTTTTGGTCTCTATGGATTTGTCCCTAAGTTAGTGAATGACCTTGATCAGGGTCCTTGAATTTTTTATAATTCTATGCAATATTTTATTCTAAAGGAATATTCTTAGACAGAAAGATTCCTTATCTGAAAAATGAGGAGGGTTACACTTAACCATATCTGAAGTTCCTTCTGGGTCCAATATTCAGTAATTTCTGTGGCCTTTTAAAACAGAAACTTTCAAAACTATATCATTGCTATTATTTTATATACAGCACCAACTCTGGGATATTTTTTCAATACACATGAGCAAGTTCCCCAAAAGAGGCACATAAACAAGATGCTTCTTGTATTCAGACCCTCAGGTGAAAGAATACAGAGTAAGGAAGTAAAGTGATAAGAACATATAAGACCTGAATGTTAGTCACAGTTCTAAAACTAATTTTTCTGGAAACTGGGGTAAATGATTTTCAATATTATTTTTATGACTATGTTATAGCCATAAATCTAATATGCAATATATGTATATATATAAATGTATATGAAAAACCACCTAAAGAGGTTTAGGAATATGGTTAGGAAATCACTTTATAGAGAAAAGAGGATTCTTCCCTTGTGGAGATTGGAATCTATAAAGAAAAGAAAAAAAAAAACAAGGAAAAAATCTCCTTTTCTCTCCAGTCTTTGTTCACACTATCTGCTCTACCTATAATGTAGTGTATAATTTTCCTTCATTGCTGATTATCTGAGACCAGGCTCAAATTCATCCTTCACCCTTTGATCACTGTCCCAGCTGACTACTGTCTCTGCTCAAAGTTCCTATATTACTTGTACATAGTACTTAATAACACTCAAATATTATTTTGTATTGTTATATTTTATACTTTTCTGTATCCTCCTCCTCATACCTAGCAGAGGTATTTAAAGAAAAGAAAATCTGTTGAAGGAATCACCCTGTCCATGGTGGGTTAGTGGGTCACTTATAGTGTTACAAAGAGGAAAAATAAGAAAAGGAAATCAGTTTCATTTTTGTTACAATTATCCTTAGATGGCCACACTTTGAGATAGACTGAGAACAAACAATATACAAAGGTATTTTTGAAAAAATAATAAACAATTAGGAGTTTTAATACTCTTCTTAAAGATAATATAGTCTGACATGTACCCTAGTTTTTGAGAAAGCAGATTTCAAGGGGTTCAGAGGAAAGAAAGGCAGGATTCCATGGATTAAAGTGTTCTAAGAAAAGTCAGCCTAGAACACACAAAATACTCAAAAATAAACTTCTGAAGACACAATAAAGACCCTCAGATAGAGGTCTGAAATTTAAAATACATAGAAAACTTTGTCAAATTTGTAAGCATAAGAGCCATTCCCCCAGCTGATAGATGGGCAAAAGATATGAACAGACATTTTTCAGATGAATAAATCAAAGCCATATATAGCTACATGAAAAAATGCTCTAAATAACTACTGATTAGAGAAATAAATACTAAAATAATTCAGAGAGATCAACTCACACCCATGAGAATAAATAAAATGACAAAAGGAGAAAATGACAAGTGTTGAAGCAGATGTGGAAACATGGGAACACTAATACACTGTTGGTAGAGCTGTGAATTTATCCAATCATCTTGGAAATCAATTTCTTTCTTTCAGAGGAAGAAAGCTTCTTCTACTGGTATGGAGGTGTGCCAAGCTGGATTTTCCAAAGAATTTAAAAATTAAATTTGTCTGCTTTCAAAATAAATGATTTTTTAGATTTCTATGGGGAAAAAAAGAACTGGAATTCTCTATCTTTTGTTGAGGGAAAAGTTGATATACAGGTGCTTTTATTCTCCTCCCTCTTTTTTTTTTGCTTAGTCATAACTTATATAACTACTGTAATAGAATCAAATATTTGCCAATCTCCCTGAATTAAAAGGGAGGAGATTATCAAAGAAAGTTAGGAGTGGTACTAAGAGATTATGGGAACTGGGCTAATAAAGTAAGACATTGTTTTCAGAATTGGAGTCAGAAACCCAGATCTTTTATTACTACTTAATGTTTGTTTGGAAATTCTAGATGTTTCCTTCTTGGATAAACAATGTTACAGTTTTGTATTCCATATAATGAATTTACCTTGAGGTTTTACTAAAGGCAGTAATTCTGCAGAAACAGCTTTGGTGCCAAAAAAGTTGGTTTTCATGGTCACTTCAGCTTGAATAGGAAAAGGTGTGGTATCAGCAGCTAAAAAAAAGGGGTAAGAAAGAGAAGAAAATGAAGAATAAGTTAAAACAGTAATCACACTGAATTTTACTCTTTCTAAAGCAAGAAATTCACATAATTTAAAAAAGAGAAAACATTTCTATAGCTCTTACTATGTTCCAGATACTTTACAAATATTATTTCATTTGCTCTAGGTGCCTTTATTACACCCATATTACAATTGAGGAAAAAGAGATTAAATGACTTGTCCAAAGTAAAACATGTAGAAAGTGCCTGAAGCTATAACTGTAGTCAGGTCTTCCTGACTCTAGACCCAGCTTACATTCACTGATACTTAAGAGTTAAAAAAAAATGTAAAAATTCACTAAAGAACTCAGACTAGTAGAAACATGTCATAACTGAGTTTGAGAGTTTTCACTGAGGATTAAACTTCTCAGAGAAAGCATTTGCAAATGCAATTCCTGATGACACAGACAAGACACAATAGTAGAGGTACTGTAACACTACCTAGCCAAGATTTTGACACCTTGTGAAATTCAGAAGGCGGCAATTTGCACCAAGATGCTTTGTAAGGTTCCATTATTCAACAACTATAATAAATATTTCCTGAAGCAAGAAAATACCGGCAAACAATGGACACAAAATGAGCTATCCCAGCTCTCGGGGTGCTTACACACACTACTAGAAGGCTACCACATTTACATCAGTAAGTCAACATGAGATACAAGCAAAATGGTAGAATTTTGTCTCCTTTTGGAAAAAAATGATTTTTCAGATTTATATGGGGGAAAAAAGAACTGCATTCTCTATCTTTTGTTGAGGGAGGAGTCGATATACAGGTATTTTTATTCTCCTCCCTCTTTTTTTTTTTTTTTTTTGCTTAGTCATAACTTATATAACTACTGTAATAGAATCAAACATTTCCCAATCTTCCTGAATTAAAAAGGAGGATAATTTCCAGAGTGGGCCTGCAGCTAAATGATATGGCTGGATAAAGGGCTTACTGGATAAAGGACTGGGTCTGGAGTCAGGATAGACTTGAGTTCAAATTCTGCCTCAGACACTCACTAGCTGGTTTGACCCTGGGCAAGTCACTTAACAAGTATGCCTTAATGCACTAAAAACGGAAATGCAAACCACTCCAGTGTCTTGGCCAAGAAGACCCCAGGGACCGAGTCGGACAAGACTGAAAAACAACAGAATGAACTAACACACTGTAGCTGTTGCCAGGGCCCCGGACCCTAAGGTCCCTTACCCCAAAGAACTTTATGATCTCTCCACCTCACCCTCTACTCATCCCCTTTTCTCCCGGAGTGAGGAGTTCAGAATTTTCCACTCAGCACAATCAGTTTTAGCGACTTTCATTTACACACACACACACACACACACACACACACACACACACACACAGTCTCCATTCCCACGTCTCGTACCTTTGAAGGCCATTCCCGCATTGTTGACCAGCACATCCACACCCCCGTAGCGCTCCTGGAGAAAATCCCGCAGCGTCCGAATGCTCTGTGGGTCATCGACGTCCAGTTGGTGGAAAATCGGCTTCAGTCCCTCCTCCTGCAGCTTCTTCACAGCCTCCTGGCCCCGGGTCGGGTCCCGGGACGTGAGAATCACATCGCCCGAGAATTTCTTGCACAGATCGCGCACGATGGCGAAGCCGATGCCCTTGTTGCTCCCCGTCACCACGGCTACTCGGCTGCTGGAAGACATGACTTAGCTGCGGGAGAGGGAAGGAGCTTGGAGGCACTGACCCGGGGAGGGAACTGGTCTGAGGATGCTGCGGGGTGGTGCTGCCAGAGAAAGTGTGCAACAAGCTGAGCTGGAAGTTGAGATCCCTGGTTACAAAGGGCGCGCGCAGGCGCAGCTCCTCCTCCCTCGGACTAAAGGAGGGTGAATGTGTCACCCCGATTCTCCTTTCCACTTCCCCATCCGTTTCTATCGCTCGCCTCCTAGAGCTGCCAAAACAGTGTAAGAGAAACTAAGAGGACGAGTACTTTGACTTTGAATATATCCACCCATCCCCATCCAGAGTGCTTGATGAGTGCTTGCAGGCCTGTTGTTCAAGTTTGGGGCAAAGATCAGTCCGAGAGTCCTTTGAAGGCAAACCCCTGGGCAAGGGTAAATGTAGTTTCATAAAACTCGGTTGTCACCTTTTAAAAGTCGTGGTTTGGTTTTAAGTGCTTTGTTTTTTTGTGTTTTGCTTTCCTTCTCCAGGAATTTAGGGTCGTAGAAGTCCCTAGTTTAACTCTCTCAGAGGTGAGCGATAAAGTAGTCAGTAGATGTCATGTTGGAATGCTACCTTTTAGGAAGATTCCTTAAAACTCAGCAAATATAAAACAATGTCATCTTTAGGAATTTAAATAAGTCACTAGAAATCTACTACATTCACTGTCATTGGGTTTATATTGCTTTCAATTAATGGGATAACTAAATTTTGGGGATAATCTAAAGCAATGGAATATTCTAACTATATACTTAAATCTAATTCAATTCATCTAGAATAAAGATCCAGTAGCCAGTAGAGAGCTCCCATTCATGTCAGAGGAATCCCTATAGGAGGAATCCTTAAAATTTTGCAAGAATAATGCAATAAAATCCCTATGATATTTAGTATTTGCTCTGTAATATAAATGCTTTCAATAATGTATAGTGTAGAGAAATTTACCTTCCATTTAATAATTTAATAAACCAATAAAATGATAAACTTAGTCAAATCAGTTTATTTCCATTTGTTTGATATTGGTCTCCTTTAATATACAGTTCTATTTCAGTTTAAGGCATTGAAAATTTTCAAATAGAAATATACATAAATCCAATAGAATTCTTTTACCAACATTGGCCCAATTACAGTTGCGGAACACCAGTACATGTTAGATTGTGTTCTATAAGAGGACTCCTAAAAATTGTGCAGAAAAACTTTAGGAGCCAAGATACATAACAATCTGGCACATTATTTAAGTACAATATTACCAAAAGACCTAACCAAGTGAGATGAAAGTTACTGCAATTTGGTTGGCATAATTCTTTATCTTCATATATATATATATATGTATATATATATATCTTTACCTATATCTTTAACTATGTAATGCAATCAAATATTAAACCCAAGAATTAAAATGCAAAAATCTAAGTCAGTTTTTCTAGGACATTGAATCCATAGACAGTGGAGAATTCCAGGTAATTTTATTTATTTATTTATTTGATTTTTCAGGAACTATTTTTGTTCTTTGTCCTTTGTTTTCTTTTTTAAAATTTTATTTGTTTCTTTTAAAATACTTTTCCATGTTTACATGATTCATTCTTTCCCTCTCTTCTTCCCTCCCTACTCTTAGAGCTGACAAGCAATTCCACTGGGTTGTATAAATGTTGTCACTTGATATCTATTTCCATATTATCCATTTTTGCTAAAGAGCAATTTTTTAAGGCCTAAATCACAAATCACATACCTATATATACATGTGATAAGTGATATCATATGTTTTGCTTTAGCATATTTAGTCCCATTGTTCTTCTTCTCACCAGGTTATTTTCTTTTTTAATTTTTTTAAACCCTTAACTTCTGTGTTTTGGCTCATAGGAGGAAGAGTGGTAAGGGTGGGCAATGGGGGTCAAGTGACCTGCTCAGGGTCACACAGCTGGGCAGTGTCTGAGGCCAGATGTGAACATAGGACCTCATGTCTCTAGGCCTGACTCTCAATCCACTGAGCTACCCAGCTGCCCCCTCACCAGGTTATTTTAGATAGTGGTCACATTCCCAAATACCCAGTTCGTTGGATCATGTGTGAATTCTGCGGTGCTGGGACCCCTCTAGTCAAGTGTTTTTGCTGGCCCAGAACATCTCTCTTGTATATAGTTCTATTCCTATCTGGGACTCTCCCTTCTCTCTGCTCCTTCACCCCCCCCCCCCACCAGACTCAAGCCCTTCTTTCTTCTCTCCCCATCTATTGAGCTGTTCCAAGGTATTCCTGATCCTCAGCAAACATTTTCTGTTGCTTAAGATGCCAAGCTCAAGAAATGTCTGTATCCTTTGACTTCAAGTCAATAATTGTGGAAAGCCAATAAGAGAAACAGAGTCTCAGATTTTTATCCTCTTTTGTGATCCTTGTGATTTCTTTTTGAAAAGTATAGTGGCCTTATTGAAAAGCTTTAAGCTCTTAGCAAACCAACAGTCAGGAGGTTAACATTCTCCCCTGTGGTCAGGAATGCAGCTGCTGGTTCTGAGAGTGGTTTTAGACATTCAAGGCCAAAGAATTCAGGGACTTCCCCACCCAGCAAAATATTCGCAGACTTAACTAATGTTGAGGTAGCTACAATCCAACCTTGTATTCTTATCTACATCTTGAAGCTTCTAAGGCTTTTGTTTCGTCTATGTTAAAAATACAGCTCTGTGTAATTGTGGGAAACTTTCCTTGTGCTTTTGGGTGAAAGGGAGTTTGAATTTTCATATATAATAAACTTGTGACTCAATAGCACTTTGGAGAAGCAGCTATGAGTTAACAGTCAAGATCATCTCCTGTGTCCCATTACTTCCTTATCAACTAAGCTGTCCTTATAAAATTATCTGGAGATGATAAAAAGTTCTCGAGGAAATAATAGCTGTTCATCTCAAAATAAATACTAACTTGCCATGTGAACCCCCAAGCAAAACCCCCTAAAGGACCTCTTGCCCATACAAAATCAGAGAAAGGCTTCCTATTTAAAAAAAAAAGGACCCCAATGAAATGATTTTGGAGTCAATGAACTCAGAAAAAATGGGGTGCAGTGTCAGGCCAGGTATTTGGTGGACATATCAGTTGGGTGAGTAGTACCAAAATATCCAGAAAACAATAGGAAGAAAAGCAGCAAGAAATAGGTTAAGTGGACTCCCTTCTGGCTCTGCTAAATACAACTCATTTCCTCTTCTTGAGTTGGGACATTGCCTTCTTAGTATCAATTCTAAGACAGAAGAGCAGCAAGGGCTTGGCAGTTGGGGTTAAATGACTTGCTCAGGGTCACACAGCTAGGAAGTATCTGAGGCCAGATTTGAACCCCAAATTTCCCATCTCCAGGCCTGGCTCTCTATCCGCTGTGTGGGGATATATTTTTTTAAACCCTTACCTTCCATCTTAGAATCAATACTATGTATTGGTTCTAAGGCAGAAGAGCAGTAAAGGATAGGCAGTGGGGGTTACATGACTTGTCCAGGGTCACAAAGCTAGGAAGTATCTGAGACCAGATTTGAACCCAGGACCTTCCATCTCTAGACCTGACTCTCTATCCACTGAGCCACCCAGCTGCCTCCTAGGGAGACATTCTCCCTGATCTTTGGCTATGTCATGGAGGCAACTGCAATTTCAGTTCATGGCAGCTTTTGGCTTTCTTGAGCAGTCCTCGGCATTCAATGGTCAGCTGCCCTTCCCCACACTCAAATGTGGTTCAGAGGGGTAGTAACACAACTGCAAGGTATTCATATGCTTCTTTATGGAAGTAATAATAATTCCTGGGAGTGACTCCTCTGACCACTGAATTGGTTTCAGGCCATTTATCTGGGACCAGTCGAAGGCCTAGAGAATCAGATTTATGAAGGTGATGGTAAGATTCACTACCCATGTCCTCTGACTTCAGGGGAACAAGATCTGTTTATCACCAAATAGTCAGTGATGTATACCCCCTAACAAACCCCAAAAGACTTAGTCCCCATAAAGAAATCACAGAACAGCTCCTTGTAAAAAAAAAAAAGTAGAACCCAATCCCACTGAAATTATTTTGAAGTGTTTTGTTTTGTTTTCCCCATTGAGAGAGGTAACATCCACTTAACTGAGCACAGGTTTAATGTATGTGACATGATCTTTATCAACCCTGGCATAAAACTCTCTCCAGAATTAAAAAGAAAACAATAAAAGATTAAAAGAAAAGAGGCCCACAAAAAACCCACACAAAGTTAAGATAATTTTCTTATGCCTCCTAAGTACAGTTAAACCCTTAAAATGTTATAAACTTGATCTTGTTCATCTAGGGTCTCAATGGACCATATGGCTCAAATAGAATCCTGTTTAGGCTGAGTTAGTTGCTAAGGTTCAGAGGAAGTTAGATGACTCACACAAGATCAGAGAAGAAGTAGCAGACCTGGGATTCAAACCCTGATTCTGTCCTCTTTCCATTACACCAAGTTTGATTGGCTATTTGTCTTTGAGCTATAATTTCTCCCCATCTAGCTCACGTACATTTAAATCTGTACATTGATTAAACACAGACTTTTTAAGGAATGTGGTTCATTGAGTAATCTGCCAAGAATCATTAGTATCAGTCAAAAGATCCTAAAATTTACCAAGAATCTTGGGAATTATAAGAGAAATCTTGCATCCATGAAATAGGAAAGTTATTTTCTCTGAAAGACACTCTGATAGCCTATAACGAATTCCCAATATAAGTGGCCCCAAGGAAAAGTGTTCAAGCGAAAGTCTTGACTTATATGACACTTTCCCTGTACAAGAAATACTATAAAAATTATAAGTTTTCAGACTTATTTTGAAATCAATCCAAATATCTCATAGGTTTTAACCATAGCAGATATATGTCTTTAGAATGGTAAGAAGCAAAAATGATAGCTGCCACACATTTAAAATTAAATAAGTGATGCCAAGTAGAAAAGAGAGAGGATACTCCCAGAGGCTTGTGATGGCTTATGTTACCAATTTCCGTGATGAAGCAGAGTCTGCATAAAAATGTGGTCAGAAATAACTAAAACTTCAGAAGATTTAATGATTTCTTTCTATTTTTTTGAAAGCTTTTTATTCCATTTAAGCAATCTGAATTTTGCATGTTTTCCCCAACAACATTACAGATATTTAGTCATTACAAAATCTTTCATATAGGGGGCAGCTGGGTGACTCAGTGGATTGAGAGCCAGGCCCAGAGACAGGAGATCCTAGATTCAAATCTGGCCTCAGACACTTCCCAGTTGTGTGACTCTGGGCAAGTCACTTAACCCCCATTGCCTTAGCCCTTACCACTCTTCTGCCTTGGAGCCAATACACAGTATTGACTCCAAGATGGAAGGTAAGGGTTTAAAAAAAATCTTTCATATAATTAGTAGACAACTCAAAGAGAACACCTTAAGGGAATTAACTGTGACAGCTGGTAAAGTCTCAAAATATACTTTTATTTTTGTTTCTTTCTAAATGCACTTTTTTTTTTGGCAATTTTTTTTTAAAACCCTTAACTTCTGTGTATTGGCTCCTAGGTGGAAGAGTGGTAAGGGTGGGCAATGGGGGTCAAGTGACTTGCCCAGGGTCACACAATCTAAAGGCACTTTTTAATCAACTCTGAGATATGTAACATTCTGGAATGGGTTTACAAATGAAATTTACCATTTTTCAACCCTTTTCTCCATGACAAACTGGCCATGAGGTTCAGTAGCATCTGGGGGTAAAAGAGCCAAATAAACTGGGGTTTCAGCTCCTTCTTCTGGACTCTTGGTAGCCTTGGGGCCCGCCATGTCAGTTCTCACCCATCCTGGGCAGCAGGCATTCAGAAGAATCTTATCACCTTTCCTTTGCTCATTCAGCTGCCTGGCATGGATTCTAGACAACACAGTGACTCCAATCTTGGTCACTCCATAAGCACTGTTGGGCCAACCTTCCTTCTGATGCACTCCTTTCTTTGTATCTTCCACAAATTTTTTCATGAGCCCCACCAGCTCTTCCTCTGTGATGGTGTCACTGCGAAACTTCTGCTGTAGTTCTGGGCTGCAGCCTTTAAGAGAACGTAAGCTCACCATGCTAGAGACATTCACCACTCTGCCTACAATAAAACATATGGACAAACAACTTGTCAATAGTGTTCTTACAAACCTTTCTTTTAAGGTTTGTAATTGTCATTAATTGTCATGACATTGTGAGATGCATGCATATATTTTGGTAGATTAGGGGACTATGGTATGTTCACACACCTAAATATTATTTTGCAAAGGAATAATAAATGGAAAAAATTATAAAGTGCTTTCTATATGCTAGGCAAACTGTTCATGACCAAATATGGTAATTTTGTATGGAAGAACTGAACCTGCCTATTAATATTTAATCAATGTTTAACTAAATACTTCTGATACAAGTAGAGGAAATTTTCAGTCAAACTTATTATGAAATCAGTCCAAATATTTCGTAAGTCTTAGCCCTAGCAGATATTTTTGCGTGTCTGTAGAAGCAAAAAGGATTTAAATAATGTATTTTCCTCCATTATGTGTAAAAATACTTTGTAACATTTATTAACATGTTTTTTCATAAAGCATATTATCAAACTGAATATGATGATCAATATTTTATGGCATGGTACCAACAGTGCCTTTCTTTTCTTTGGCCAATTCAGATATTTATTCTGCTTGCTTCTATTTTTTTTTCTTAAGTCGAATTGTTTTTCATTTGTGCCTTTTGCTTTCTTGTTTTAATTTTTCTCCGTCACTATCTCTATTCCTCCACAATTCTCCCCTCCTCAAATAAAAAGTCTTTCCTTTAAACAAATAAATACAGTCAAGTAAAACCAATTGATGTCTCATTCTTTACCTATACATAGTCCATGTCCTCTCTGTCAAAGAGGCAGGAAGCATGCCTCATCAATCTTCCTGGAATCATGATTAGTTGTTACATTGATCATTATACTTTCCATCTTTCTTTCATTTATGGTTTTTAAGAAATAATTTTTCCTCCCCTCATTTATAATTCAGTTTTTTCAATACTGATTATTTTAAGTAGCTATTTCAATACTCAGTAAGCTATTACTAGGTATTAAATGGTTCAACAAAAATGCACAGATTAGCTTAATCATACAAATACTTATTTCAGGCACTTGGAAAAAATCCTTGAGTGCAATAATCAATATAAAAGATGGTCAGAATCAATGTGATATTTTTTATGGGACTTATAATATAGATAAGGAAAAGGGGGCTGAAATGTAAGATAAATTTACCCCAAAGGACTTTATTAATGCCAAGAGCACTGGACTGGGAATTTGATCATATGTGTGTACTGATCTCTAAGTAAATGGTCACTTAAGTAAATGAATCACTTTGAGTGCTTAAATTCTTTGGTATTAGAAGGAATATTTTATTCTAAAGGAATATTCTAAGGTAGTGGTCCCCAAAATTTTTTTGGCCTACTGCCCCCTTTCCAGAAAAAATATTACTTAGCCCCCTGGAAATTAATTTGTTTTAAATTTTAATAGCAATTAATAGGAAAGATAAATGCACCTGTGGCCATCACTGCTCCCCTAGATCGCTGCAGCACCCACCAGGGGGCGGTGGTGCCCACTTTGGGAATCACTGATCTAGATGAAGTCTTTGCCACAGGGAGGGCATAGTGAGACCTCAAGCTTTAATTTGCCACAATTAAAGATGGATCTTCAGTTTAGAATGATTGTCTGAATACATTTTTATTTCTAACACAGGTAATGATAAATCATTGAGATGTTAAAATGTTTTTTATTCCAAAGACTGCCTTAACTCATCTGAATGGAGGCCAACTGTCTTATAAACATTTATATTATACTTAAAACATTGCATTATTCTAAAGATCAATGCTTTTTTCTTTGAAATGCTTTTAAAAAAATTGCTCTTTGTCAAATGATGCTGGATAGTGTGGGAAGGGCAGGGGGAGGGTGAGATACCTGGAAATAAATTCTATTAACAAATTAAAACAACAAAAAACGTAACTTGAAAGAATAAAGGCATTCCAAAATAATCAAAAGTAAATATAACAAAATTATGAAGATTAAGTGAGAACCAAATGAGATTTGAGAAGATACCCAAAACCACTCCTTTGTGGAGATGGAAGGTCCACAGGTGTGTTATATATTGCACATATTTTCAGATTTTTTTTCAGTGTATTGTTCAGTTGTTTTGAATTCCCCCCACTTAAAAAAATATTGTTTGTCAAATGGGATGGCTTTCTGGGAGGGGTAGAGGGATACGGTGGTGATTTAAGAAACAGAAAATATTAATGAAAACATACTTAAAAAGATAAACATTTTCCAATTTTAATGAATTGCTCTGTCAAACTGTATGCCTACTTTACCTAAACTATATTCTAAACACATAAAAGGTGAATGGGCTCTTCTAATATGTGACTTTAATGACAATTATATTCTTCTCTTTCCTTCTGGTAATATAAGGGCTTGAAGATGCATTCCCTCTATTCACTACATATAAAATAAGTGATGTATTTAAGACTCTGGTAGTAGGATGGAAAGCTAAGGTTTCAATAACTAACCAGGAGATCTCTTTCAGAAGAAGAAAGCTTCTTCTAATGGTGTTGGAAGTGTGCCAAATTGGATTTCCGGGGGAATTTAAAATTAAATTTGTCTCCTTTTATAATAAAATTATTTTTCAGGTTTCAATGGGAAAAAAAGTTTATGAATACTCTATCTTCTGTTGAGGGAAGAGTCTTAATATAGAGGTATTTTTATTCTCCTCCCTCTTTTTTTTTTTTTTTTTTTGCCAAGTCATAATTTATATAACCACTGGGAATGTAGTCAAACATTTGCCAATCTTCCTGAATTAAAAGAGAGGAAAGTATCAAAGAAAGAGTTAGGGGTGGTATTAAGAGATTATGAAATCTAATTTCTTCTTTTTTACAGTTGACAGAATCAAGGCCCAGATCTTTTATTTTACTATTTAATGTTTGCTTGATAATTCTACATTTTTCCTCCTTGTATAAATGTTAAAGCTTTGTATTCCAAATAATGAATTTACCTTGGGGTTTTACTAAAGGCAGTAATTCTGCAGATACAGCTTTGGTGCCAAAAAAGTTGGTTTTCATTGTTACTTCAGCTTGAATAGGAAAAGGTGTGGTATCAGCAACTAAAAAAGGAGAGGAGTAAGAAAATGAAGAGTAAGTTAAACAGTAATCATACCGAATTTTACTCTTTCTAAAGCAAAGAAATTCATATAACTTAAAAAACATAAAATACAGCTTCTACAATGAGCTAGACACTTTACATATATTATGTCATTTGATGCTCACAAGAACCTTCTAGATAGGTGCTTTTATTATACCTATATTACAGCTGAGGGAAAAGAGATTAAATGACTTGCCCAAGATAAAACAGGTAGAAAGTGTTTGAATATGTAATTGAGGGGGCAGCTGGGTAGCTCAGTCGATTGAGAGTCAGGCCTAGAGATGGGAGGTCCTAGGTTCAAATGTGACCTCAGATACTTCCCAGCTGTGTGACCTTGGGCAAGTCACATGGCACTCTGCCTAGGAACCAATACACAGAAGTTAAGGGATTAAAATAAACAAACAAATAAATAAAAAGATGTAATTGAACTCAGACCTTCCTAACTCTAGTCCAAGCTCTCTAACTTTTAGGACACTTAAAAAGTTAAAGCAAAAATGAAAAATTCTCCAAAATGCCCTGACTAGTTGGTGCGATACAGAACTGAGTTTGAAAGTTTTCACTGAGGATTAAGCTTCTCAGAGAAAGCATATATAATTGCAATTTGTGATTACATAAACACAAGACAATAGGGGTACAGTAACATTACCTAGACAAGAACTTCCATGGAATTTGACACTTTGTGAAATTCAGAAAGTGGAATATTGCACCAAGACGTTTTGTAAGGTACAATAGTCAACAACTTCAATAAGTATTCACTGAAGCACAAAACGGTGTGCAAACAAAAAACAGCCCTGAGGATGCAATACACACAAAATGAACTGTGCCGGCTCTCAGGGTGCTTACCCATACCATAACAAATACACCATTAAGTCAACAGGAGATAAAAAAATAAAATGATAGAAAGTAATTTCACGAGGTAGGGGCAGCTAGGTGGCTCACTGGGGACAGAGTGCAATGTCTGGAGTCAGGATTGACTTGAGTTCAAATTTAGCCCGACACCTAGCTGTGTAACCTTGGGCAAGTCATTTAACTTCTGTTTGCCTCGGAGACAGTTAAGTGGCTCAGTGTGCCGAGTTCAAAATTGGCATGAACTGTGGGATCCTGGGCAAGTACTTTAACTTGTTTCTGTTAATCCACTGGAGTAGGAAATGCAAACCACTCTAAAGTCTTGGCCAAGAAGTCCCCAGGGACCCAGTCGGACACGACCGAACTACAGAATGAGCTAACACAGGGTAGTTGTGGCCAGCCCTAAGGTCACTTACCCCAAAGACCTTCCGGCTCCGCCCCCACCCCACCCCCATTTCTCCAGGAGTGAGGAGTCTGAATTTTCCACTCAGCACAAACAGTTTTAACGACTTTCATTTACACACCACACACACACACACACACACACACACACACACACACACACACACACAGTCTCCATTCCCACGTCTCGTACCTTTGAAGGCGATTCCCGCATTGTTGACCAGCACATCCACACCCCCGTAGCGCTCCTTGAGAAAATCCCGCAGGGTCTGGATGCTCTGCGGGTCATCGATGTCCAGCTGATGGAAAATCGGATTCAGCCCCTCCTCCTGCAGCTTCTTCAAAGCCGCCTGGCCCCGGGTCGTGTCCCGGGACGTGAGAATCACATCGCCCGAGAATTTCTGGCACAGATCACGCACAATGGCGAAGCCGATGCCCTTGTTACTCCCCGTCACCACGGCTACTCGGCTGTTGGAAGACATGACTTAGAAGCCGGTAGACACAGACCCAGGGCAGGCCTGGTCTGAGGATGCTGCTCCGCCTTGCAAGAGACTGTGGAGCCACCTGAATTCCAAAAGGCACTTGTTATAAAGCGCATGCGCAAGAGAGTGCGCATGCGCATCTCCTCATCCAGTAGCCTACCAGGAAAGAATTCTTGCACGGGGTCGGTGTTGGGGTTTTCTGGATGTACACTTGTAGGGAGACTCGAGATAGATGGGATATAAGAACAGCAAAGGGGTCACTGTGCCAAGATTGCAGTGTGGAGAAATTATTACACGAAATGTAATAAAGACTGGAAAGGGAAGAAATGACCAGATTGTAAAGGGTTTAAAACACTAAATAAGTGGAGTTTAATGTTTGATCTTGGAAATAAGTGTAGTTGACTCCACATGTGTAATCAATGTCATATTGCTTGCCTTCTCGAGGGATGGGAGAGGTACAGGCAGAAGGGAGAGAATTTGGAACTCAAAATGTTAAAAAATGAATGTTAGGGGTTTGCTAGGTGTCTCTGGATTGAGAGCCAGGCTTTGAGATAGGACTTCCAATCTGGCCTCAGACACTTTCTAGCATTGTGACCCTGGGCAAGTCACTTAAAGTCCATTGCTTATCCCTTACTGCTCTTTTGCCTTGGAAGCAATACACAGTACTGATTCTAGGGTAGAGGATATGGGTTAAAAAAAAAAGAATACAAAAATTTTCTTATATATGATTGGGAAATATTTAAGGGAATAAACATTTCTAAAAGAAAAAATAAATAATAGTGCAATTTGTTTGACTAGTGAGGGTGATTCTCATTTGCTCTTTAGAAAGATCACTGGCTGCTGAGTGAAGGATAATTTGGAGTGGGGAGACAGATGAGGGCAGGAAGACCAATTAGGAAACTATTGCCAATAGAACACATGATGGCCTGAACTAGGGTGGTAATTCCAAGGTTGGAAAGAAGGGGTCTGAAATGATAGATTTGCTCAAGGTAGAAATAACATTGAATATGTGGAGTAAGCGAAAATGAGGAGTCATCCTATATCGAGGATACAAGCCTTGGTGGATGCCAGTGCTCTTTGCAATACACCCCAGCTTTTGTCTACCTATAATTTATAATTATAATTTACCTGTAATTTATAGTTAGCAGAGAAAGCTAAAATATAATCAGTTGTTGACTAACACTGTGAAAAAACTTTCCCTTCATTATGAACACCTGTACTGAAAATGCTATACGTGTGTTTTCACATGATTTTGCTAAAATATTTTTTTATACTGTAAGAGGGAGATTTTTAGGTATTTTATAGATATATAATCAAAGTGTGGCCGCCAGGAATCAACAATTCAGATTGATTCCGTAATTAAATTAGACCCAAGTCAGGACCGGGTTTAAGGTAGTTTATTTACAATTAGGAAGGTAAAAGGTAAGGAAATAGAGAGAGGGAGAGGCTAGTCCAGGCCTGTAGAGACCTGGACAGAGAGAGAAGGTTAAAAGGCTAAATGAATGAAGCTACAAGCCACAAGGCCTAGCAATCTGATAGGCTAGTGCCTACTTGAGGCAGAGTCTGGAAGCAGCCTAGGTAGGCCAAGGAAGTCAGCCTAACTTACCCACGTGACAAATCAGAGTGGAAGCCCTCTGAGGTCTCAACTGAGATTCTTCAGCATCAAGTTCAAAGTGGGAACTGCTCCTCGTAGGAAGTAACCAATATACTTGAAGAGATAGTGTCTCTTGTCACTTCCTGTGGGTCCACCTCTAATTCAAGTGGACAAATGGCAGCTTCTACACTGATTTGGACTGCCCCAAAAGGCAGTCCCTTGTTCTTGATTTGTTACTTATTGTCACATGTGGGTAACCCATCTCCCCTCCCCACTAAGGGAGGTGGGAATGACATCATCTCTATGCCTATGGTAAGTAGAGTTTGACTATGAATGGGCTAGAGCTAATTCTATTTAAACAATACATAGGAGAGTAGATAAAAAAAGGTCAGTAGTTATTGATATTCACTTAGTTACCTTTTCTCATATTAATAAGGTCTGAGATTTTTTCCCCAAACGTTTGGATCTTTTATCTCCTTCAGATATTTTTATGTAAGTCCCTCAAAGCCCTCACAATTCTATCATCTCCAGCACAGATCTCCCCTATATATTTTTGGCCCATTGTTGATACTTATCCTGTTTTGTTTTTTCTTTTTAGTGCTATTTTCATTTCTTCTATAAGCACCACTATGAAGGAACCTAAAACAAATTAGATCCACTGAAGAAAAGCAGCCATGAAAGACTTGCTTTTAAGTTTGTCTGAGATTTCATGGCAAGGCTGGATCTCAATATAGCATCTCAAAAATATTATCTAATTGTAACTCAGATAAAGACATCTCCTGAAAGCTTCCTTCATAATAATCCTTGAGTTGTTCATTATTTTGATAACCCAAGAAACCTTTGTAATATCATAACCAAATGACCCAGACTCTCTTTCCCCTGTTTCCTGTAAACTAAGTCACTGTCAATATTCCTCAATTGCTTGGGTTTGTAGAAATGCCCTAGAAATGTTTTGAGTAGTCTTTTCATAAACAATATTCTGTGGGAAAGTTATACCCCTAAAAGTGGTGTAATGCTTAGTACTCTAATTTCTATAAAAACCTTTCTCTTTGTCATAATAAATGGAGATCTTGTGTTCCCCATCTGGTCCTTGCTTTTTTGTATCTCTCTCTTTCTCTCCTTTTTCTCTCAATGTCACAGCTCTGAAACATATAGAGAATATAAGATGTTTATTGCTTGTCAATTATTTTTTAAAAAGCATTAGATTTGGTAGAACAAAATGCTGCCTTAAAAGCTCTTTTTACAAGCCAGTCTCCAGTCTGTATTTTAAGGTCATTCAGAATTGCTTCTAAGACATTACAATTAAAAAAAAAAAGCCTCGTTCAGTTATCCTCATGTGATAAGCTTCAAGTGAGACATAAATAAGGATATATGTATGTTTACCAACAGTATTCCGCCCTATGATGTAGGTGTTGGGGAACTCCTCCAAATCCTTCTTGTTTACATAAAACATTGTACTGATTACATTTAGCTAAAGGATATATCAGTGTTCTGGAAGAGATCTGTAATCATTCTAATGAGTTTGGCCTGTCCATCTGCCCAAGAAAGAAGAAGTGACTGAAGACCAAGTTCATTTTTTGGACATTCACAAGAATTTGTCTAACAGTAGTTACATCTGGGGCAGGTGGTACAGATGGCCTGGGAAATGAAAAGGAGAAGGTGCATGGACAAGATTACTTTGGGGAAATTACAATTCTCTTTGCTAGTGTCAATGTGGAATATAGAAGCCCCCAAACTTGTAGACTAGAAATATTTAGTGAACCCCAGTTTACTTAGCTAAAAGGTGACAGCCTCAGGCTTGGACCCCTCACATGAAAGTTCCTCCCTGAGGAAAGGCCAAGCCCAAGCCAAGTGACTTCATGTCTCCAGAAGCCTCTCACCCTCTTTCTGAGCTCTAACTTGGGACCTTCAGCTTAGGAGCCACTGCCTACTGTGCTAAAGAGTCACTCACTAAGAGGTCTGGAGTCATTGAGAAGTCCAAGGGTTTGGCAGCAGGAGGTATTCCATGCAACTACCATGTTTTTGGGAGGATATATCCCTTTGCAATGGAAGAGTAAGTTCATCCAGGTTTTGGCTTTACTAGAAGATATGTGTTGGAAGGAATTCTTTGGACAGTTGAGAGACATGGATACTCTGTATAAAGAGAAAGGGAGGGAAAGAAATAAAAATTTACAGTGCTTCTTGTGTCTAGGCAGCGTGCTAAGCAACTTAAAAAAATATCTCAACTGATCCTCATAACAATTCTGTGAAGTGCCACTCTCATGGTCCCCATTTTACAGTTGAGGAAAAGGCAGCAAACAGATTAAGTGACTTGCCCAAGGTGGAATTTGAATTCAGGAATCCCTGACTCCTCATCTAATGTTCTATTTCCTCTCCGCAACATTCTGAAGGAAGTATTAGGGTATTGACTGAAGTAAAAAAATGGGGATCAAATGGGGATTCTTCACCAGCTATGGGCACCCTGGCCAATAAACAGGTGCACTTTGGGAATCACTCCCTAAAGGTAACAACCTCATTTCTTGGTGGTTGTGGTTCTGGGTTTGTGTGAATTCACTGGTATGTGGAATTCCAGGGCATGGAAACTCATTCCTCCTAGGTTTCTGGTTGGCAACTAACATAACATAAAAATTTTTTTTTAATTAAAAATTTCTTTAATTAATTTCTTTAGATTATTTTTCCATGGTTTCATGATTCATGTTCTTTCCCTCCCTTCTTCCCTCCCCCCTCCCTGAGCTGAGGAGCAATTCCACTGGGTCATCATTGTTCAAAACCCTTTTCCATATTTTTAATATTTGCAATACAATGATCATTTAAAGTCAAAAATCCCCAATCACATACCCATCGAACCACCACAGTGGATGTGGATAGTGTTCTTTCTCATAAATTCCTCTGGATTGTCCTGGATCATTGCATTGCTATTAGTAAAGAAGTCCATTACATATCAGTCTCTGTGTACAATGTTCTCCTGCTTCTGCTCCTTTCGCTCTGCATAAATTCCTGGAGGTCTTTCCAGTTCAAATGGAATTCCTCCACGTAAAAATCTTAAGAGATGTCTGGTCCTTGGTCCCACAGCTAATATGTGCCAGAGGCAGGACATTGGGCGCTTGCATTTTGCACTCATTAGGCAAAATTGCCCTCTCCTCTACATGTCTCTCTGTCTCTCTCTGCAAAATTATTATTAGTTTAATATAACAATAGTTGAGCACACAAGGTAGGAACCAATGTCATCTTAAATCTACTTTTTTTTTTTCCCTACCGTAGGGGCGAGAGAAGCCAGCCCTAGGGGAATGCAAAGCTACCTTCCACAGGAAGCAGCCCAGATTTACTAAAGCAGGGGAGGACGCGAGACTGAAGCAGAGCCTGCGCCCCGGGAGTGGTGGGTGGAGCATAGACAGAGGCTGGGTTTCTTAGGTTGGGGAGAAAGGGCAAAGCGATTCCTTCTTGTGGAAATGGGAAAACCCGGAATTCCTAGAGAATACCCCGGTGGCAGAGGATCTAGGTAGTTTAGGGCTGACTCAAGTAAATAGGCTCCGGAGAATCCCAAGTCTGCCCCGCAAGGAGAGTTTCTAGTTCGCAGAGCCGGAGAGGCAGGGCAGGCAGGCTCTCCTCCCCCATCTCCTTCCTTCCTCCTCTTCCTCTCCATTGCCTGTTAGCTGGCCTTCTCCTGGCATCGTCCCCTATCCACCTCTTCTCTCCATCCCTACTAGCAGTACTCTCCTTGCCCTATTTCCCCACTTTTTCCTTTCTCCCCCTCCGTCTTCCTCTTCCTAATTCCTCTTCCCTAACCATCGCTCCTTTACGTGTTTGCTCTCCAGACACGAGAGGTGGGAGGAACCCCTGGGAAAGGGACCACGTGTTTCCAGGTTCAGCTTCCAAACTGGAAGACCCGGACCTCTCTGCTATGGGGAGAAAGAGAAGAATCTTCTATCGGACTTAAGGATTACCCTTCAGTGCCAGGGTTAGGAGAGAGAAAATGGGGTCTTTTGACGCAGGGTTACTGTAATCACTTTATGACCTCTCAGGTCTCTTCCTGTTTGCAGTGCGCGTTGCAAGTTTCACGTGTTTGCAAAGCTTTGGTAAGTACAGAGAACTTTCCTGGATTCGAGTTAAAGCAATCAGTGCAGTTCTTAACAGACATTTCAATTAAAATATTTGTTAGTGCTCAATAGAGGTTTGTTTTCATTGAGTAGCGTTTCTGCTTTCTTTTGGGTTTTCTTGGCAGATACCGAAGTAGTTTGCCATTTTCATCTCTAGCTCATTTTACAGAAGCAGCAAATTTGGTGGCAAAATTGAGGCAAACAAGGTGAAGTGACTTGCCTAAGTTCACACAGTTAAATCTAAGTGTCTGAGACCCCTTTGAATTGAATATGAGTCTTCCTGACTCCTGGCCAGGCACTCTATCCACTGCATCACCTCTATCATCATAATCATACCATCATTTATTCCTTATGCTATTATTGAGGTGATAACACAGTATACTGGAAAATGCAAAGGACTATGAGCTGAAAGGCAGGTTTAAATTCCCATTTTGCCAGCAATTAGTGATGAGGTCTTGGGCAAATTATCTATCTAGCTTCCATACTCAAGCCTTACTTATATATTAAATTTTGGGGAAGCTCTCTCTCTCTTTTTTTTTTTTAATACTTCAAGTAAGAAAGTCCATAAATATCAGTCAGCCCTTTAAGGGGCAAAGCACTGCAGAGATTACAGTATATATTTTTTTATCTGATATATTTTTTATCCTTCCCACCCACCATACTTTTTTTTCAATGATTTTTTTAAATTTTCTTTTCTTTTTTTTTTAACCCTTAACTTCTGTATTGGCTCCTTGGTGGAAGAGTGGTAAGGGTGGGCAATGGGGGTCAAGTGACTTGCCCAGGGTCACACAGCTGGGAAGTGTCTGAGGCGGGATTTGAACCCAGGACCTCCCCTCTCTAGGCCTGACTCTCAATCCACTGAGCTACCCAGCTGCCCCCAATTATTTTAATTCTTTGACGTTTCTGGATCTCAGAAAACACCACTGAGCATTCTACTTGGGAAGCTAGGTTTAAATTCAGCTTCAGACACTAACAGTGTGACTTTGGGCAGTTCAACCTCTATTTGCCTCTTTTCCTCAATTGTCAGCATCTACCTCCCAGAGTTAATAATGTGGAAATAATGTGCCTGGCACAATAGTGGGTGCTATAGAGATGGTACTGCTACTTTTGCTACTACTACTATTATGAAGTAATAAAGAAAAAAAATAATTATAAATTTAACCTTAAAAAGCAGATGTGCAGATAATATGACTCCCCATTTCCCTTTAAAAAGGACTTTCAACATAGAAAATTATAACAACTGAAAAATAATTCTCCTGGTTCTCACTTTACTTTTCATCAGTTCATACAAATCTTTGCAGATTTTCATGAGGTTATCTCCTTCATCGTTTCTTACAGCACAATTTCATAAAATACATACACCACAACTTAACTTAGCCATTTCCTGAACCCCTGCAATTTCCAGATCTTTACCACCACCAAAAGAGGTACTTTATTTTTGTATGAATGGATCTCTTTTCTTTTTCTTTGATCTCTTTGGGTGGAGTATAGACCTAATACCCTGTTATAGTTATATGATTAAATTATGTAAAACCCATTACTGTTTATAAAGCATACTTTGATTCTGTGATAAAGTGATGTAAAACCTATTGCCATTTAGAGGACAAACATTATTTAGGCAGTTAGGTGGCTTGGTGGATAGTACTGCACCAGTAGTCAGGAAGACTTGAGTTCAGATTTGGCCTCAAACCTGTGATCATAGGCCAATCACTTAACCTCTACTCAATTTCCTTATTAGTAAAATGAGGATAATAATAGCACTTACCTTCCAGGGTTGTTGTGGAAATCAGATTAAATAATAATTGTAAAGTGCTTAGCATTGTGCTTGGGACTCAGAAGAATTTGTTTTCAATCCTAGAGAATATATGGAGCTACGATTGCTATTGTTATGTGGAGAATGAATTGGAGAGGGTAATTTAGGAGGAGAGAGTCAGATTTAGGGTAGCCTATAATGAGTTCTCTCTTGTACTTTTTAAATTTGAGATGCTATTCTTGACAAAGTCTCACAGGCATATTTGGTGCTTTAGTCTTGGAATTCAAATGAAAACAGGTACTTGTAGACCTTTTAGCAATTAACAAAAGGTTTACTTGACTATAGCATGGAGAAAATATTGGCAGAGATTCGGCATTGATTTAATTAGATGCAACCTAAACACCAGCCATGTGACCCTGGGCAAGAAGTTACTTAGCCCTATTTGCCTCAGTTTCCTTATCTGTAAAATGAACTGGAGAAGGAAATGGCAAACCATTAGTTTCTTTGCCAAGAAAACCCAAAATGGGGTGATAGAGTCGGATATGACCGAAATGATTGAACAACAACAATCCAAAAAGATTTTTTGTTTAGAGTTACAAAGGTATTTTACTCTATATGATGGTAAACACTTCTTTTCCTAGAGGCAGTTACATGGAAATTATATCTACATCATGAAGAAGAAAGGAAGAGGAAGAACAAGCAGGCAGAGAAGAAGAAAATCATTTAGGACCTCAGAGTTGAGTAAAGGTATAATTTTTATTCTCAGTAATACAAATGAAGTGTCTGTGATAAAATAGATTCTTTATGAGTACAAAAACTATCTATGGAAAATGTTTGAGTGCATCTTGAATCTTTTTTTTTCTTTAGTAGCTTTTAAGTTCTTTGAAATACTGATTTGTCCCTGCCTCAAATTCATATTCTGTCAATTGGTACATATACACAATAAAATTTAAAAAAATTATAGTTTGGGAAAATGGGAGCACTAAAAATAGCAGGAAAGATTAATGTAGAAAGTAAATTGAATATTTAAATATAAGAAGCATTGTTAAGAACAGAATGTTTATAATGCTAACAGGTTATGTTGTCAACTTGTTTATCTAAGGCCTCATGCTATCCCTTTTCTCCTTCCTTCATAATTTCCCCCCATTGCTTCTCAATATACAAACTCTACTTTAGCTAAGCAGCTGTATTTTTTGTTACCTGAATATGTTGTCTTTGTTTCCACTTGTGTCTCACTTATGTTGTTTCTCCCAGTTTGAGTTGTTTTACCTTTTTTTCTACTACCAATAAAATTTGCTAATTCTTCAAAGCTCAGCTCAATTTCTTTTGTTTGGTTCTGTGAATTTGTCTATATAGAGAACTTTCAGTGAAAAAGCTCCCTCTGTCTATTACAGGCCTCAGAGTCTTATATAATTTCTTGAGGGCCTTAAGTGACTATTTTAAGTAACATTTTAAGGAACATGTGGCCAGTTTGATTAAAAACTCACAGCCTTCTCCACTGTTAGGTTGGGCTTCTACCCAACATAGGTTGTTGCCATAGTAGTGAAACTGTGCATTTTAGTTTTTTTCATAGTCTGAATATGTGGGTTTATTTGGGGGAAAAATGCAGATGAACTTTGATCTCTTCCTTCTTTGCATTCTTACCATTGTTATTAAGTTTCTGTATAGCACTTAACTATTCTGTGATTATTTTATGAATTAACCTTGTGGCCTCCATCTATATTGTGAACATGTTGAGAGTGAGGAGTTTTTTATATATATTTTTTAATATTTCTCATACATTTTCTGGGCAGCACTACAGGCCTCTTTTAAAAAGTTTTATCATTTGATTACATAGTAATTATAAGTACTTTTCTCTTTTTCTTTTTTAGAGAGTGAAAGCCACAAATGTGAATTTGTAGAACTTAGGAAGTGGCTGAAAAAAAGGAAATTTGAAGATCATAACCTAAAGCCAACAAGATTTTCAAGTAAGATTATTATTATTTTTTAATAATATGGAAATATACTTTGAAGGATAATACATGTAAAACTCAGTGGAACTACTTGTTGCTCTGGGAGGGGGTAGGGAGGAGAGGAGGAAAAAATTGTTTGGATGAATCATGCAACCATGGAAAAACATTCTAATAAAATAAATAAATTAATTAATTAAAAAAAAATCTAAGTCCTCAGTTACGTTCTAGATATGTGACCCTGGACAAGCCACTTTAACCTCCAGCTACTTCAATTTCCTGAACTTTAAAATGGGGATAATTATAGCAAGTAAGATTATTTAAAAAAAAATTAAACCCTTATGTTTTGTCTTAGAGTCATTACTAAGTATTGGTTCCAAGGCAGAAGAGCAGGCTAGGCTAGGGGATTAAGTGACTTGCCCAGGGTTCCATAGCTTCTTGAGAAGAGTCTGAGGCCAGATTTGAAACCATGACCTTCTGTCTCTTGGCCTTGCTCTTTAGCTACTGAGCCACCTAGCTGCCCCAGGTGTGATTCTATAGTAAATCTAGAATTCCATTTCTTTTTGGTAGGGTGGCATTGACATGAATTATAGAAAACCACTAATGATTTATTTAATTGAGTAGTCAAGATAACAAGCATTTCCTAATTGCTTACCATGTGCTAGACACTGTCCTAAGCACTGGTAGTAAAAATACCAGCAGAAAGAGAGACAGCTCCTGCCCTCAAGAAGCTTATATTGTAATAGAGGAAGACAATGCAAAAAAGGGAGCTGAAAAGCAGAGAGGATTAGGGATGGATAAAGGAACTCAGTGAGGGGCATCATAGAGAAAGTGCTTTGGAAATGAGTCAGCAGTGAAGCCTGGGGAGAAATAAAGACATGCTGAGATGCTGCTGCTGTTTGCATCAGTTTTATGCTTCTGCTGTGAGCCAGGGGTAGAGGTTATGAACACATTTCAGAGAGCTTATAATTTTACTTAAGGGATATCATGTAGTCATAGAAAGTAGTAGATATGGGGTGAGCTTGTGTGTGTATATGTATGCATATCTATGTTTACATATCTATCTGTGTGTGTGTAACATATGGAAAGGGAAGCATTTAAAACTAGAGGAATTGGAAAAGGCTTTTTGAAGTTGAGTGAGCCCTGAAAGGAGGAGTGGGTGGAGAAAATAAGGTGGAGAGGGAGAACATTCTGGGCATGGGGAAACAGCCTCTGCAAAGACTTGCATCTGGTTGATGAAATGTCATGGACAGGGAATAGCAGGAAGGCTGGTTGGGTTTGAGCCTTAGAGGCCAGGAGGGAGAATTATGCATCATCAGCCTAGAAGATTGATTGGAGATAAAATGTGAAGGGCTTTAAATGCCAAACAGAGGAGTCTGTATTTTATTCTAAATCACTGAAATGACTTGAGAAGGGGAGTGATATGTTAGGAAGATTATTTTGGCAACTGTGGGAGTGATGGTTTAGAAAGGACAGAAAAAGGAAACGGGGGATCATTTAGGAGATTGTGGCAATTGTCCAGGAGAGATGATGAGGACCTGAACTAGTGTGGTTACTTGGTATGTGTGTAGGGATAATGTGCGAGAGAAATAGAGGAAGTAGAATTGGTTAGATTTGGTAGCTGACTGTAGATAGAGGTAAGAGATTAATAGCTAATATTTACTTGCTATGTTCCAGGAACTGTACTAAGCATTTTACTATTATTACATTTATATTATTGCAAAAGACTTAGAACAACTTAAAATGATTTTCTCCTGAAAGCAGAAATTTTCCTTTTTAATTGTTAGTAAAAGTGAAATTTTATAATGTTTTTATCCTTACAATACCACCAGGAAGTAGATGCTGTTATTATTCCCATTTTATAGTTGAGGAAACTGAAGCAGAGGTTAAATGACTTAACCAAAGTCACACAGCTAGCTAATAAGTATTGTTATCAATAAATAAATAATCTGAGTGGAGTCAATGAATGCAATTTGGGTGTGAGGAAGGATAAAGGGGATATTAGGTGATTATAAGGTGATAGGAGGAGGAAAGAAGGTAAGGGAAGGTATATAAGAGATAAAGGAAATGGGGTAAATAGGAGATGGCAGCTCAAACAGTTTTATTCTCAGAGGCTTGAGACAGAGGATACAGGGAGGAAATTAGGGCCAGTAAGAAATCTTTAGGTTTTGCCTGGAGTGTTTCTCTCATTAGTTTCTAAAGTCTCTTGAGGGGGAATCGAGTGGGCCCCTCCCTGCCAGTCAAACTGATGGCTGAAGGAAGTCCCTGGGTAGGTACTTCCTGCCAAGATGGATGCCCCCAGTTCTTTCAATAAATAAAAGAAAAATGATTCCTTCCCCTTGAGCCCTTGTCTTAATTTTCGACACAATGATTCACCAGAGGGTTTGAACAGGTAACAAGGGGATTTATTAATACCAGGGTCAGTCAGAAGGGGGAGGGGTTCAGGGTTTTCTAACTGCTGCTAGGGAGAGGGTGAGGGTGGGGGCTGGGTCGCAGAGAGGGTTAGACAGAGCAAGCCTGGCTCTCCCAGTCAGGAAGATTTGACTGCCTTTTAAGTAAAGTCTCTATCAGATCATTAAAACTAGGGGCAACTTATTTAAGGATACTCTACTAGTCTATAGAAACTAAACCCACAATGTCTAATCACCAAGCCTTCCCTTCCACCCAGGACCCAAAGGAAATTCAGGGAAGGGGGTGGATGGAGATGGGAGATCAGGGAGAGGTCCAGAGAAATGAGTTAGGTTTAAATTTCCCCAAAACAAGATAAGCACAGGCCAAGGCCGAAGCAAAGCCAAGCCAAAAGGCCAAAGCAAAAGCCTCCAGCCACAGCGAAAGCCAGAAAGCAAAAGCTCCGTCAGTTGGAACTTCACCTCTATTTATAGCTTTAAGTTCTGACTTTCTGAAGATTCTAAGATGTTTAACTGACTTTTTGTGACCATTAGAAATTACAGAAGCAAAAAGTTTCTGTTAGCCACCTTGCATTACAGTATCCAAGGCTAGATTTGAACTCAGGTTGTCTTCACTCTAAGCCCAGAGTTTTATCTGTGTACCCACCTAGCTTCTTAGAGAGAAGACTCAAGGATGACTTCTAGGTTGAGAAGCTGAGTGACTGGAAGATGATGGAACCTTTGATCAAATGAGGGAAATTGGGAAGAGGGTAGGTTCAGGGGGAAAGATAGTGAGTTATCTTTGGGACATGTTGAGTCAGGGATGAGATGAAGCTTTAGTCTGGTGCTTGGGTGTTTATAGATTTTCTGTACCTGTAATTAGTTTTCTTTTCTTTCTTTTTTTTTTTAAACCCTTACCTTCTGTCTTGGAGTCAATACTATGTATTGACTCCAAGGCAGAAGAGTGGTAAGGGTGGGCAATGGGGGTCAAGTGACTTACCCCAGGGTCACACAGCTGGGAAGTGTCTGAGGCCAGATTTGAACCTAGGACCTCCTGTCTCTAGGCCTGGTTCTCAATTCACTGAGCTACCCAGCTGGCCCTTGTAATTAGTTTTGAGAGTGGAGCCAATGCCCATTACCCCCTCTATTATAAATAATAAGTGAGTAAATCTACTGTTGTGGTAGGAGCTCTGTCCTAGGTTCTATTTAAGTCTTCTCTCTCCCTCCATGCCATACAAATTAGACTACTTTTTTTCCCTAAAATCTATTGAAATTATGTCTTTAAGTGCTTATTGCCTTAGGAGACTTAGGCTGGGACCACTGACATAGCTTCCTGGTCACTTGGATAAAGAGGTTGAAGTTCTTCTCTGAGGCTTCAAGACCTTAGATCAGCGATGGTGAACCTTTTAGAGACCAAGTGCCCAAACTATAACCTTCACGCTGCATGCGAGCTGCTCCTTTACATGAAACAGGGGAGGGAGGAAGCACTCCCATTGGGCTGCTGGGCAGAGGGGTGTGTTATGTGAGAAATGTGCTCGGGCCCATGTGGAGAGGGGGAAGGCAGCAGCCCTCTCCGGCTCATGTGCCATAGGCAAAAGACCATAAGCATTCCCACTTCAGAGAAAAACTGCTTAATCCTGAATATATATCCCTTTTCTGCTCTGACTATCTTTGCTGTGTTATATCCAACTAAAACCCCTTTTGTTAACTGTTGGATTATTATGCATTTCATTGTCATTTCAGATCCTAACTCCCTGGGAACCAGCCTATAATTTTAAGGACAATGGGCCCATTCCACCCATATTAAATTATCAGTTAAAAATTGAAGCCAGGTTGGTTTCACTATGAATAAGTTGTGCCTTTATATACTTTATATCCTTTTATTCTATATAAATTTTTTTTCAAACTTTTATTTTAATAACAAATTTCTACATAAGTTTTCTGAAGTTATATAATTCATGTTGTCTCCCTCCTTTATTCCCTCCTCACTCCTGGAGCTGAGAAGCAATTCAGTCTGAGTTGTACATGTATTATCATGCAAAACATACTTCCATATTATTCATTTTTGTAAATGAATAATTTTATAACATATTGTTTAGAGTGATTTGAGATGGAAGTTCTCTTTCTAACTCTTGCTGCTGAGCTTTATTGGAGATATATAGAAATGCTGATAATTTGTGTGGGTTTATTGTGTATCCTACAACTTTGCTAAAGTTATCGATTATTTCAACTAGGATTTTAGTTGATTTTCTAAGATTCTCTAAGTGTATACCATCATATCTGCAAAAAGTGGTATTTTAGTTTCCTCACTGTTTACTTTAATTCCTTCAGTTTCTTCACCTTCTCTAATTGCTCCTGCTAGCTTTTCTAGTACAATATTGAATAATAGAAGTGATAATGGGCATCCTTGCTTTCCTCCTGATCTTATTGGGAAGGTTTCTAACTTGTCCCCATTGCAGATGATACTTACTGGTGGTTTTAAATATATATACTGTTTATTATTTTGAGGAATAGCCCTTCTTTCCTATACTTTCTGGTGTTTTTAATAGGAATGGGTATTGTAGATAATCATAATTTCTGTTAGTTTGATTATTGATATGGTCAATTATACTGATAGTTTTCCTAATATTAAACTATCTTCCATTCCTGGTATAAATCCCATCTGGTCATAGTGAATTTTAAATACTATTCTTCTTCCAATTACATGTAAAACAATTTTTAACCTTTTTTTAAAAATGTTGAGTGCCAAATTCTTCCCTCTCCCCCATCCCTGAGCCAATAAGCAGTTATACCAATTTTTTTTTATGCGGTATGCTAAAAATATGAATATATTGATTTAAGGGAAGACATGTAACAAAGTCTGATATGGATAAATGTGGTACAATTACAGCTGTTTGAATCTGAAACAATTGTAATTGTCATCTAGGCCAGTGATGGACAAACTATTCCTCTCCCCACCCCCCAGATCCAGAATATTTTAGATAAATGTATGAGCAGAAAAAAGGATGGTCCAGTTACATAGTGAGGACCAGTAATAAGACAGATGGCTTATATGCCTCATTGATATCCATGCAGTGTCAAGAGAAAAAGAGGATATTGCCCAGAATTTATGGTGAATTCTCTGGAGCAGACTTATGTAAGGATTTACAAGTGTTATAAAGGTTGGATTGTAGGGATGGATTGTTGGCAATCCACTTTGGTGGAAGGAATATCAACAGACCCTTTTACATGTTTAACAGTGTGTGTTACAGGTTTTTGACAGTTGATTAGCTTAAGAATTTAGTTATGTTAAGAAACATCCTATCGCATTTGGCAGTAAGGGTTGGAACATTTGATACAGAGCACAAGTTCCAGTACAAGGTTAAGATAAGAAAATGGAATTAATCCCCCAGAACAATCACACTGCTTCTGGGAGGGTCAGGTCAAAGTAACCTTTCTTGGCCATCGTTCTCTGGGGACAGTGTCATAAATCTTCAGAGGATCAAACAGCACCTGGGCATGCCAAGCTTGTTTTTTCCTCTGATCTCCTCAGGTCAGCTGGGCACTCGCCATCCCAGATAAGCACAGCTGATTTCCTGCTGCATATTTTATCTTCCAAAAGTTTTTATTCTTCATACAGAAGCTCTTCGTCTACTTAGTTGCTATAATATTCTAATGCACCAAACTGTATCCCTTCTAATCCTATGGTTAATATTCTATTATTATAATTGACATCTTATACACAGTTATTTTACTAACCAGGTCTAACTTTTTCTAAAAGTCACAGTTGCTGTTATCTACCTAAAGGATTATATGTGATCACTTGGTTTATGATCAATAATATAAAGGCAATAAAGCAGTTTTCCTTTTACCCAATAATAATTACTTCTCTATGTAATAAATCTTTAAATCTCCTGGGGTTAACTAAATAATAAATTGCATAGTAATTTTAATGACAGTGAAATCAGTAACTACCAGTAAATACTTTAATTACCTAGAGTTAAATAATAAGTTATTTACATATTAATTTTAATAACAATGAATTCAAGATAACCAAGGCAGATAATTATTAATAATTATGCAGGAATGACATCAAAACCTCACAGTAATAGCAGTTTTACACCATTTGTGAGAACATAGTCCCACACCATTTATTTCATTCAGGATAACAAATGTCTTTAAGAACATTGCTTATCCTCTTTACAATTTAAGATTTAGAAGTTCCATCAAGACTGAAGCTTCCTTTGTTTTCTTTCTCTTAGTTTTCTCTACCTTTTCTCTAGCCATGACAGGAAAACAATATCTCTTCAGCTTTTCTCAGTCCCTCACACTTAATAGCCTTTTTTCAGACTCATGCCATATAAAATTCTCTCTATAATGTTTCTTTTTTTTTTTTAATTAAAAAAAATTTTTTTTAAAAACCCTTACTTTGCATCTTGGAGTCAACACTATGTATTGGCTCCAAGACAGAAGAGTGGTAAGGGCTAGGCAATGGGGGTCCAGTGACTTGCCCAGGGTCACACAGCTGGGAAGTGTCTGAAGCCGGATTTGAACCTAGTCTCTAGGCCTGACTCTCAATCCACTGACCTACCCAGCTGCCCCCCTATAATGTTTCTTCATCAAATAACAGTTGACAAGCCATAAGGGCTAAGCAGTGGGGATTAAGTGACTTGCTCAGGGTCACACAGCTAGAGTCCCTGCCTTTAATATACTTTTTAAAAAATACTCTTTTGAACTTTTGTAATAATATTTTGTGTATTGCTCTGAAGATTTCTTTTTCAGCTTTTAGAATGATAGCACTGTATCTTGAGGCAATAAGCTAATATAATTTTGTCTTTTTTTTTTTTTTCTCTAATATCCTTCCTATTTTAGATACAGGAAGAGGACTGATGGCTGTAAAATCCTTACAGGTTGGCATTGACTTTCCCCACCCTTGAATTCTTAGAGGAAAATAAAAACAAGTAAAAAACAAACAAGTAGTTCTCTATCTGCTCCGTTAGAAGAGGCTTTTGAAACAAGGTAGAAAGCTGCTTTTTGGAGTCAGGAACATCTGATTACTGAAATCAGACTGAGGCTACACATATTGCACCCTTTAATGTGAGAGCAGGGCCGGAGAAGCTGAGGCTCCGTCACACCAGATGGGCCTTCTCCTCCTATTGATCAGGAAAGGCCCAAGTCTAAATTTATTGTCTCGAATATGGGAAAGGATCCAGGAGAACAACCTGCCTAGTGAAGGTTACCGGGATCTGGGGAGGGCTTATCTGGGAGGCCCTGGGTAGTCTCTCTCTGTCCGTCTCAGCTACGCCCTGTCCTCCTCAGTACTCCCTTTATTTTCTCGGGGTTCGTGGGGGCTGCGATGGAGGATGGAGGCCTCACCGCTAGCAGGGCAGCAGCAGTCGTCCTTCGTGGGTATATGCTGAAACAGCTGAGAAGGTGACCTCATGGCCCTGCCTCTGGCCCGAGGGTTGTGTGTCTTCCACTGGCCCCTCTCTTGCCCAGCACAGCAGCCATTCCCCACATGACACATTCCAGGCTGGCTGTTCCTGCCCGGGTACCCACATCCATTTCCCTTTGGAGGTCTGCGTTAAGCCCGTGCCAGCTCAGGGGCCCATGGCTTGGCCTTTCCTTTTGGCTGCCCTCGTAGCCCCACGCCCTGCTCATGGGATTACAGAGCTGTGTAAGGGGGCGCCTTACATCACCTCTCAGATCCGTTCTCCTTCTGCTCTGTGATCTATTATGACTTACTAACTCCTTTTTTTTTTTTTTTAAATCCTTAACTTCTGTGTATTGGCTCTAAGGCAGAAGAGTGGCAAGGGTGGGCAATGGGGGTCAAGTGACTTGCCCAGGGTCACACAGCTGGGAAGTGGCTGAGGCCAGATTTGATCCCAGGACCTCCCATCTCTAGGCCTGACTCTCAATCTACTGAGCCACCCAGCTGCCCCCACTAACTCCTTTTTCATATCCCTCCTTTGATAGAATTGCCTTCCCTATGGTCTTGTAAATGTCAGAAGTAAAACTGCGCTTTTTATTCATTTAGGTCTCTTATTCTAATTGCTTCATGTACTTTTCGTGCCTCCCCAACTAAACTGTTAGCTCCGTGAGGGTAAGGGTGGTTTCTTAATTATCTTAGTGAATTATCTTTGTATCCTCGGAAGATTGAACACAGTATCTTGCATATAGTCACCACCTAAACACATTTATGTAGAATTGAATTCTCCCTCGGAAAAAAAGTTACTAAATCTATTTCACGCAAGGAGAACGGAAAGAGAGCCTTGTACATACCAATTCTTTACCACATGCAGGTCCTGTATTTAATGCAGTGGTTCTCAAACTTTTTTGGCCTACCTCCCCCTTTCCAGAAAAAATATTACTTAGAACTCTGGAAATTACTTTTTAAAAAATTTTAATAGCAATTAATAGGAAAGATAAATGCACCTGTGGCCATCACCGCCCCCCTGGATCGCTGCCACCAGGAGGTGGTGGCACCCACTTTGGGAATCACTGATTTAATGGAGGAAAGCCTGGCAGTGTGGGCTGGTTACTTAGCCTATAAAGTCAGGGTGAGGAGGAGCAGACAACTTGACAACCTATAAAGGAATAGCTTCCAAACCCAGCGATGCTGGTTCTGGAATGTCTCTTCAAAGATAGGACTGTGCATTTAAATGATTTTCTTTTGCAGGTAACATTTTCCTTGAAGGAGAAATTTTAAATTTGTTTCTTTTCTGCAAGCCAGGGGAGCTGATCATTTCATTGCCTAAGGAGTGCCTGCTTACTACAGACACCGTAATTAGAAGCTACTTGGGAGATTATATTACTAAGTAAGTGAGCATGCATACATTCCTATAGTGAAGTTTTCCTTCATCCTTGTTGGGTGAGAAAAGTTAACAAATCAGACAGCTCCGACTATAACATTAAGTTGTGATGATAAAAAGCTGATGTTGGGCAGCTAGGTCACACAGGTAGATAGAGAGCCAGGCCTGGAGTCAGGAGGAACTGGGTTCAAATTTGGCTTCAGATACTTCCTAGCCATGTGGCCCTTTGTCTAGCTTTCACTGCTTTTCTGTCTTGGAATCATCCATTAGTTTCCATTCTAAGACAGAAGATAAGAGTTTTTTTTTTTTTTTTTTTTTTTTTTTTAAGAAAGAAAAAAAGAAAAGCTTGCTGACAGACATAAACATGCAGGTAGTGGTAAATGTCAGGGATGTCATCCCTGAATACAGAGGTAAAGTCTCATTGGTACAAAAACATAGGTTAGTAGTATGGATTTGTTCTCTCTCACACTGAGTGATATAACTCTTGGACATGTAACTTCCATCAGACACAACAGTTGAGTGACATTAGCATATACTAGATCCTATTTTTCTTTTAATAATGAACACATTGCATACACTCTCTTCTCACAGCTTCAGACACTATTCTCAGCTCTTACCATCCTAATGGTCAGATAAAGATAATAATTTCCTTTCTCCCACTATCAAGTACATATTTCTTTGCCTTATTTGGAAGCTGAAATCTGGAATCACACCCTTCCTAGACCTGAGTCATAAGAAATATTTTATCAAACCCTGTACTTCAAATTGAGAGATTAGGATTGATTTTATCTAAATGAGACAAACATAAGATTTGCAGATCTCTATCAAGAGATCGAGGGGGCAAAGACTATATTTACATATGCTTAATGTGTAAAAATCAAAATCATTTTTAAATCACATGATTAATTACGTGAACAGAGTTATTACTTTAAAAAGACAATCAATGTTTGATATGCCTTGTCACTTTTTTTTAAAGAAGCTCTCACTTTTTCAAGTATATTTTTTTCTTTTAAACTCTCCCCTTCACCCCAAACTCTTACATTCTGTCTTAGAATGGATACTAAGTCTTGATTCCAAGGCTGAATAGCAGTCAGAGCTAAGCAATTGGGAGTAAGTGACTTAACCAGGGTCACACAACTAGGAAGTATCTGAGGGCAGATTCGAACCCAAAACCTCCTGTCTCCAGGCCTGGCTCTCTATTCACTGAGCCACCTAACTGCCCGTTGTCAGCAAGCATTTATTAAAAACCTCTTGTGTCCCAGGCACTGTGCTGTGTGCTAGGAATATAAATACAAGCAAAAAAAAAATCCCTGCTGTGAAGGAGCTTACATTCTAATAAGGAAAGATAGTGGGAGAGAGGAAATTATTATCTATATAATATAAATATATAAAATGAGAGCTGAAAATTGTGGAGCAGGTTAGGAGTTGCCAATGCTGTGTTGGGGAAGTCTAGTGCATCTGGGATGGCTGGTCTGGGCCTTTCCTTCAAATGAGGGTTCTAGGTAGAATTCACCAATGGAAGAAGGGGAGTCAGCTGAGTTAGGGTGGTGAAGGTGAGAAGGAGGGGGGCTGGAAAGACAGCACAAGGAAACATGTCTCCTTGACTTGAGGTTGTAGCTGCTCTTTGACTTTTTCCCCCCCTCCTTTCTGTTAGGTTGGGCTTGAAATTCTTTGGGGGCTATTGTGAGGAATCAGACACACATGTGAATGACCTTTTCTTTTCTGAGAAGGGGGCCTTGTAGAATGAATCAAACCTTGGCACATCCTCAAGAGCCATGATTGGTACCATTGTATAAATATGTACAACCAGAGTGACCCATTCTAGGTTTATCAAGTAAAGGGAAATAGCTTGTGGGAGGGAGCAGATTTTGTTGAGTGAAAGAACGAACATATTGAAATTAGAGCATTAGACTATTTCATATTTTCTATAAAAACTAATTGATTTCCAAAATCTTTACTTTTTAAATAGGTGGATGCCTCCTGTATCTCCCTTGCTGGCTCTTTGTGCCTTTTTAATTTCAGAAAAACATGCAGGAAACAAGTCTCCCTGGAAGCCTTACCTGGACGTTTTACCAAAAACCTATACTTGTCTTGTGTGTTTAGAACCTGAAGTGGTGAGACTCCTGCCTAGGCCTTTAAAAATGAAGGCTGAAGAACAGAGAATGCAAGTTCAGAAACTGTTCATTTCTTCAAGAGGATTCTTTTCTTCTCTGCAGTCTTTATTTGTGGAAGATGTGGAACATGTTTTTCACTATCCTGCTTTTCTCTGGGCATGGTGCACCATTAATACCAGAACAGTGTACATGAAGCATGCCCAAAAGCAGTGTCTTTCGGCAGAGCCAGATGTATATGCATTAGCTCCATATTTAGATCTACTGAATCACAGCCCAAGAGTTCAGGTAAGAAATATATTTTGCTTTTTATGTGGAAGACCAAATATTCATAGAATTTGACTTCGTGTAGTGGGTGGAAGCAAAAACCAATCGACACGGATTTATTAAGTGCCTGCTATGTACCTACTCAGTGGGAGTACAAAGAATGAGACCGTCCCTGCTTATGATCAGCTTGTGTTCAGATGTAGGAGACACCAAGCATATTATACAGACATGCATACATACACACAGGTAACCCTTTCACATTGCAGTATTGCTATATTACAGATTGGAAATTAAGTGGGAATTCTTTTTTCTTTCTTTCTCTCTTTTTTTTAACCCTGACCTTCTGTCTTAGAATCAATACTAAATAAATATTGGTTCCAAGGCAGAAGAGCAGTAAGCCCTGGTTGCACAGTTAGGAAGTGTGTGAGGTTATGCAATTTATGAATGTATGAGGTTATGAAGCCAGAACCTCCTTTCCCCAGGCCTGGCTCTCTATCCCCTGAGCCACCTAAGTACCTCTAAAATGGGAATTTGGGGCACTGGTTTGCAGAAGCCACAGATGACATGTGAAGACCAGTAGATGAAAAAAAAAAAGTTTAAAAACTCATTTTAATTTAACATTGACCTACTTTTGGCCTATGATCAAACATTTAACCAAAATTTCACAGTAAGGAATTGTAAACACCTGATAAAGGAAAAAAGAAAAAAATCAGACTTTTCTGTTACGAAGGGAGGGCAAAAAAATTATATGTGGATTTTCCAGATCATGGGAAGCAATGCACCCCTAACCCCTATGATGTGGAAGAAAGATACCTGTTTATATACACATACACACACATAGTATAAATCTACGTACAGCATAAATATGTATTATGTATAGTTTTTAAAAAATTAATGTTACATTAAAATTCCAAGGTATCTCCCTTTCTTCCCTCCCTGCACTAGAGAAAGCATCATTTGATGGAAAGATAACGTATATATAAAATTGCTTGTTTCTATTTATCAGTTCTTCTCTCCAACATTTATCACTTTCCTTTGCTGCCATATTAGCCAGTCTGCTAGGTGTAAGAGGGTATTTCAGAGTTGTTTTAATTTGCATTTCTCTAATCAGGAGGGGTTTAGAACACTTTTTCATATGCTTATTGATAGTTTTGATTTCATTGTGTGAAAACTGCCTATTCATGTCCCTTGACCCTTTGTCAATTGGGAAATGGCTTGATTTTTTGTAAATTTGACTTAGTTCCTTATATATTTGGGAAATTAAACCTTTATCAGAGAGTTTTATTATAAAAATGTTCTCCCAGTTTATTGCTTTTCTTCTAATTTTGGTTGCATTGGTTTTATTTGTACAAAACCCTTTTAATTTGATGTAATCAAAGTCATTCATTTTACATTTTGCAATGTTCTCTATCTCTTGCTTGGTCTTAAATTCCTTTCTTTCCCACAGATCTGACAGGTATATTATTCTATGTTCACCTAATTTATTTATGATTTCACTCTTTATATTTAAGTCATTCACCCATTTTGAATTTATCTTGGCATAGGGTGGTGATGGCAAACCTATGACACGCGCTTACATGTGTAGCCATTTTCGATGACATGCCCACTTTGGGAATCACTGGTCTAGAGCATCAGTTCTTCTTTCGAAGTAAACAGTGTTTTCTTGGTTCTACTCATTTCACTCTAATTTCATGTAGGTCTTTCCATGTTGATTAAATATAAAATAAATACAAATTTACACAAAATAATTAACTACAAGGTAGTTTGAGAGAGAGGACACTTTCCCCTAACTGAGGGTTTCTCAGGAAATGCTTCTTTTAGAAGATAGTACTTAATCTGTGTCTTGAAGAAAGAAAGAAGGTCAGAGGCAGAATAAGAATGAAATGTATTCCAGGCATATAGGATAGTGTGAAAAACAGAAAGAAGGTCAGTTTGCTTGGACTGTAGATTGTGAGAAGGGGAATAGCATCTAATGAGGCTGGAAAGAGAGAGTGGGGTCAGTTTGCAAAGGGCTTTAAAAGCTAAACAGAAGGGTTTATAGTTTTTGTCTAGAGGCAATAGGAGGTTATTAGAAGTGATTGAGTAGGGGAGGCATGTCAAACCTGTTCCTGAGGAAAATTGTTTTATCAGCAGTTTAGAGGATGGACTGGCATAAGGAGGGAAGAATTTGTGCCAGGGAGACAATTACAAAACTGTTGCAATAGTACTTTGAGAATTGAAAATCTGAAATAGGGTGATAGTTGGTGAGAAGAGGGCAGAGGACAGCGGCATTATGGTAGAAAAAGCAAGATTTAGCAACCAGTTGGATATAAGGGGTGAGGGAGAATGAAGAGTCCTGGCTAATGCCTCAAACTGTGTATATGTAATTGCATGCCTTGTGCCAGTCAAAATTGTATTTCCTTTTTTGTAAAGCTCTTTTTCCTCTTACATGACTCTTTTTTTTTGTTTTGTTTTTGTCCAAGTACCTTCATGGTGCCTAGAACCCCCACTTGAAGCAATCTAGCATTCCCCAGCAATAGTTATTTCCATATTTCCAAGGAATTCTTTAATTATTCTGCCCTTTTCCAGGATTCTCCCATCGAAATTGGTTTCTTCTGTATGCTGCGTATCACAGCTACTTTTTAAAAGAACAGGATTTCCATTAAACCACTTAGGTATAAAGAACTGGTGTGTGGCTGAATATGTGGATATGATTGCTGCTGTATGGTTGCCTTTATTTCAGGATAGGGAGTGAACAAACCTGATCGTGTTGAATAGAGTTGCTTTATGTTATTCAGATTTTTATTATAACTAAAGAGTTCATTTTTACAGAGTGCTTATAGTTTATAAAGGGTTTTCCTTACAACCTTCTGAAATTGATTCTTTGAGCTTGGTAGATAAGATTGTAGATAAGATTCCTTGATCTCTTAAATAAAGTACTCAGTATTAAAATGGAGAGCAGGTGGGAAAGAGAATGACTATTGATCTGTATAATTTCCCCAGTGTGATATTCCGTAAAGAATATTGGATTTGGCATCAGAAGATTTGGATTTAGTTACAGATACTTTGCTTATCTGTAAGTGGAGATAATTTATTTGTATTATCTATCTCACAGGGTAGTTGTGAGGAAAGGGCTTTGTAAAAGTCATTTTAGTTTTATAAATGTGTTATCCTGTTTCTTAATTATTTCACTCCCAAAGGAAGTAGAATTAGGGTGAGTGTTATGAGTATCTTGGTCTTTGTCAATCCTTAGTTTTCATGAATTTTTGAAGTTTTTTTTTTATTCTCTACCCCTAGCTAACTAGCATTTAATAGCCTTTTTAAGTTTCCAAGATGCTTTACAAATATTATATCATTTGTTCCTCATAACAACTTTGGGAGGTAGGTGCTATTATTATCTCCATTTTATAGATGAGGAAACTGAGGCAGAAAGATTCATTCACTTGCTCTAGGTCACACAGCTAGTAAGTGTCTGAGACCAGATTTAACTATAGGTCTTCTTGACTCCAGGTCCCTTGCTCTATCTACTGCACCAGCCAGCTGCCTCTCTTCTGAAGAACATCCACAATTTGGTGCTAAGCAGGTATCTTAACAAGTGCTGCTTGGAATTAAAATGTTTTAAGGAAGACATTTTATTATGTTATAAAACAGTAATGGATGATAATCTCATCTTTTGCATTTAGTAGCCCACCATCATGTAGTTAATGCTTATAATAATAGCTTATACTCCTATCATCATTTATGCTTCCCAGAATATTTTTTTCCACATCATCTTAATTGGTCTTCAAAACCAACAATGGGGTAGATAGAACCATTTTTTACTGAGAATTCCAAAGCACAGATAAGTGTCTTCTTTCTTTCTCAGCGAGTTTAGTATTTAATTACAATTGTTTTCTTTACCCCAACCACTGTTTTCATCCTTGGTAACTTCACTCTTCTTTTTGATGCCCCTTCCTAGTTCATCATTTTCCTCAACTTCCATTACTTCCATTTACACTCTAGTACTGCTACCCACATTCATGGTTGTACCTTTAACCTCACTCGGTGATCTTGAATTTTCAGATTCTTGTCTTTTACTTTCCCTGTCTTCTGTCTAAATACTTGATTTTTCTAAACCTACTCTGTTTTGTTTTTTTTTTAAAACCTCCTGTCTTAAAATCAATACTGTGTATTGGTTCCAAGATAGAAGAGTGTTAAGGGCTAGGCAGTGGTGTTTATGTGACTTTCCCAGAGTCACACAGCTAGGGAGTGTCTGTGGTCTTATTTAAACACAGGACTTCTCATCTCTAAGCCAAGTTTTCTATCCACCAAGCCACCCAGCTGCCCCCCTAAACCTGCTTCTGCAGTTCCTCCGGGTTCCTTCAGGCTATCACCCATAGTCCAGCCTTTCTTTCTTTCACTGGAACTTTTTGTCCATGAATTTAACAAGGCATTGGCCCTTTTGAGTCTCTTTCCTGTCATCCAGCCCTTCTGCTATTCATGTTCTTCTCTCTGTGTCAGAACCCCTCATCCTCTATCTCACCATCTTTTGCTTTTCTGTTTAGACCCCCCCCCCCCTTGCTGGAAGAAGTCCTGGGATTGTGTCAACTGGATCCACTACCAATTTTTACTTTGCCTCAAGGGAGACTTCTTTGATATATTGCCATCTTTTGTATTCATCTGATAGCTAATCATGCTCCCTTTAGCAAATATTCTAAATCTCCTCTTTTCCTCAGTCTCCTAATGTCACCCTATCTTCCTTTTTCTTAGCAGATGACTTTTCCTCCTACTTTCTTGAGAACATTAGAGCTATCCTTTGTGTAATACCTTTAATTTTTTCCTCCACATATCGAGATCTTTTTTTACATCTTCAATGGTGATTCTCCTTCACAAAGTGTCCTTGATTCCAGTCTTTATTGTCACCTTTGGGAACTTGCCAGGCATTCCTTCTCATCTTCAGTCTCTTCCTATCTTAATTCCCCACTGTTTGCAAACAAACTCTGGACTTTTCACACTTTAATTCAAATGAGATAATATTTATAAAGTGCTTTAACACAGTGCCAAGTACATAGAAGATACCATATTTATTTTAGTTATTAGTATTATTAGATTTATTAATATGTTCAACTACTATCAACTATGTTAATGGCATTGTACCAGGCACAGGAAATTCAGAGACAGAAGGAAAACTTCCTGAACTCATATTTTATTGGGTCAATATACCACATACACAAAAACAGCAGCAATCCCACCATCCCCTTCTCTCCTTTTGTCCTATATCTCTCTTTGTTTTCACCGTTAAACTCATTAGGAAAAATAATTTGTATTTGTCGCTTCTATCTTTAGAGCCCTTGATCCCTTGTTTTGTATCTTTGACTGGATTCTGGACATTTATACTTTATTGTTTTATATCTGTATCTACAATGCCTAGTACTTACTCATCATAAGTATTTGACAAATATTTATTGAAGTTAACTGCCCAAATCCATTGAGCTTGTTAATCATGTGTTGGAATTATAAGCCAATTTTCTCTCTGTTCTGTTCCCTTTATGGTAGCTTATGCAGAAGCCATAAAAGGTTAGTGTGCACATAGCTTAGACTGCAGGGTTAGCAAGTGCATTTGCTAATGCCAGCTAAGGAACTGATGATCTGTGACAAAGGCTGGCTGTGAAATGATTTTTGGTAGTACAAAAGCTAGATTGTGGAGAAAGGGAGACAGAGCCCTAGATCTCATTGTGAAAGGGATGTCCCTTATGATCAGAGGTCTTGTTTGGGAGATAATATGGAAAAGGACTTGTACAAAAATATTTATAGCCATGTTCTTTGTGGTGGCAAAAAATTGGAAAATGAGGAGGTGCCCTTTGATTGGGGAATGCTTGAATAAATTGTGGTATCTGTTGGTGATGGAATATTGTTGTGCTGAAAGGAATAATGAACTGGAGGAATTCCATGTGAACTGGAAAGACCTCCAGGAATTGATGCAGAGTGAAAGGAACAGAGCCAGAAGAACACTGTACACAGAGACTGATATACTGTGGTAAAATCAAATGTAATAGACTTTTCTATTAGTGGCAATGCAATGATCCAGGACAACTCTGAGGAACTTATGAGAAAAAATGCTATCCACATCCAGAGAAAGAACTGTGGGAGTAGAAACACAGAAGAAAAATGTGACCGATCACATGGTTCGATGGGGATGTGATTGGGATTTTGGTGTTAAAAGATCACTCTACCACAAATATGAATAACATGGAAATAGGTTTTGAACAACGATAAATGATAAATCCAGTGGAATTGCTTGTGAGCTCTGGGAGAGGGGAGGAAAAAGTGAGGAGGGGATCATGAATCATGTAGCTATGGGAAAATATTCTAAATAAAGAAAAGCCTTGTTTGGGAGGGGAAGTTGTAACTTTCTGTTTCTTCACAGGTTTGGGAATAAATTTATATTCATTGATGAATAAATGAGTAAAATAAGGTAATATTATTGTGTGTGTATATACTTAGTTTTCTCATCTGTGGAATGAGGGAGTTAGACTGAATCATTCCCTCAATTTCCTTTCTGGTGTGGGAATTTGTTGCTATCTTTTTTACTTCAGAGAAACGACTTTATCTCCTTGCTTGTACCCATTCCTTAGTCTGTAGAATAAGGTTGGTTTTTTCTTTATGAAGTTTTCCCAAGCCTGTAGCATTTTTTGAGCCTAGAACTATAACTTTACATGTTGAAGCAAGAAATTGAACTTTTTCTTCATTGTTTTCCTACACCTGTAAGATGACATAGATCTTTGTCTTTAAGCTAAATAACATCACTGCTTTAAGCTAAAAAACAAAATCAGATCTGAGTCTGATTCTATCTCAAAAAAACAAAACAAAACAAAGTCTCCCAAATGTTTTGTTGTTTACTTTTGTCTTTACATCCGAGCCATTTCAGTTCTCCTAGTCCACACAAGTCTTTGTGACAAAGAAAAATAACCAAGCAAAATCATCCTTTGCTTTGAAGGCATCTGGTGTTATATACCATATTCAGTCCTAGTAATTCCACCTTTAAGATCAAGGGAAAGAGATAGGTTTCATTATCTGTTCTCTAAGACCATTGCTTTTTCAGTTATTTAGAGTTTGATTTCCTTTTGGTGATCTTGCATTGATATCTCTGCAGTTGTTTTTTTTTTTTACATTGATATCTCGGCAGTATTTTTTTTTAATTGTAAGTTTTGCCTTTCATCAGTGCATAGAAATCTTGTTTGTTCATATTTGTATTATATTTCCAATCTTATCATATCCACCCCAGTGTTGACTGTTCCTTTTTTTGTCATCTTTACCAATTTGAATAGCAAATTAATCTATGATGAATCTATATAATTAATTGTGTCTCAATCTGTTTTCCTTTGTAGGTAAAAGCAGCATTTAATGAGGAAACTGGTTGTTATGAAATTAGGACTACCTCACATTGCAAAAAATATGAAGAACTATTCATCTGCTATGGTCCTCATGATAACCACCGACTGCTTTTAGAATATGGATTTGTTGCCAGCAATAATCCACATAGTGCTGTTTATATAGCAATAGGTCAGCATCCAGTTTTTTTCCTGTGCAAATCATGCAAGTGAATTAAAAATTTTTTAAAAATATTTTTTCCCAATTACATGTGATAACAATTTTCAACATGTTTTCTGAACTTTTAAGATCCAAAATTTTCTCTTTCCTTTCCCCCTTCAAATGAATTCTTGAAGGCATTTTTATAAAATCTCTAATAAGGAAAGCCTGTTCATGATTTGTTGTCTTTATAGACCTGTTTGCTTAGTTCTTTGGTTGAGTTTGCAGCTTTTAGTGAAAGAAAACTGGGGTTCTGTGACTAAGCTGATTAGAGATAGATTCTTTTTTTTTTTTTTAAACCCTTACCTTCCGTCTTGGAGTCAATACTGAGTATTGGCTCCAAGGCAGAAGAGTAGTAAGGGTAGGCACTAGGGGTCAAGTGACTTGCCCAGGGTCACACAGCTGGGAAGTGTCTGAGGCCGGATTTGAACCTAGGACCTCCCATCTCTAGGCCTGACTCTCAATCCACTGAGCTACCCAGCTGCCCCCTAGAGGTAGATTGTTATTGACAGAAAGAAGCATAGCAAAGTTTCATATTGCTTTCATGTGTTTCATACTGCTATATTTATATGTGTACATTTTTATTTCTTGCTAATAGATTATAAACTTCTTCAGGGCAATAACTGTGCCTTAATTTTTCTTTTTTTTGTTTTCCCCTTAGTTTTTAATTCTGTGCCTTGTTTCTAAAGGTGTCTAGTAAAAATATGCTGAATTGAATAGAGAGGAAAAATATAGAAATTACTGTACCGAGACATAATAGATTGAGCACAATTAGTTGATATTAATTCAATGAAAAATAATATTAAGAACCTGCTATGTATAAGACATTGGATTAGTTACTACGGAAATTGCAAAAAGGTATATGTTATAAAAGCTTACAAGAGAGCAAAATGAGTGCTTTTCTTTATGTTCTCTTAAATTCCTTTTTTCATCAGTATGGTATATTTTGCTTTCTAATAATTGCGAGATCTATTTAGAATTGGAGTCAGAAGAGACAAGTTTTCATATCTTGGTTCTAAAAGTTTATTATCTCTAAGTCACTTAATCTGCTTGAATGTCTCTTTGATCATCTTATAGATGATTTTTTACAGAATAGGAAAATAATACAATATTACAAGACTATTATCAATATGAAATGTGATAATTTACATAAATTACTTTACAAATCTTACAACACTTTATAAATGGCATCTATTGTTAATAATATTCATAACATTTCTATTAATACTCATAACTACGAATAACATCACCATTATTGTGGTCTCTTGTGATTTTGTGACTGAGTGATCTTACTGAGTTGGGCAAGGGGAACAATCCTGTTTTTGAATCGAAAGCTCAGCTTCACCCATCTTCATTGTTATGCAAAGCAAATTATGCCTTAAATATGTGAATCTTATCTTTAAAAATGTAGATAGCCTTGTTGATCATCTTCCTTGGGTGGACAAACAGATGAATAAGAAAATTTCCCTTTTAAAAGAGCATGGCTTTTCAGAGTAAGTATCCCTCTTAATGAAATTTTCATTTCAGAAAGCTTTCATAACATACTTTAGAGTAAACCCAAATTTTCCTCAATGCTGACTTCATTAATCCCCAAATATCTGTTGAATATAAGAGGGGGAACAATGCTGGGGACTTTTGGGAGAGACACATCAAACACTGTCCTGGTAGCTTAGGATTTACTTGCAGAGATTAGATGTAAATGCACACATAATGAATTAAGTGACCATAGAAGGAATTAGATGATGAATAGCATAGGTAATATTTCTTTGATGGTAGTTAAGTATCTTTATAAAAACATGGTAGTAGTGGGTTCCCTTAGGACATTATAAAAGCATCAGTAACTTATATGGTGGTTGATTTTAGTTTCTTTAGATGTGCTGTCATCTCACCAGATCCTATATAGGAATTCATGTTTGAAGCATGTTAATTTGGTAGATGGGGCAGGTAGTGGAGCAATGGATAGTATCCAGCCTGGAGTTAGCAATGTGAGTCTCCTGAGTTAAAATCTGGCCTCAGACTAGCTGTGTGGCCCTAGGCAAGTCACTTAACTCTGTTTCCCTTATTTTCCTGATCTGTAAGATGAACTGGAGAAGAAAACAACAAACCACTCTAGTATCTTTGCCAAAAAAAACCCAAATAGGGTCATGAAAAGCTAGGTATGATTAAAATCAACTGAACATTAGGATGTAAAGTCCTTGAGAGAAGGGACTATCTTTCTTTTTGTTGTATTTGTATTCTCAGTGTCTAGCATAGAGTAAGTGCTTAAGAATGTTTAATTAATCTGATTTTTTTCTCTCATTTAACTTTTGTGTATTTGTGAATTTTTCCTCTTACTTTAGCTCAGGATTATAGGCTATATCTTATTTAGCAGGATCATAAAGAAAATTGCTGTAATCATGTGTCATCATATATTGCAATGAAGAACTTATAATTTCTACCACTAATGGTTATTTTTCTTTCTTAGAAATTTAACTTTTGGTTGGGATGGGCCATCTTGGAGACTGCTTACAGCCCTTAAGTTATTATGTCTTGGACCAGAGGAATTGTAAGTTTCCCAGTGTGTTAATGATCATGTTGTTCATCTAGAAACCAAGGCTTCACTTTGTCTTTGTAGTTTTTGTCTACAACTTCAATTTGGAGGAGGATAAGGTTGTTGATCAGTGAACATTTATTAAATGCCTATTGGGTGCCAGGCACTTTGTGAATGAATCGGGGAAACAAGTTCAAAGAATGCAAACACAATCCCTTTTTAAAAAGAACTTATAGGCTGGGATAAGAAGAGACTTAAGGCAAAAAGAACAATTAGGATTCCGATACTATAATCTAGATGTTAGGGGACACTGTGTGACCCAAGAGAAGCAGTCAGATGCTAGAGGTTGTGGAAATAGAAAGGACAAAATTTGGTAGCTGTGGTTACTAATTGACTGGACTTGTGATGTAAAGGAATAAGGAGTCTGAGATAAAACTGAGTTTATAAATCTCAGAGCCTGGAAGAATGGTAGTACCTTTAATACAATTTTTTTTAATTTGAAAGAGGAATGTGGAGGTAAAATTAAGTCTTGGATATATTGCATCAAATTGTCTCATTTTGAAATATCTGGTGGACAATTTGTGATGTAAGTCTAAAGCTCAGAGGAGAGCCTTGGGGGCCTGATTATAAATATTTGGGAATCATCATGATAGTTAAGACCTTTGGGGAACACTGACAGTGAGAGGGAATGATGAGCAGCCAGCAAAGGAGACTGCAGAGGGGTCAGATAGGAAGCAAACCAGGAGAGGGTAGGAGCATGAAAATTCTGTTTAAGTTCTTTGAGTCTAAGTTTCTATAATTTCTGGAGGGTGCATTATAAAGGTTTGTTTTTGATGTTTAAATGAAATGTGTAATCGGTGATTTACAAACCTTTTCATGCTATTAAAAGCTGTTATTATTTCTTCTATTTGTAGTAGAATTTTGTCTCCTGATAATTCCTGGAATTATGATTTTTTTTACCTCTAAATTAAAGTATTTAGTTTTAATGCTCCTTAAAAGGATGTACTACTGATACTGCCAACTCAAAGGTCACTAATGGCCAATCCAATGGCCTTTTTTCTAGTTTTCATTTCTTTTGATATCACTCAACAGATTTACTGAACTATGCTAACTTCCTGTGTCTGCTTCAATATGTCCCCTCTTTCCATATTTGAGAGATTTTATTTCAAGAGTCATCTTGATCTCAGCCTTCTCCCTCTTTTGTGGGGGTTCCGTGTACATGAACAAATCACTACTTCTCTCAGAGCCTCAGTTTCCTCACCTTTAAATAAGGGGGCTCATTTTGCATTATCACCTTCTTAGCATTATCATAGGCAACAGGCTTTGTAGGACTTTAAATGGTACAAATTTTTGTGAAATTATTATTGTTACTATTATGTCTTCTGCTCTCTGTTCCCATCTCTGATCTCCTTGTGAATGTGCCTTTAAATAATGTTTTCTTGCTTTGGAGTGTCTGATCCAAGAGCTTCATGTCATAGAGGCCTTATTTAGAAGAAAGGAGGAAAGATTTTGTGGGTTTGTATTGAAGTATAGCTTTTATATCACCCTTCTTATTGGTGCTGTTGATGCTAACATGTTCAATATTTTGGTTCTAGTACATGCTGGAAGAAAGTACTTCTTGGTGAAGTAATTTCAGACACAAATGAAAAGAAGAGTTTGGTTTTGTCCAGACAAATATGCTCTTATTTCATAGAAGAAACCAAAACTGCACTTCATAAGGTACATTTCTAAAACATGACATCCTTTTCTTAAAATATCATAATTGGATGAAATTATTCTTTTCCATCTGCTCTTGAAAAATCTGAATAGTATACTTTATAGTAGTATTAAGTTTATTGTTTTCATAAAGCAAGGTTGTAGTTATATTTTTGCATTTGAAATAACATGCACATTTTAATAAGTGCATATATTGAATATCTCAGTAGAGCCATTATTCAGTGGAGCTCAAAAATGATGTTTAGCAGTTGCTTTGGTCTTATATGAAAATAGTAGTTTTCAAACTTTTCCTTAGTGGTAGTCAGTTTAAATAAAGTTTTGACAGAAACCTTGTAGTAAAATCCTTTAAAATTATGATTTTTTAAAATTCATCTTATCAGTCAACCTAAAAGTTTAAAAAATAAGAAACTTGGGGTGTTCCAGGGTATTTTTGCAACACAGTTTGAGAAACACTGAGTTAAATAATTTATTTTATATTAAATCAACTCCGTCAGTTGAAAAATTCTTCTTGCATGATTACTAATATTGATACTTATATACTTTCTAGATTTCCCATATGAAGAATGAACAAACAGCCCTGAAAGACCAGCTAACTTTGGTAGAGAATTTGTGGGTGGAAGAACTAAGGATTCTTCAAGTGTCTGCAGATATTCTAAAGAATGTGCATTAAGAAACCACCTGCCTTTCCCAGAGTTATTTGCTCTGCCCCTGTGGTGTATGACTGCTTTAGGGTACATGGTTTTTTCAGTGATGAGTTCTGGTGACATTCTGTGGTTTGCAAATCATCACTCATGCGGGAAGAATTTATTTATTTATTTATTTTAAAGCCCTTACCTTCCATCTTAGAATTAATATTTCCCAAGGCAGAAGAGCATAAGGGCCAGGGAATTGGGGCTGAAGGTTACACTAGGAAGTATCCGAGGACAGATTTAAACCCAGGACCTCCCGTCTCGAGGCCTGGCTCTCTGTCCACTGGTATTTTTAAAAATTTGTTAATAAATACATTATTATTATTATTACTGGTACATACCAGACTGTATGCTCAGTGCTTTAAGAAACAGATAGAAGAACAAGGGAGTCCCCTTTGTCATGGAGGGCACATTCTACTGTGGAATACAACATGTTCACAGAGAAGTACATATTAGATATATACAAAATTATAGAAATGTATTTGTGGAGAGCAGCAACTGGATGAATCTGAAACAGCTCCTTCCGTAAGAGATGGTGCTTAAGAAAAGACTTAAAGGGATTTAAGGGTTCCAGGAAATACAAATAACATTCTGGGCTGGGGGGAGGCAGGAGATTGAATCAGCAAGCTATTGCCTATGTGCATTATCATGAATGACCAGCAAGAGGGCTGATTTGGCCAGAGCAATGCAGAATCAACCTGGAAATGGAGGCTGCAGCTGGACTGTGAAGCTTAAAAAATCCTGATGTGTAGATATCCATTGAGTCTCCTGTTCTTTGCTTTCATTTAAAACACACAGATAGGCACATACATATACACATACACTATATTATTGGTATAGGATAGTAAATATTTTATTATATTAATTGATGTTATTGTGAAATTTTTATTTCACGTTTATTTATTTTTAGGCCCTTGCCTTCCACTTTGGAGTCAATACTTTGTATTGGTTCCAAGGCAAAAGAGTGTGTAAGGGCTAGGAAATGGGGGTTAAGTGACTTGCCCAGGGTCACACAGCTGGGAAGTGTCTGAGGCCAGATTTGAACCCAGGACCTCCTGTCTCTAGGCTTGGCTCTCGATGCACTGAGCCACCCAGCTACCTCCTCATTTATTTTTACTAATTAAATTATTGTTATTATTTGTGAACCTTCACTTAATCTATGGTTTTTTCTTCCTGCCTTTATTTAGTTATCTAACACCTCCTTTTTTTTTCTTTTCAGTACATAATGAGTTCAAAATTCTCCCTGTTTTCTCCTTTAACTTAATTATTTTGTTTGTTAGTTTCTTTTTTCTTAACCTTTTTTTTTTTTTAATTTAACATTTATTAATATTCATTTTTAACATGGTTACATGATTCATGCTCCCCTTTCCCCTTCAACCCCCCCCCCGCGCCCCC